>NC_136915.1:192306977-192719265 GCF_949752795.1 Hyperoodon ampullatus
CCCAAGTATGGAGTCATTTTTAATTTAACTTTAATGAGAAAACAAGCTCTGTAGAAAATGAGTTATACTATATTATTTAGTGAGGATTATGTATATACATCATTTTTAGAGAAAAATTCAAAATACTATAATTTAATACTCTCCTCTTTGTGTCTGCATATCTGATTACCATACTTTGCAAAACTTTCTCTAGGGGACCTTGTGGGAACAGATAGGAATGGGTGAAATATGTTTTTTAAATTCTTAAGTGATCTTTTGGGGGAGTTTAGAGCACAAGAAAGCAATGAATTATTAAAGGTGTAAGAAGAAATAACAACATAAAAAGCAGTGCTTTCTTGGCAAAGATTTTTCCTACATAAGCTGAGCTTTCCTAAATTCAACTAAAATATATCATGGCTTTTCAGAGGTCAGGAATGTTATGCTGCTGGTGGTTTCAGTAAGGTTAAAATAATAATTTTAATCGAGGTAATTTATATACTGGAATGACAACAGAATTCATTTTAATTTGAGGAGAACATATGGGCAAAGATTCAATATTCTGTATACACTCTCATGTCTTTTCAATGCTCGAGCTCAAATGGTGCTTCTCTGATTTAATATAGGAAACTGGATTCTGTTCTATTCATTATGAATATGTGAATTCATTTGTCTGCCACAGGATCTTTAACAAAATGGACCACAACTTACTATGTTTTGCATGCAATACTGCTTGGCACATAATATTTTGTGGATAGTATATGGTACAAACAACGATGTGAGCAGTTGTCTGTTGGTTTTTTTTTTTTTTTAACATATTTTGCTGTAAGTTTGTAACTGCAGAATTTAACATCAGCTATGATCAAGATGAATATCAATATTAAGTAGTAAATTTTCTAAAAAAATTGTTCTGAAAATCAATATGAATACTTATTTGGAAAAGAGAAACAGAAGTTCTACACTTATGAGCTGAAAATAGAGGCTTCTGCTTTTTTATGCAGAGATAGAATCAGTGCTTCTCAATATGTAAAGAAATTGCATTTGAAAGGCAAAAAAACACTAAATATATCCTTAAGATTATGTCATGTTATCAGAAATCTGTAACAGTTGTACGGGGCCAAAATATTGGCTCTGAAGGAAATTATGGAAACACCCAGGTTAAGTACTGGTATTTACAATGTTTGCAATAGAAGTTAGTACGCGTTATGTCAAATAAGGGATGCTGATGATATACATGACACATGGTAGATTAGTAACAGTTACAGTATTTGAAGTAGTTTTCAAGAAGAGGATTGTATTACAATTAGCCCTAATGAGTGATTAGTATTCCCATAGGTGAAGGAAAAAGGGAAATATTCTGCCATGGTTAAAGCAAAGGGATACAAATTAAATGCACTCACCATGTATTGAAGGAAATGTGCACACTAGTAAGATCAGAAATTAGAATTTTATTCACTTATTCATTCAACAAATATTTGTGGTTAATACAGTAAATTCACAGTATATAATATGTGGGTGATATCAGAATGAATACTGCCTAGTCACTGTATAGTATGAAACAAGGGAAGGGGAATTATTGGAAAAAAGGAAGTATATGATATAGAATGGGGTCAAAAAATATTCCCTGTGGGTCAGATCCAGGCCACCACCTGTTTTTATACATAAAGTTTTATTGGCACACAGCTACACTCATTCATTTACATGCTGTCTATGGCTGCTTGCTTGCTACCATGGCAGCATTGAGTAATTTTGACAAAGGCCATATGGCTGACAAAGCCCAGAATATTTTTAGTCTGCTCTATTCCAGACAGTTTGCTCACCCTTGGAATAAAATATAAACAGTTTATAGCAGGCCAAAATTATGAGTGCTTTAGGGCAGTCCAAGGAATATTCATTTCAGTCATTGGATAAGTAGATCACTGAAAGCTTTTGATTAGTATATTGGTTCCCTGTAGCTACTATAATAAATTACCACAAACCTGGTGGCTTAAAGCAACAGAAATTTATTTTCTCATAGTTCTGTAGGCCAGTAGTCCAAAATCAGTATCAATGGGTCAAAATGAATGTTTCGGCAAGGCTGCACTCCCTCCATAGGCTCTAAAAAAGATGCTCTTTCTTGCCCTTTCAGCTTCTGGTGGCTGTCAGCATTCCTTGAGCTAGGCCACATCACTCCAGTCTTCAAGGCCAGCATCTTCAAATATCTCTCTGCTACATCTTTACATCACATTTTCATTTACATGTGCATGTGTGTGCATGTGAAATCTCTCTCTGCCTGTCTCTTATAAGGATACATGCAAGTGATAGAATTTATGCCTCACATGGATAATCCAGGATAATCTCCCCATTTTGAGATCCTTAATCACATCTGCAATGCTTTACCAAATTTGGTAGCATTCACATGTTCCAGGGTATGAGGACAAGGATATATATACATATACATATATATATATATATATATATATATATATATATATATATATATATATATATGCATGTATATATATGTATCTTTGCAGGAGGAGGCATGTGTTAGGTTAATACAATCAGTAACTTAAGAAAAGTAACATTTTAATCTTGTGACCAAGTATAGTACTAATTATAGTAAAGTGACACTGGGGAAAATAAAAAGGAAAGATAGAATACTTTGTAGTAAATACAGTGAGTTGACTAGTACTTGAAATATGGTTTTGAAAATGTGAATAAAATAGAGATACATTTGTAACAAAGAAAAAAAAGATAGCATTTTACATTTTATTACCCTTTGAGATTTACAAATGTCATTCAATTAAATTAGTTACCCCATCAAGAGATTTTCTAATCTACTCAATGTCTAGCCTTTTGCCTTCCTATCTGAACAATTACTACATGAATAAGAATTGTTACTGACGTGAGGGAGATACTGGTGGAGATTATGGTGGCAGAAAACATAGGAAAAAAGTTTGGGATCCATTATTTTAAACTAATCTTCACTGTATCAGAATTATATAGTTGGTTAGACCTTAATATATAAAATTCTCAGAAGAGAAATCTATGGTTTAGAGAGTTTAAATGATGTTCCTCTAGTTCTCAAGTCCAAACACACATTTTCTGTCTCACAAACAAAATTATTTGGTGGTGCCTTAAAATAAAAGCACTGAGTTCTTTCTTTCTGGTCCATGGTTAGGCCCCAGGATCTGACATAGATTAAGATTAATCCTCCAGCTGGTTGATTGACTAACTGAGGGAATGAAACACTCAACCACACCTGGACTTGATTTAGACACAAGATTCTGGACTTGGAGATGATGCAGTTATGGAACAAGGTATCTGTGTAACTTAGGAAGAGTTGAGTGCATTTTGCATGTGGGAAGGACATGAAGCATTGTGGGCCAGAGAACAGACGGTGGTAGACAACCTCCACACGGACCCCTGTGATCTCTTCATCTTGGTTTTCACACCCTTGTGTAGGCCTTGCCTACATTGTACTGGAGTTGCTCTATCTGAACAACATATGGCAAAATTGATGTTGCATCACTTCCAAAATTGTTATTAAATCTGTGACTTCTGTCTTATTTTTCTTTTTTTTCTCTCTCTCTCTTCCTTAGGTCACTCTGGGGAAACAAGTTGCTATGTTCTGAGCAACCCATGGAGAGGCCCAACTGCCAGGGAACTGAAGCCTTAGGCCAACAGCCAGCAAGGAACTGATGGTTCCAACAGCCACATGAGTGAGCTCAGAAGCAAACTCTTGAGCCTTAGTTGAGCCTTCAGACGTCTGAGACCCTGCCCTTCAGCATAACTGCAACCTAGTGAGAGCCCAGTTAATCCATTCAAGAATCCCAGGCACTCAGAAAATGACAAGTGGGTTAAAAAATGTTTGTTGTTTTACACTGCCAAGGTTCACATAATTTTGCTATGTGGTAATATATAACTAAAAACTTTAAAAAATATATGTGTGTATACACAAACAAACATATACATACTAACACAAACTAACCAAGTTCAGTCTAAAGTTATATAAAAGTAAGCATGTATAAAAGAATAAGAATAGGTCAGAAAGGTAGTATAAGGATAGCCTGCCAGTTTTTCTAAATATTTAAACATATAAAATCACAATATTTAGATCATAGTTATCCTGGTTCATGAAGAGAAAAATCAGTGTGCAGGAGAAAGGCAAGTTCAAAAATACAGGAAATTTGCCATTTCAAATGAGAAGAAATATGAATTTTTCAACAGATTTTATTGATACTTCTAGCTAGTAACTTGGGGAAATAATAGAATTTGACTCTTACCAAATATTTTATTAAATTCATTTACAGATGTGTCAAAGATTCACTAGTAGAAAATTAAATTTTAATAACTTTTAAAAATACTCTGAGATGTCCTGTTGTTTTCTGTGGTTGTTTTAATAATTTGATAGTTTAATTAAGTTAATTTAATAATTTTGATGGCAAAAGTCTTGGGAAAAACTTAAAACTGAAAAGCCAAAAATAGTTAAAAATAAAAAATTTGATTACAAGATTTTGACCTGTCTACATGGCAAAGCAAAATCACAAAATAAACTACAATCATGGTTTTCAAAAGACAAAACAACAAACTAGACTCAAAAAAAAAAAAAATTCAACTCATTCCACAAGCAAAGTGTCCATTTTAACACTATTGGGGTGATCCATATGAAACCTCTCTTATTGCCAAGGAATCAGATATTGATAATTTTTATTATACATGTATATAATAAACATAATATATATAATATTTATGTATAAAGAATATATAATCCTGAAAGTTCTTATTATCAAGATCAACAATGCAATTAGGGAAATAAAAAGAAAGGATTCTTAACATGCTTTTACAGAAAAATCAAGCATAAATCATTCTCAATACAAAAAAGATGCTCAATGTCAATCACAATGATAGAAATGCTAAATTAAAGATACAATTTTTATTTTATTGTATTGACCAATTTTGATAACTCAATCTTTTGTTGAGTTTTTTTTTATATGTTAGTTGGAATGAAATTTCAAACTAATTGTGCAGTCATTAAGAATTTCTATCAAAACAAAGCAAAAATAAGCAAATGGGACCTAACTAAACTTAAAAGCTTTGGCAGAGCAAAGGAAACCATTAACAAAACCAAAAGACAACCTTGTGAATGGGAGAAAATATTTGCTGATCATATGACAGATAAGGGGTTAATATCCAACATATATAAACAGCCCATACAACTCAACATCAAAAAGACAAACAACTGAATTAATAAATGGCCAGAAGAATTGAATAGACATTTTCTTTCCAAAGAGGAAATGCAGATGACCTACAGGCATATGAAAAGATGCTCAACATCACTAACCACCAGGGAAATGCAAATCAAAACCACAATGAGATATTATCTTGCACTTGTCAGAATGGCTATCATCAAAAAAAACACAAATAATAAAATTTGGCAAGGATGTAGAGAAAAGGGAACCCTTGCACACTGGTGACAGGAATGTAAATTTGTTCAGCCACTGTGGAAAACAATATGGAAGTTTCTCAAAAAACTAAAAATAGAATTACCATGTGACCCAGCGATTCCACTCCTAGGTATATATCTGAAAAAAGCAAAAATAATAATTTTAAAAGACAAATGTACCCCAATGTTCATAGTGGCATTATTTACAGTTGCCAAGATATGGAAGCAACCTAAGTGTCCATCAACATATGAATAAAGAGGATGTGGTATATACACACACACACACACACACACACACACACACACACACACACAATGGAATACTACTCAACCATAAAAATGAATGAAATTTTGCCATTTGCAGCAACATGGATGGATTTGGAGGGTATTATGCTGAGTGAAATAAGTCAGACACAGAAAGACAAATACTGTATGATATCACTTATATGTGGAATCCAAAAAAATACAACACACTAGTGAATATAACAGAAAAGAAGCAGTCTCAAAGATATAAAGAACAAAGTAGTGGTTACCAGTGGGGAGAAGGAAGGCGGGAGGGGCAGTATAGGGGTATGGGATTAAGAGGTACAAACTATTATGTATAAAATAAGCTACAAGGATATATTGTACAACACAGGGAATATAGGCAATATTTTATAATAACTATAAATAGAGTATAACATTTAAAATTGAGTACATTTGTAGCTTATATAATATTGTACATCAACTATACTTCAATAAAAATAAAAATAAAAAAGAATTCCTATCAAAACTAAAGATTATCTTTTGATCTAGAAATTCCATATTTAGTTAATTTCCTAAAGATATAATTGAAAGTTTGCAAAATAATGTATATATAATATGGTTCATAGGTGATTTTTTCTTCTAAAATATTGTAAGCTATAAAGATTAGAGCTCCATGAATCATACACATCCATTAAATATTTCCATAATCTTTAAGAAGATAAGGAAACTACATATGTCCTAGTGTAAGAAAATCTGCAAGGGAGAGTATTAAGTATAAATAACAAATGTAGAATAATATGTATAATTTGATATAACTTGCTCAAGATAATAACAAAGATATAATTATGAATAGGCATTGTGTGATGCATGGAATAGAGTTCAAATGATTAAAAGAAAGTGATGTTAGCGGCTGTCTCTGGGGAGGAAACTGAGGATTTAGGGACCAAATTCAAAAACAATATATTTTAGTATTTGTGAATTTTGTACATGAGCATTATAAATGAAAAACTGCTTAAATATTTTATATTACAAAATACAATATGCAGGGTTTACATATAAAGTACCCAATGTGTGTACTGCTCAACTATTAAATAAGCATGATTTTCATATTTTTAAAACCACCTTTCTTAAGATTTTAACATAAAATATTTATTTATAGGTCCATTAAAGTACAGGTCCATGTCATAAATAATTCTGTTCAGTGAAAAAGAGATTAAGGATGTGGCTCATAAAAAACAATTTTTCACATGAAAAATTGTCAAAATTAGTATAATTTTTCATTTTTAAAGGGAAAAAGAATAGTAACTATTTAGATTACTTATTAATGAGAGAAAAAAGTATTTGATCCTAATTAAATTTTGAGAATTTATGTGTTATTATCACCTAATACTTCAGTGAGAAAAAGTGTCAAAAAGAAATGAAATGAGGGAAACAAGGGGTGGAAATGAGAATTCATTCCTTAAACATGGCTGGCAGTCTGGCTCCTTTAATGCCATCACAGTGTATTATAATCTGCAGAGCTGTTAATTATCTGAACATTTTACACTAGCCTTTTAAACCGAGGTTTTAAAAACATATTTTGGTGTCTTTGATTTCAGACATGTCACTTACATTTTGCTAATGAGCACTAGAGCATATAGTATACTAAGGTACTTGGAAAATTCATTCTATACACTTAGTTCCTAGAAGTCAAAAAAAGGAAGAAAGAATAAAAAATGTAGGGCTTATAGCTATTAAAAGAAATTCAAATATATTCCTTTAAATGAGCATCTTCAAGAATGTTTTTGTTTGCAAGACTATTAAATATTTCATTGAAATTATTACATGGGCAATTCAGCCGAATGTCAAATGATGGAACCTGAAAGTGCATTAAGAGCTTTCCATGAATTACTAAGTACAGGTGTAGTGAAGTGAATTATAAATTTGACTATAACTTTTTATCAGTAAAGTTGAAAAAGAAAACAATAAAAGGTGAATAATAAGTACCATTTACAGAGAACCATATAACTGTAAAATTAGTATGTCAGATGGTCAAATGATGACCTATAAGGGCAAATTGCATTGAGAAGTATTTGTATGGTGGAGCTAAATTTTCCCCATCTTTGTCATTATTACTCTAGTCCTGCATATTCTTTGCATTCTGCTTTCTTATTGGTATCATTGGTGTAGTCTCTCCAATCCTATATCTTTTGAACTACAAGAAAAAAAACCAAAAAAACAAAAAAGACTCTATTCATAATGCAGCTATTCACCTGGCTCCTTTTCACCATAGTTCCAGAGAGGTAATTGAGTGTGACACCCCTTTTCTGCTTGGAAGAAACTGCCTGCTCTCAGCATGATTTCTCTCCTTATAAAATTGTCATTGTGGTTTTGCCTGTCTCTTTCAGGAAAGATGCCCTATCTTAAAGCGGGCCAAGCCACAAAATCATTTTGATAACACACTCAAAGATTTGTGGCCTCTCTTTGAATATGGGAGGTCTGGCATAATTATATTAAAACATAATTCCTTTAGAAAACTATACATATTAGTATACTATATTTGGAGTTCACAATATTGTAATACTCCATACAATAGAGCAATGGTTGTCAAAATACATTTTCCAAAACAGAGGTGTCATCCTCAGTATCTCCATGGAGCTTGTTAGAAACATAAATCATTAAACCACACCCCAGACAAACTGAATCAGAACTTTGGGAGAGAGGACCCAAGAATCTGTATGTAATAAGTTCTCCATGTGATTCTGATTCATGCTCAAGTTTTGAGAACTAAATTTAAAAGAAAACAGCTGGGATAGCAAGAAATACCTGAGTTCTAGAATGGAAGTACCAAATTGTGAATACTTGCTCTCCTAGAGGAAGCAGTTGACTATAATTATTTAATATCTTGGTCTCTGTGTGTCTATTCAACAGTATTGAAATTGTGTTTCCACCAATTACAGACTGTAAGACCTCGAGGAAGATACTTAATATATTGATTCTAATTTTTATCCTCTGAAATAAAATAATAATAGTAGCTTTTAATGGTTATTTAATAAGGAGTTAATATAGTTATCTGTTGTATTTTGCATTTCATTTATTAATCTTATTTGCTCTCTTTGGCAAAATGCTTAGTCTTCTGAGTACCAGTCTCCCCTATCAAAAAAAAAAAAAAAAGAGGAAAATAATGCTCACTTTGGAAGAACTACTTTACAAATCAAATCTGAAAATGCATGTTACAACACTTAAGACTGGTCCAGGGTCTGGAACATAAACAATCCAGGGTGACTTTTATTTGTTTGGAATTCCAGTCTTTTAACTTGTTTTCATCATTTGAATGCTTTCATCGCTAAACATAAATGTCAGCACTTTCTTCACTTTCCGTCTTTCTTAAACTCAATTCCTGACAAGGGATTAGGCTCCAAAATTTACAAACAGCTCATGTGGCTCAATATCGAAAAAAAAAAAAACAACCCAATCAAAAAAGGGCAGAAGACCTAAATAGACAATTCTCCAAAAGAGACATACAGATGACTAAAAAGCACATGAAAAGATGTTCAACATCGCTAATTATTAGAGAAATGCAAGTCAAATCTACAAGGAGATATCACCTCACACCAGACAGAATGGCCATCATCAAAAAAATCTACAAGCAATAAATGCTGCAGAGGGTGTGGAGAAAAGGGAACCCTCCTACACTGTTGGTGGGAATGTAAATTGGTACAGCCACTATGGAAAACAGTATGGAGGTTCCTTAAAAAACTAAAAATAGAGCTACCATATGATCCAGTAATCCCACTCCTGGGCATATATCTGGAGAAAAACCTGGTTTGAAGGGATACATGCACCCCAATACTCATTGCAGCACTATTTACAATAGCCAGGACATGGAAGCAACCTAAATGCCTATTGACACAGGAATGGATAAAGAAGACGTGGTACATATGTACAATGGAATATTACTCAGCCATTAAAAAAGAATGAAATAATGCCATTTGCAGCAATATGGATGGACCTGGAGATGACCATACTAAGTGTAGTCAGACAGAATAAGACAAATACCATGTGATATAGTTTATATGTGGAATCTAAAAAACAAAAATGATTCAAATGAACTTATTTACAAAACAGAAACAGACTCACAGACTTAGAGAATGAACTTATGGTTACCAGTGAGGGAAGGGTGGGAGGAGGGATAGATTGGGAGATTGAGATTGACATGTACATACTGCTATATTTTAAATAGATAACAAACAAGGACCTATTGTAAAAAAAAAAAAAAGTTAATTCCTTTATGACATTCTTTTCTTGGCTGTATAATAGGTCTCTCAAAATGAATATGCCCCAAGCAGACCTCCTGACTGGCATTCTATTTCTCCTCCACCAGCCAAGACTGCTTTTTTCCCAAGCTACATTATCTGAGTAAATGGCAATTTCTTCTAATTGCTCAGACCAGAACTTTGAGTCACCCTTGATTCTTCTTTATCTCACATTTCATATGTAATCTTCCAATTTTCTTTTTTCTCTTTCTTCAAAAATAGATCCAGGACCTGTGCACATCTTACTATATCCCCTGCATTCACTCTGGCCTGTGTCACCCTCTTCCATCATCTGTCCTTTCAAGAGCCACCTAACTCATGTCCAACTTTAGGCCCCTGTCCTTTTTCTCTCGTTTCCTAACACAGAAGCCAGAGTGACCTTCTAATAAGTAAGCCATATCCTGTCTCTCCTCTCCTTAAACATCAATTCCTCTTCATCTTATTCAGAGAAAGAGACACAGTCTCCAAATTAGTTCTTCTCCAGCTATCTGTAGAGCCATCCCCCATGTTTGCATGAACCAACACTGTTGTAAAAATAAATAAAAATTAATAGAAACTTTAAAAAAAAGGCATGTGGATTCAAACAGCGATGACATACATGGATGTCACAGTAATGTCAAATAGCTATAAAAGTGTGTAAACACTTTCTCTCAATGCCTGTATTTATCTTGGCACTAATTCATGGATTATTTTTTGAACAGTCCTTCAGCAAGTAGTCTGTCTGTACACTTTTAATTGTTTGGCCTCATTTCCTACATCTGCCCCTCCCTCAATCTGCTAACTGTGTTGGTAGTATCTCCTCCAGGAGGGCAGGCTCATTTCTGCTCAGACCTTGCCTTGCGGTTGTGTCTGCTCACAAAGTTCTTCTCCCTAAACTATATGTAGATAGATAGATAGATAGATAGATAGGGAGATAAATAGATACATAATAAATGTTAGATGATAGAGATAGGTGATAGATAGATAATAGATACATAGATAATAAATGATAGATGATAGAGATAGATGATAGATTGATAATAAATACATAGATAGGTGGTAAATGATAGATGAGAGTTAGATAACAATCAATGATAGATGATATAGATGATAGATAATAAATACATAGATAATGAATGATAGATGATAAATCGATAATAGTTAAATAATAGATAAATAGATAAATAAATAGATAAGTGATAGATAGATAATAAATGATAGATGATAGAGATAGATGATAGATAATACATAGATGATAAATGATAGATACAGGTAGATATTAGATAATAAATTATAGATGATAGATACAGATAGATGATAGATAATAAATGATAGATGATATAGATGATAGATAATAGATAATAGATGATAGATATAGAGAGATAAGAGATAGATCTGTCCTCCCTTGCTTTATTCAATGTCAATTTCTCACTGAACCCTTTTCTGACCACCTACCTAAAACTGTACCACCTCCCACACTCCTTTTCTCTGACTTTATTTCCTCCTTTCCATCTATCCTTATTCCCATGTTATGTATTTTCCCTAATTATGTTGTCCATTGTCTGTCTTTTTAACCAGAATGTAAGCTCCACATGGGCACGAATTTTTGTGTTTGTTCGCTGCTGTGTCCACAGGTGGCTAGGATGGTGCCTGATACTTGACAAGTGCTCAAAAAATTTTCATTGAATGGAAGAATGAATGAATGTGTGAATATTTGAATAGTATTCAGACCCTTAAAGGGCCAATGAAATTGTCGTAGTTATTATGAGAATCCTCAGTAGAAAACATACTTTAACAAAATAAGTATAATGAAAAGAGCACTTAATAAAGCCAAGGCTCATTGATAATCCTATATGATATCCCAAACTGCAGAAGAATATATTGGTTCTAAATTATTTGAATTAATGTACATTACACTAAAAGAGGCAGTTAAAGTTCAATAGAAACCCTTCAGGAAATGGTAACTCAGACTAATTTTCAGGAGTGATGTAATTTCTAGTTTTAAATGAAGTTACTGTGTCATTTAAATTTTGTTAGCTCACTAGTTGAATTTCTTTAATAGTTCATCAGGGAATCACAATAGCTGTATAATGCTGGTGTCTTACTGCAGTATTTGCAAGGACAAAAGTTAAATAAAAATCAACGAAACAAACAAAACTCTGGAGGCTGGATATAACAGTTGTTTGCTCTTCAAAAGCTCCCACTGTTGATAAAGACTCAGGTATGTTCCAAAGATATTTCTTAGTCTCCTAAAGCTTTAGCAATCTCCAAAACATTCTGAGTACAGGTGCAAATGCAAGAATTGGACATTTTCCAATTACCATGATACCCATTTATATAAATATTCCGGGGGATCATTTAATCCAATGTAACTATTTTAAAGAGGAGGAAGGTGAATTTCAGAAAGGAAATATGATTAATAAAAGTCAGTGGACAGATTTCTCTTCACTCTCAATTCAGTGTTATTTTTATTATACAACCACAGCTCTTATAAAACTTTACTAAAGCAATCAAAAAAACCAAAATCCTTCTAATCCTAACTTAAAAGGTGGTTAAAATATAGATCATTAAAATTTTCATGTGTCTATTTAAAATATTTTCATGTGTGTATTTTAAATATTTTAAATACTTTAAAACAATTTAAATAGCAATTTCTTTCCTGAACATTTGATATAGAACTGAAGCCTTTGAATACGGACCTGTCCAAGGACAGTGAATATCTAAATATCCTTACAGCACCTTTCTTCCTTTTCAAATTCATATCTGATTTGTTAAAAAATATTATGTCACAACAATGACATACAATTAGCATTAATAAACTTAACAAATCTAAAGGACCACATCCTCAGTTTCAGGGCAAAATGTGTCAGCATAAATTTTTTTTAATTTAATTTAATTTATCTTTTTTATACAGCAGGTTCTTATTAGTTATCCATTTTATACATATTAGTGTATATATGTCAATCCCAATCTCCCAATTCATCACACCACCACCACCACCCCCGGCATAAATATTAAGGAGTGGCCTTCTGGTCATAAATAATTAGCACCAGATGAACACCAAAAGCCATACTTTACAATGAAAATGGAAATGGTTGTCTAACTATCCAGTGATTTAAAGGGATTTTTGTAAGGGCGCTTCTACAATACTGATTAAAAACACTATATTTGTGTTTATCTCAAACATGGAGACTAAACATTAGTGTTTAGATCCTAGGAGTGCCCAGATATATTTAGAGTAGGCATCTTTTTGCTACAAGGAGGCAGAACAGGTAACACAGTGGCTGTGATATGAAAGACTGTTAACTTTCACACATGATCATATAGAGCTACCTCACTGCTATTAAATGCTGACTTCTAGTTAATATATTCTATTATTTATCCATACCTTATCAAAAGAGCTTATTTTCAGTCACTTGAATTGCTCATTTTGATGCAAGGTGGATTATTTACAAAAAGAAATATTATATATATATACACACACACACACACACACACGTGTGTGTGTGTATATACACACACATATATATAAATGGTTCATTTTTCCCATTAGGCCATTCCCATTTTCCCATTAATTACTATACTTTGTGCTTGCAAATAGGACACATTAAACCTTATATGTATCTGTTTCTTATCCTTCCATGGTAGACGCTAATGAACACTGAAGAAGTAGCAATAATAGGGCAGAAGTAAGGGAAGGGGGGTGGTGATGAAGTACTTAGAAGCAGAAGTCAATGGTCATAGTCTTTCCTTAATATTTTCTTAATTAAAATTCTGTATTATATATACATGTGCATACCAATATATGTATCTGCATGTGTGTAAATGTACATATCTGAATAATGATGGCATTTAAATACATAGTACTTTATTTTATGTTATGTTATTTCAAGTGAACATGCCCTTGAAATGATTAAATGACTATTTTACTGCTTACTCTTTTTTTTTTAAAAAACATCTTTATTGGAGTACAATTGCTTTACAATGGTGTGTTAGTTTCTGCTTTATAAAAAAGTGAGTCAGCTATACATATACCTGTTTAGTCTTATTATGAAGTGATAGACATTTTAAGAAGCTCATGATGTTTCAATTTTATATTTTAATTCTTTTAAGAGTTTTATTACAGAATTGATGATGGTTGTGAAATTGCTTTTTATCTCAAAATCAGGAAACACATTATTTTTCTAGAAAGCTTAATTTGGGTCATTAATTATGAATGACAAACCTAACAGTAATGCTATCAATACCATAATGGCTACATTTCTCCAAGAAAACAGTCAAAGATATTATTATTGATAGAAACATGAACTCACCTCGAAAAAATCAATTTCTGTGGTAACCTAAATGCATAGGATATGATTTAATAACTAATTGTAGTGTTCCCTGTGAAGACTAAGGGACACAGACCATGGTAAAGATTTCCAACTAAACCATGTGATGAACTGGCACAAACTACGGCTTCTACAGATAGAATTGCTTTTAGAAAAAGTTCATTGAAAAGATAAATTATCTCTTTTTTTCCCCTAAACACCAGTATCATTCTCAGAATAGTGTTTGCCTCCTTTTGCGAAATTATACTCAATAATTAAACACTAATAGAACAGAAATGTCAGTTTTGTGAATTCTCGCTTTGCATTCCAGAAGCATTCAACCCAGAGCTGAAGGGAAGAATCACAATTCTCAGTGAATGAAATATTCTCTGCAACATTAGACCAAAATTAGTTTTTGAGAATAATTCAGCTTCTATAAGCACAGACACAGCCAAGAATATTAAAATAATCCATGGGCAGTGTGCTACTGATTATCTCCCATTTTGTCAAGTCTCCTCATAGGCTTGTGTTTATTCTGTGTTCTTTCTTGATAAGCCTCTTTTTATGCTTCTTTGATTTCTCTAACCGAAACTGGAAATGCTCACTAGTGTTTCTGTAAAACGTGCTATTTGCTTGGAGAAAATGGTTGTACCAAAGAAAAAAAGTATATATTAAACATCAAAACTAACACAACATTGTTAATCAACTATACTCCAATATAAAATAGTTTAAAAAAAACACTAACTCTAAAAATGGATAAGGTAACATAAATTCTTTAAAATAATAATGTTAGATAATGAACTCAACAAAAATAAGTCATAAAAATGCTATTTCATAAACCTCTTTCAAGATTCATGGAAAGAGAAGAAAAGTTACTAACTGATCACATTTTAAGAAAATATAAAATGTAAAAATACAATCTTTGAAACCTAATTTAAAAGGGGATTCCCAAATTTCTTTAAAAATATGTTATGAAATGTGGCCAAGATGAGCCTTATAAAGAAGACCGGTATCAGGTTATATGGCGAATGTTTTAGGTCTGATTTAAGATTCTTATGTGTTTATTATTACTCGATGCCTTAGTTTGGGCTGAATACCACAGGCGCAGTGGCTGAAACAACAGTATTGTATTCGTCACAGTCTGGAGGATGGGAAGTCCGAGATCAAGGTGCCTGCATGGTCAGAATCCGGTGACATCTCTCTTCCTAGTTTTCACAAAGTTATCTTATTGTTGTGTCCTCATATGGTGGAGAACAAAAAGAGATTCCCTTTCTCCTCCTGTTTTTGTAAGTGCATTAATCCCACCATGAGGATTTATAAATTAATCTAACCCTAACTGAGGATTAGGGTTTCAACATAGGAATTTTGAGGGCACACATACATTTGGTCCATAACACTCAAGGTCTACATTGAGGTCCAAATTACAAATATATGAACTCTGATTTAGTACCTTTATCACAACATTCTTCTTCTTAGAAGCTTTTATATATTTTTATATGCTAATTCATACACACACAGGCATGCCATGGACTGAATGTCAGTGTCCTCAAAATTCCTATGTTGACACTCTAAACCTCAAATGTGATGAAATTTGGAGGTCCAGCCTTTGGGAGGTAATTATGGTAGAATCAGAACATATCTCAAGTTCATCCTCACAATTCACTTTGTCCTCTGCCAAACAATTCTTGCTTAAATAGTTTATGAAGTCAAATAAGATTATTGTGAAATAGTGTCCTTTTTTATTCTAAGATATGCATTTTCTATTTTCATTTTTGAAATTATGACATATTTTAAGATAAAAGTCGAAAATATGCGTCAGCCACCAGAGTGCTAGACTGTGATGCATTTTGCACTGTCCATGAAAGTTTAAATTTAGCCAAGCCTAGAAGGGATATGAAAGTCACCTCAGTTACATTTTTTGCATTTGTGTTTTCTCTCCTGCTTGAACATCAGGCAATGCAAGTAAAAAAAAGAGAAAAATATCTAAGTCCTAGAATAGCTAATGACATATTCAAAATGTCAGATGTTTGTGTGACTGAGATGCATCTTGTGGATTTTTACTAGGGCCCCAGCTATCTCTTGGCAAAAAGTTTCCAGCTATCTAGAATGTATTTAATTTCTAATGATACATGAATCCAGCAGAGGTGTGGTAGGGGGGCTGCAGTTTAACCAAGCAGAAGTGTCACAGGAAACCCTGGTATTCTTCATATAAATTAGAATGTATTATCTGTTCTAAACGTCTAAAGCAAGATCTACCGTAAGTATTGAGCATTCCAAAAACAAAAAGAAAAAGAAAAAGAAAAACACCAAAAAACATAAAAGGTCACGTTACTGCAATAGTTTCATAATTGCATTTGTCATGAGTAAGTTAAAGAAAACTTTAGATTGCGGATTGAAAAAGATATTAACTAAAATTCTAGTTTTTGCCTAAAACTTATTGTGCTCTTACTGTGCCCCAAGTACTATTTTCAGTACATCACTATGTACAGGCATCCCTCGGAGATATTGCAGGTTTGATTCTAGACCACTGCAATAAATCGAATGTTGCAATAAAGCAGTCACATCAATTTTTTGATTTCCCAGTGCATATAAAAGTTATGTTTATAGTATAGTGTAGTCTATTAAATGTGCAATAGCATTATGTCTAAACAATGTACATAGCTTAAATTAAAAAATAATTTATTGCTAAAAAATGCCAACCAAAATCTGAGACTGCAGTGAGTGGTAATCTTTTTGCAATAGTAACATCAAAGATTACTGATCACAGATAATAATTTAAAACTTTGAAATATTGCAAGAATTATTAAAATGTGACACAGAGATATGAAGTGAGTAAATGCTGTTGGAAAAACGGCACCCATAGACTTGCTGGACTCAGAGTTGCCCACAAACCCTCGATTTGCAAAAATTGCAATATCTGTGAAGTAAATTAAGCGAATTATGATAAAATGAGGTATGCCTGTAAATACTTTTCATTTTTTACCTATGAGGTAAATACTATTATTTACCTTGGTTTACAAATGAAGAAATTAACAAAGGTTAAAAAACTGGTAGTATAGTATAAAGACAAAAATCAAACTTAGTTCATCTGGTTATAGAGTGTGTACTCTTAACCACTATTTTTGCTTCTCAATTGTGTTACTTAAGAGAAAAGTATGTTGTTTTAAAATGACCATGTATTTCATTGTCTATCTATCTTCTATTGGGAGGATTTCCTTCTTTTAGGAAATTGAGTCTATGCTCGTCATTATTTAGCTTTACTGGAATCTTGCATGTACTCCACATGACCAAGCTTGAACAAATAAGTACTTTTTTTTAATAGTTTTGGTTTTTTGTTTTAATTAAAAATTAAGTAGAGGCTGAAAATATAACTCTAATCATTTTTGACAGTCATATTTCCTGCTCTTTCAAAGTAGCAAGTCTACCAATTTGAAATAACTAAGCTAACATGAGACACATATATTGATACAACCACCCTGCCAGTAAGTATCCCCTGAATCAATCTGGGACTTGCCAGGAACACAGAACCATACTAAGCACTACAGAAATGAAGGAGCTTAACATACATCTAATGTTGGACTTACAAAAATCTGTAAAGAGCTGGGAGACTGAAGGTCAAGGAGGGAAATATTCATTGATGACTACATTGTGAAACACTCAAGCAGCTGCTCAAAATTTGTTGGGAAAATCCCACTACTACCTTCATATGTGTCAGAAAAAGAGACTGAGAAACCTCTGTGCTAGTTCTGTGACATCTCAAGAAAAATAACTTTTCCTCTTCCCAACTTTCAAATATTTTGTGAGTTACTCTCAGTGGCAAACCATAACCTGGAACCATAGAATGAAGAGGGACCTGGTAAACAAAGTTTCTGGGCTCTTCTTTGTAATGCGATGCAGAGGAAACCTTCAAAGTGAGTGACTGACATGCAAAGTTGACAATTGACAACATACCACACTTCTTTCCTGCAAATTGCCTGATCATAGTACACAGTGATTTGGTGTTACAGGTGGGAGATTTGACAGAGAGAAGAAATGATGTGATCTAAGGAAATGGTAGAGCTGTGCAGAGCAGGAAATTGTGGTCATTAGAGCCCTTGGATGATTTAATATCTATGGAAAATCATTCCAACAAAACTTGTCAAGTATAACTGTTTGATGATTTCATGTACAATGACATGTCTTAAACAACAGGAGTAGTTGCTCACTCTGAAGGACATGTAAGATTTTTCATTAACCGAAAATCACTCTACTTCTGGAATACCTCTGAAGACAAACTGGGATTCCTCCAAAATAATTACACTGAGATTTCAGAGATCACAAATATCTTCACAAGTTTATTCCCTCTTGGTGTTTCAACATCCTTCTTATTTATATTCTTTCTTATAAAAGTTATTACCTTGGTTCATTAATTTGTTTATATTTACACTCCCCAACCATTTTCTTTTCATGAAGTTTTTTCTGATAGATCTACGTTCTTTCTAATTAAAGGTTAATCTATCTATCCTACAGATGCATCCTTCCACGCAAAACATTGGTCACTCCTAGAAAATCAAATCTATTAACTCTGAAATTGTTTCACCAAAATTTCATAGTCTCCAAATTCAAACTCTGCTTTATGGCTCAGGTCTTGTCCAGTTATGCATCCCTGGAATTTCTCTTATTACCCTCTTTGACAAATCCATATTTCCATCTCTTTCCTCAAATCCCCTATCATGGATGTAGGATATCTGTAAAGATGAGTGTGGTGAGTGAATCCTGTTCCCCCAAAAAACATCAATTAACCTGGTCACAACTACCTAAGATGATCATTTAAAGTTCTAGAAATTGGCCAAAGAGGATATAACAAGTGCAAAGCATTTATTTTATAAAATCTATAGATACCTAGTAAGAACAGTGGGAGGCTGTGACATTTGTGCCAGGGGCAGCATCTGTCTCCCCAAGTGTCCTATTACAGAGGTCTATTCTGGTTAGGATGGGTAAAACCAAGGACTGGTGGTGTCCATCCCTCCTATGTCTGTATTGTGAGAGGTACTCAGAATGGACTCAGGTTGGGTCCAGGTCCCATCTCTCTTAACTCCCTGTTGTGAAGAATCTAGTTTAGGTGGGAATTAGAAGCAAATTAGTGTTGTTCATTCTCACCATTTCCCATTTGGGTAACTAACATTCAGAGTCAGCTAACATCTCTGTTACCACAAAATGTAGATCAACAGAAATTTAAAAGGGAAAGAGACAGTCAAGGAAGGGTCTGTTAAAATCATACTCATCCTAGTATCTGGAAAACTCTTTGCATGTCTAAATCTGAACGCTTTCAAAAGTGACTCGAATGGTTGTCTCTGACCTATTAGTCCATGGTGCTGAAGATGTTAAAACTAGTAATTTCCTGAACTTTGAAATCAGTTCACAGGCCACACACAGACCCAATGGTAAATGTTGCAAATCATATGGATACAGAGGACTTCACCTTACCTACTGACCAATAAGTGGCTGATCACTAATCTATGCCAACCCAGTAATGACCCCATGGAAGTCAGATTTGAAAATAAAAGCAAGGAAAAAGCACCTGAGCAGAGACATCAAAGGAATCACAAAGCAGGGGAAACAGACTTTGCAGAATTAGTCCAGTAAAGTCATTTAAAAAAGGAAAAACAAACAGCAACATCAGAAGTAGGGTAGGTCAGATTCCAAAGTTGCTATAATACATTATATAAAATCCTGAGTTCTCAATGAAAAATATTTTTGACACATGCAAAGAAACAGGAAAATTTGACCCATATGAGAGAGAGAAAGAGATGAGAACTTTTAAGGGACTTAGATGTCAGAATTAGCAAAGATTTCAAAGCAATGATTATAAATATGTTCAAAGAACTAAAGCAAAGTACGTTTCAATATCTAAAGGGAAGTGTGATGAAGATAACCCATCAAATAGAGATTATCAATAAATAAAAATTATATTAAAAAAAAGAACCAGGGCTTCCCTGGTGCTGCACTGGTTGAGAGTCTGCCTGCCGATGCAGGGGATACGGGTTCATGCCCCGGTCCAGGAAGATCCCACATGTTGCAGAGCGGCTAGGCCTGTGAGCCATGGACGCTGAGCCTGCATGTCCAGAGTCTGTTGCTCCACAACAGGAGAGGCCACAAGAGTGAGAGGCCCACGTACCACACACACACACACACACACACACACACACACACACAAAGAACCAAATGGAAATTGTGGAGTTGAAAAGCCCAATAACTGAAATGAAAAATTCATGAAAGGGGCTCACAAGTAGATCTGAGCTTGTAGAAGAAAAATAAATAAATGAACTTGAGATACATCAGTGGAGATTATGCAATCTGAGAAACAGAGATAAAGCATGAAGAAAAATAAACAAAGCCACAAAGAAATGTGTCAAACCTTTAAGTACATAACTGATACATAATGGGAGTACTAACAGTAGAGAAGAAAGAGAAAATGGCAGAAAAAAAAGTTTCCATATATAATAGCAGAAAACTTCCTACATTTGATGAAAAACATTAACCTACACATCCAAGAATCTTAATAAACTGGAAGTTGGATGAACACAAAGAGAGCCACACCAGACACATAATCACACTGTTGAAAGCCAAAGATAAAATCTTGAAAGCAGCAGGATTAAAACGAAACATCATATAGAAGGAAACCACAATAAGATGAACAGCCAAGTTCTCAACAAAAACAATGGAGTCCAACAGGTATTGGGATGACACTCACAGGGCAGAATCCTGTACCCAGCAAAATTGTTTTTCAAAAATTAAGTCAAAATAAACAAGTATGTACATGTAAAAGGAAGAAACATGAGATCATTTGTTGATTGTAGACCCTCCTTAAAAGAAATCCTAAAAGAAAATTCTTCAGGCTGATACACCCTATCATTTCTCCCCATGCACATATCTATAAGCAGTTGAATTCACGTGTTGTTATACCAATGAGCCCATCGGCAAGAATCACCACATTTTTTACCTTCACCTTCAAATTCTTCAGCCTTTCAATTTTTGCCTTATTTTTTGCTGATCAGGTGAAAGAGATGAAATTCCACATAATCTGTCCAATGTAAATTTCTCTCCATATACTTTCAATATTATATTCTTGTTTTCTTCATGAATTTTCCTCTCTCATGCCTTTATCCCTTATTTCATCTCTATCACTATTATTTTTTCACTGTTCTCTCTTCTTTTTGGATAAAAAGCATGCTCAACTTCTTATTTACTAAAAATAACCTCCCCAATTTTTCCTCAATCTCATGTTCACCCCATTCCTGTAACAGTTTATCTCTTTCTGTGTCATATAACTGAACTTCTAGAAAATAAAAAAAAAGTATTGATCATCCTCTATATCTCTATTTTTAATTCATTTGCTACTTACTGCAATGTAGCTTCCACTTTTACAAAAATAAACCTTAATAACATTATCAAAATCTTTTATGCAAATTTTGCCCTCACACTTATATGCATGTGTAGAGAATACAGACTGTTAGATTTAAGAAAATTGTCTCTCAACATTTTGAAGGCATTTTCTTTTTTCTTGTTTCTAACATTTCTGTTAAGAAAACTGAAAATTTTCTAATTATGGATATTAATATATTTGGTGATCAATCACCTTTGTTTTCCTGGGCAGTTCTGGTGTACATCATTGGCCACCGGGTCTGTGACAACTCTGAATTGAGCAAGTCTATTGGCACCATTTTTTCAATCACATTTTCTCACTTTATGTCTTTTGTCACAGTTAAGGAATTCTCACAATATTTCAAATTTTTCATTATTATATTTATGTGAGCAGTGATCTTTGATATTACTATTGCAAAAAAATTACAACTTGCTGAAGACTCAGATGGTGGTTAGCATGTTTTATCAATGAAGCATTTTAAATCAAAGTATGCACAATTTTTAGACATAATACTATTACACACTTTATAGAATATAGTACAGTGTAAGCATAACTTACATATGCACTGGGAAATCAAAAAATTCATGACTTGTTTTATTGTAATACTCACTTTACGGCAGTGGTCTGGAACTGAATCCACAATATCTCCAAAGTATGCTTGTACGTCCATCCCCTCTGCATCTCTAGCCATCTGCCAGTTATATTGCTGGACTGATCACTTAATTTTTAAAATATAATTTCTCTAAAATTTTCCACTTTAAAAATATTTTTACTTTCTGGGAGATGAGGCACAGATTATTTTCCAAAACTTTTGGTTAAATATTAAGTTTTATAATATTTTTCATTTCAAAGATATCTCTCATTCTTACTGTTACTTTTCTCAGCACCATCTTCCTCCCCTCTATATTTTTTTATACTTGACCTGAGATCTGACAAGATTAATAATTCTATTGCTCCACACCCAGTGGTCATCTCCCTATTACTCTTCTCTGCTTCCTTCATGTTTATTTTGTCTGTTGATATGTTCTTGGTGTTTTGTGTGAGAAGTTTTTTTCTTAATATATAATAATTCTTACTTCGGCTAAAAAAAAAAAAAAGACAGTGAGGCATTACAAAGCTCTCAGCCAATGCTACATTGCCCCAATCACGTGACTTAAAAAATATTTTCAGCCTATAGAAGACTAATGCTTGCAGTGTGCAATTATTTCTCTTCATTTCTTCTCTTTCTCCATCTTTACTGATGCCAAATTAGCACATATCTTAATTTCCTTGACTTTATTTTTTACCAGCCATGTCTTATGAAAGGTGGAAAGTATAAATTTTTAATGTTTTCTTTGAGGGGTTGTGTCTGTGAAGAGAGAGATTGTAACTTGAAAGTAACATTTTTATTGTTTAAAACTATATATAAATGTTTATGTAAATAATATATAAAAACATACATAAAGAAAAAAGATATTTTTAATAGCAATTGTACTCATAAGACCTATGTTTGTTCTGACAGTAGCTTAGTAAAAGTTTTAACTAAATCACGAAAGTGCATTTCAAGCAAAAATATGTTAAATTTTTCTTTACCTATAAATATTTGGGGGAAGGGAGCCGATATTTATTACTAATCATAAAATAGTTATTGAATACTTTAGAGAAACTTGAAGAAAATTTAAGGTCAGCTGAAAGATTCTAAATGTTTCTTCCAAGTAAAAGAACATTTACTTAGAGGAAAAGGGGAATCAGTTCAAACTTCTTTGAACAGCATTTATTTTTACATGGACAGTTTTATAAAGGACTTCTGTAGGAGAACAAAAGCATCATTAATTTCATTTTAATGTCTATCATGACATGTAATCTGATGGATCAAATTATTGACAGAAACATAGTGTTTTTCCTTTATGTACATTGGAAACCCTGTATAAGTGAAGTTTATTATAATATATGTATGTCCATTCTATGGAGTTTATACAAAATTTTATTATTCTAGATTCCTGAGAAAGCTAAAGTTGCTGTATCTTTGCTTTGTGAGCAGTTATTGATCCTATCTATGATCTTATACAGAGAAATTTGTGAGAAAGGCAAACTCCTGAAATTTTACAACTGTCATTATGGGAAAGCACCTTTCACTTTACAAGAACTAAATCATGATGCAAGTTCTAGGAATAGATTATGTATAGGTTGAAATTTATGTGTGCTTTTGATTCTATGAGCTAATTTATGTTTTGTCATTAAGATATGTGTAGGAGGAAAACAGGTTCAAATGCAAGTCTCAATGTAGAAATGCTTTGAAATTGACTTCTATTTAAGGTCACTTTTTAAAAAAGTGTTGGAGCTATTTGAGCAGTTCTAAACTATCACAGACAATTTGCTGTATAATAACCCTGTCTCACTGCAATATAGCAATTATATAACTTTACATGCAAATTAAGCTATAATCAAAGACGTATGTTTTAGCTGCATTTAAGTCTATTGCTCAGAAAGTCAAATTCATTTAAAGCTGCTGATGCACTCAGAATATATATGTTCAGGCACTAATCTTGATTAAAAAAAAATGTATGTGTCTACAGGTCAGCTCATATTAGAATTTGACCTGGATCATGCACTTGCTGTATCGAAAACATCATATTGTATTTTATGCTTTGGAAGTAATGCATGTTGAGGTTCATTTATCTTAAATCCATGCAAGGAATAAAACTTGAAAACCACATACATATCTTCCTTCATTAAGGGCATACTGACCACAGTTGAAAGGAAGAGATATGATATTGTATTTAAAAACCCAAGCAGTTCTTTAATGCAGAGGAGGTTGACTTTAGCTGCATTAAGCAAAGAGCTGCTGACACAGTGAAGGATTACACTGTAATTTGGAACAGGATGATTAAACTATGTACAAACTTCCTACCAGAGTAGCATACAGGATACTGGAACATATGGTTCAGGACTCTTTTTTTCCCTCAATAACTACAGATTCTAGCCAGAGATTTCTGTTGATTTGTACAAAATCTCTTGATTAGAGTCCTCAGCCATCTGCTTTAGGACAGCAATGTGTGAAAATGTCAGCAGAAAGAACAGAGCTTAAAAATTATTTGTGGAAAGGATTTGAAGCTAGTATAACCATGGGCAAGACAAGGTGATCAGCCTCAATGTGTCAGGAGCTAATTTATGCTGAGAGTGAAAAGAGGGTGAAAATTTTGCCAAAGTAAAACGAAGACAAACATATATGTTCTCTATTGTTTGGAACTCACACAGATGCTGATACTTTATCCCCTATGAGCGCAAAAATGTTACATTGTAATATTTGAAAACTGTCTGAAATTTTCTGAAACATAAAGCTAATAATTATTTAAATTTTTATTATAGAGGAAACCTGAGTAGAATATTATTATTTATATCTTAGTTTTAATTCTATGTAGGGCATTCCACAATACTTAATAATCTAGATTCAACAACCACCATGTCACTGAAATTTCACTTTCATTGATGATCTGTGATGACCCAAATTGCATAACCAACTTTCTAAGATTTGCACATTTTCCACTTGACAACACCTCTCTCTCCCTCTCTTTCTCTCTCTTAATTTCTAATTCTCCTCACTTATATTTCAATACAGTATATATATTTTTCTCCCACTTTCATAATCCACCCTTTTACATTCTCTTTTCTGACAAGAGTTCTTTCTTATTTGAACTTGCCATAATATATCCATTTCTACAAGTATTACATTCCTGTCATTTGGCAATTCCATTCACTCTTTCATGATTTCAACTACTATGATTATGCACTGAGACTCAGAATTCTCTCTCAAATTTGATAATCCAATACCAACAGTATAATCTTGAGACAGACACTACATTTCTCTAATAATTAGCAATGTTTAGCATCTTTTCATGTGCCTATTGGCCATCTGGATGTCTTCTTTGGAGAAATGTCTATTTTGGTCTTCTGCCTGTTTTTTTGATTGGGTTGGGATTTTTGTTGTTGTTGTTGCAATTGAGCTGTGTGAGCTGTTTGTTTATTTTGAAAAATAATCCTTTGTCACATTGTTCACAAATATTTTCTCCCATACTGTAGGTTGTCTTTTCATTTTGTTTATGGTTTCTCTTATTGTGCAAAACTTATATTTGATTAGGTCCCATTTATTTATTTTTGCTTTTATTTTCTATTGCCTGGGGAGTCTAATCTAAGAAAACATTGGTAAGATTTCTGTCAGAGAATGTTTTGCCTATGTTCACTTCTAGGAATTTTATTGTGTTATGTCTTATATTTAAGTCTTTAAGCCATTTTGAGTTTATTTTTGTGTAGGATGTGAAGGTGTGTTTTAGTTTCAGTGATTTACATGCAACTGTCCAGCTTTCCCAACACCACTTGATGAAGAGACTCTTCATGTATATTCTTACCTCCTTTGTCAAAGATTAATTGACTGTAGGTATGTGTTTATTTCTGGACTTTCGATTCTGTTCCATTGACCCATATGTCTGTTTTTGTGTCAATACCATGCTGTTTTGGTTACTTTAGCTTTGCAGTATTGTCTGAAGTCTGGGAAGGTTATGCCTTCAGCTTTGTTCTTTTTCCTCAGGATTTCTTTGGCAATTCTGGGTCTTTTATGCTTCCGTATACATTTTAGGATTATTTGATCTAGTTCTGTGAAAAATGTCATAGATAATTTGATAGGGATCACACCGAGTCTGTAGATTGTTTTGGGTAATATGGCCATTTTAACAATATTAATTCATCTAATCCAAGAGTGTGGGATATCTTTCCATTTCTTTGAATCATTTAAAATTTACTTTATCAATGTTTTATAGTTCTCAGTATATAAATCTTTCACCTACTTGGTCAGGTTTATTCCTAAGTATTTTTTATTGATGAGATTTTAAAAGGGATTTTTTTTTACTTCCCTTTCTGATATTTCATTGTTAATATAAAGAAATGCAACAGATTTATGTATGTTAATCTTATATCCTACTACCTTGCTGAATTCTTTTATCCATTCTAGTAGTTCTACAATGTGGTACCACCTCACACTGTTCAGAATGGTCATTAAAATGTCTAAAAATAACAAATGCTGGAGAGGGTGTGGAGAAAAGGGAACCCTCCTACACTGTTGGTGGGAATGTAAATTGCTGCAGCCACTATGCAAAACAGCACGCAGTTTCCTTAAAAAACTAAAAATAGAGTTGCCATATGATCCAGCAATCCCACTCCTGGACATGTATCCAGATAAAGCTCTAATTTGAAAAGATACAGGCACCCTAGCACTAGCACCAATAGGAGCACTATTTACAATAACCAAGACATGGAAGCAACCTAAATGTCCATTAGCAGATGAATGGATAAATAAGATGTGGTTTATATACAATAGAATGCTAGTCAGCCATAGAAAAGAAGGAAATAATGCCATTTGCAGCAACATGTATGGACTTAGAGATTATCATACTAAGTGAAGTAACTCAGAAATAAAAAGACAAGTACCATATGATGTCACTTATATGTGGAATCTAAAATACAATACAAATGAACTTACCTTTGAAACAGAAACAGACACACAGACATAGAAAAGTACAGTTACCAAAGGGAGAAGTGGGTGGGGGAGGGATAAATTAGGAGGATGGGAATATCATATAGCACAGAGAACTATATTCAATATCCTGTAACAAACATAATGGAAGAGTGTATGAAAAATATGTATATGTATGTATAACTGAATCACTTTATTGTACACCAGAAACTAACACAACATTGGAATCAACTATATCTTAATAAAAATAAATAAATAATACAGACTACAAAAACATACCTAAAAGCACTCCTCCAAAAAAATTTCCACTTAACTAAAGAAATAACTTTAAAAACAACAACCACCACAAAATATCTTACCTTTTCTTTCTGAATTTCCCATTTTGGTGAAATGTATGCTAACAAATATTAGTCCCAGAAGAACTTAAAATAAAATGGTTAAGAGTTGTAGGCACTTGTAAGACACATACATATATGCTGCTAGTGCTAATATCAGTAGAAATTGCCGGGCACTCATGTCCTGTACATGGTATAATTGGCTGAGGCTTCCCTTGGCCTAGACAATAAGCAAATTGAAGAGAGGACACTGTTGCCTTAATATCCTAAATGAATTGGTTACGTCCGAAAAACTAAGTCATGCATCAGTACTCTAGCTAACACCACCAGGCTCTCCAAATAATACATTTTTTTAACAGAAATAAAAATAATTAAGCACACAGTAAAATTAGACAATATGTGCTGTAAGGAACTCCTTCCCTCTTTCTCCTGTAAGCCAATAAAATAAGGGCTGGTAAACAGATAGGCTTCCCTCTTAGAGGACTAATTGGGGGTGAGACTTCCACTTTTCCTCCATCCATTATTCACCCTTAAAGGAGGACTGATATCTATTTTTTTTTAATCCAGGTAGGAAGAAGCTACTTAAGCATGGTTCTGACCCTTTGAGTTTTAAGTCTCTGTCTTGTATTGGCCTACCTGCAGTTGGAGCTGTCATCCTTTCAAATCTTACTCTCATACTGTGCTCACATCAGGGTCAGAGCAGCCTGAGTCCTGGATTCTAGAGTTGGGACTGTAGTCCTATGGCTCTATTCTTGACCAATATTCTTCTGTATTCATAGAATAAACACTGTTGTATTGGCTGGGCAAATTAAGTAGAGACCCCATACACACATTTTACTAGAAAGAATTGGATTTACAGAGAGGTAGCATGAAGCCCCCACACTAAAATAGACCCCAGTTTTGATCATTTATCTAAATTAATAAGCAATAAAGAAGATCCTATATTTGAAGAATATAGGAGAAAATTTTTGTGATACTGAGTTAGGCAAAGATTTTTCAAAGATAGCAAAATAAGCACAGTTTATAAAAGAAAAAATGATAAAAGGGAATTCAACAAAGTAAAATAATTTGCACATTGGAAGACATTATTAAGATAACAAGAAGGCAAGTGTACTAGGAGAAATGTTTTGAAAACCTATCTGTAAAAGAGCTTATATCCAGAATATATACAAAAGTCTTATAACTCAATAATAAGAAGATAAACCATCCAAGAAAAAATAATGTCAAATTATTTGAACATATATTTCTAAATTATATATATATATAAATATACACATATATTTATATGTATATATATCCAATAAACACATGAAATATGCTCAACATCAATATTCATGAGAAAAATGCAAATTAGACCAACAAGATACCAGTACACACCCACTAGAACAGTTTAAGACTAACATACCAACTGCAGGTGAGCATGTGAACCAACTGGAAATTTTGTAGTTTAGTAATGCAAATGCAAGGTGGTCCAACCACGTTGGAAAGCAGTATGGCAAATCTTATAAAGGTGAATATGTGCTTATCATATGATTGAGCAATTCCACTCCTGGCTATTTACCCCCGAAATAACATATGTCTACAGAAAGATGACACATAATATCCAAAATCTGGATGAAAGCATACAAACCCGTAAGTGGTAAATGGATAAGAGAGTCTAGGATAGTCATACTATGAAATAATACTCAGAAATTAAAGGAAATAGAATATTAATACATGTAATAGCATGGATGAATTTCATAACCGTGTGCCAAGTGAAGAGGCAAATACAAAAATTACATACTCTATGATTCCAAATATATGCAGTTCTAAGAAAAAAAAGAAAAATTATAATCACTGTAGGTAGATTCAGAGAATGTCTGGGGCCATGGGTGGGTGCAATAAGGAAGTAAGAAACTTTATGATGAGGAAAAGGCTCTATTGTGGTTATAGAACTGTAAACAATTATACACATTCAAAGTTTACTTAAATTGAGTGAATTTCATTGCATGTAAATAAGAATTTAATGAAAAAATTATCCTATCTAAGCTACCTATTCTCTCTGTGACACTATTTTTTTTAAGCTTATTGAGATAAATTTGACAAAAAAAATCAAATAGTTACAGCATATAATTTGGTGAATTTTGACTTATTTGTACACTTATAAAATAATCACCATAATCTAGATAATGAATGAGTCTAGCCATACATGTTCTTATGCCCCTTTGTTATATATCACCCCTATCATATCTCCAGGTAACCACTGGTCTGCTTTCTGTCCCTATAGATCACTTGGTATTTCCTAGAGTTTTATATAAATAGAATAATGCACTATGCATTTTTTTCCTGATTTCTTTCATTCAGCATAAATATTTTGAGATTCATATAGTTGAATTCACAAATAATGTGTTTCTTTTTATTGCTGAGAAATATTCCATTGTATCAATATACCAAGGTCTATTAATCTATTCAATTATTAATGGACATTAGTGTGATTTCCAGTTAGGAGCTATTAAAAAGCTGCTATGAATATTTGTATAAATCTTTGTGTCTTCTTTTCCCATTATAAATACCTATGTGTTGAATGACTGGAACATATGTTAGCTGTATGTTTTAAATTTTAAGGAAACTACCAGCCTGTTTTCTAAAAAACGCTACCATTTTACATCTCTGTTAGTAGTAGATAAAAGTACTAGCACACATCTTTGAAAACTTGTTATGTTCATTCTTACTTTTTAATTTCCTGAGGTATTTTTGTCTTTGAAATTTGAGACTGTTGTGAGGATTAAATAAGATAATGCTTTTAACATGCATAGAATATCTGAATTCAATAAATAGCAAGTTATTGTGATTACTCTTCTTGTTATTACTCATTGTTTTAAATTTCAGCACCAAGCTAAATCAATGCAAACATATACAGAAATATTTTTCTTTTCAATACATTAATAATGAACTATGAAAGAAAGAAAAATTAAGAAACAATCCCCTTTAAAATCACATTAAAAAGAACAAAATACCTAAGAATAAACTTAACCAAGGAGACAAAAGACCTATACTCTGAAAACTTTGAAACACTGATAAATAAAATTAAAGATGATATAATGAAATAGAAAGATAACCTGTGTTCATGGGTTGGAAGAATTAATGTTAAAATATCCATGCTAACCAATCAATGTACAGATTCGATGCAATCTCTATCAAAATACTCTTGACATATTCCCAGAACTAGAAAAAATAATCCTAAAATTTATATGGAAACACAAAGGATCTCAAATAGCCAAAGCAATCTTGAGAAAAAAGAAAAAAGCTGAAGGTATCATGCTCCCTGACTTCAGACTATACTACAAAGTTACAGTAATCAAAACAGTATGGTACTGGAATAAAATCAGACATATAGAACGATGGAACAGAATAGAGAACTCAGACATAAACCCACACGTTTATGGTTAATTAATCCACAACAAAGACATCAAGAATATACAGTGGGGAAAAGACAGTTTCTTCAATATATCATGCTGGGATAACTGGACAGTTACATATAAAAGAATGAAATTATGACATTTCCTCACACCATACACAAAAATAAACTCAAAATGGATTAAAGACCTAAATATAACACTACAAGCCATAAAACTCCTAGAAGAAAACATAGGAAGAACCCTCTTTGGTATAAATCGTAGCAATATTTTTTTTGGCTCTTTCTCCTAAGGCAAGGGAAACAAAAGGAAAAATAAACAAATAGGATGTAATTAAACTTAAAAGCTTTTGCACAGCAAAGGAAACTATCAATAAAATGAAAAGACAACCTACAGAAAGGAAGAAAATATTTGAAAATGACATGACCAATAGGAGGTTAACATTCAAAACACATAAGCAGCTCATGCAACTCAACATCAAAAAACAAGCAACCTGATTAAAAATAAGCAGAACACCTGAACAGACATTTCACCAAGAAGACTTACAGATAGCCAAGAGCTGCATGAAAAAATGTGGTATATATACACAATGGAACATTACTAGACCATGAAAAAAATGAAAATTTGCCATTTGAAAGAACATGGATTATGCTTAGTGAAATAAGTCAAATAAAGATTCAGATAGAGTTATATATCACTTATATGTGGGAAGTAGGAAATAAAACAAACAAATGAATATAACAAAACAGAAATAGACTCACAGATATACAGAGGAAGATAATGGTTACCAGTGGGGAGAAGGAAAGTGGGTAGGGGAAACAAGAGGTAGTGGTTTAAGAGGCACAAACTACTATGTATAAAATAAACTACAAGGAAATAAAGTACAGCACAGGGAATATAACCAATATTTTAAAACTTTTTTTCCCACATCTTTATTGGACTATAAATGCTTTACAATGTTGTGTCAGTTTATGCTGTACAACAAAGTGAATCAGCTATATGTATACATATATCGCCATATCTCCTCCCTCTTGAGCATCCCTCACACCATCTCTATCCCATCCCTCTAGGTCATCACAAAGCACCAAGCTGATCTCCCTGCACTATGCAGCAGCTTCCCACTAGCTATCTATTTTACATTTGGTAGTGTATATATGTCAGTGCTACTCTATCACTTCATCCCAGCTCCCCCTTTCCCCCCATGCCCTCAAGTCTGTTCTCTATGTCTGTGTCTTTATTCCTGTCCTGCCACTAGGTTCATCAGTACTGCTTTTTAAAATTCCATATAGATGCATTAGCATACGATATTTGTTTTTCTCTTTCTGACTTACTTCACTCTGTATGACAGACTCTAGGTCCATCTGCCTCACTAAAATAACTCAGTTTCGTTCCTTTTTACAGCTGAGTAATATTTCATTGTATATATGGGCCACGTCTTCTTTATCCAATCATCTGTTCATGGACATTTAGGTTGCTTCCATGTCCTGGCTATTGTAAATAGAGCTGCAATGAACATTGTGCTACATGACTCTTTTTGAATTATGGTTTTCTCAGGGTATATGTCCAGTAGTGGGATTGCTGGGTCACATGGTAGTACTATTTTTAGTTTTAAGGATGGTTCTTCATAGTGGCTGTATCAATTTACATTCCCACCAACAGTGCAAGAGGGTTCCCTTTTCTCCACACCGTCCCCAGCATTTATGGCTTGTAGATTTTTTGATGATGGCCTTTCTAACTGGTGTGAGATGATACATCATTGTGGCTTTGATTTGCATTTATCTAATGATTAGTGATGTTGAGCACCTTTTCATGCATTTGTTAGCCATCTGTATGTCTTATTTAGAGAAATGTCTATTTAGGTCTTCCACTCATTTTTGGACTCAGTTGTTTGTTTTTGTGGTACTGAGCTGCATGAGCTGCTTGCATATTTTGGAGATTAATCCTTTGTCAGTTGCTTCATTTACAAATATTTTCTCCCATTCTACAGATTGTCTTTTTGTCTTGTTTATGGTTTCCTTTGCTGTGCAAAAACTTTTAAGTTGCATTAGGTCCCATTTGTTTATTTCTGTTTTTATTTCCCTTAATCTAGTAGGTGGGTCAAAAAGGATCTTTCTGTGACTTATGTCATAGAGTGTTCTGCCTATGTTTTCCTCTAAAGGTTTTATAGTGTCTGGCTTTACATTTAGGTCTTTAATCCATTTTGATTTTATTTTTGTGTATGGTGTTAGGAAGTGTTCTAATTTCATTCTTTTACATGTAGTTGTCCATTTTTCCCAGAACCACTTGTTGAAGAGGTTGGCTTTTCTCCATTGTATATTCTTCCCTCCTTTGTCAAAGATAAGGTGACCATATGTGCATGGGTTTATCTCTGGGCTTTCTACTTTGTTCCATTGACCTATATTTCTGTTTTTGTGCCAGTACCATACTGTCTTGATTACTATAGCTTTGTAGTATAGTCTGAAGTCAAGGAGCCTGATTTTTCCAGCTCCCTTTTTCTTTCTCAAGATTGCTTTGGTTATTAAGGGTCTTTCCATACAGATTGTAAAATTTTTTGTTCTAGTTCTGTGAAAAGTGCCATGGGTAATTTGATAGGGATTGCATTGAACCTGTACATTGCTTTGGGTGTATAGTCATTTTCACAATATTGATTCTTCCAATCCAGGAGCATGGTATGTCTCTCCATCTGTTTATGTTATCTTTGATTTCTTTCACCAGCATCTTATAGTTTTCTGCATACAGGTCTTTTGCCTCCTTAGGTAGGTTTATTCCTAGGTATTTTATTCTTTTTCTTGCAATGGTAAGTGGGATTGTTTCCTTAATTTCTCTTTCTGATTTTTTGTTGTTAGTGCATAGGAATGCAAGAGATTTCTGTGCATTAATTTCGTATCCTGCAACCTTACCAAATTCATTGATTAGTTTTAGTAGTTTCGTAGTGGCATCCTTAGGATTTTCTATGTATAATATCATGTCATTGGCAAACAGTGACAGTTTTACTTCTTCTTTTCCAATTTGGTTTCCTTATATTTCTTTTTATTCTCTGACTGCTGTGGCTAGGACTTCCAATGAATAAGAGTGGCAAGAGTGGACATCCTTGTCTTGTTCCTGATCTTAGAGGAAATGCTTTCAGTTTTTCACCACTGAGAGTAATGTTTGCTATTGGTTTGTTGTACATGCCTTCACTATCTTGAGGTAGTGTCCTCTATGCCCACTCTTTGGAGAGTTTTTATCATAAATGGTGTTAAATTTTATCAAAAGCTTCTTCTGCAGCTGTTGAGATGGTCATATGTTTTTTATACTTTAATTTGTTAATATGGTGTATCACATTGATTGTTTTGCATATATTGAAGAATCCTCACATCCCTGGGATAAATCTCACTTGATCATGGTGTATGATCCTTTTAATGTGTTGTTCATTCTGTTTGCTAGTATTTTGTTGAGGATTTTTGCATCCTGATTTTTTTCATCAGTGATATTGGTTTATAATTTTTTTTTTGTGACCTCTTTGGTTTTGGTATCAGGGTGACGGTGGCCTCGTAGAATGAGTTTGGGAGTGTTCCTCCCTCTGGTATATTTTGGAAGAGTTTGAGAAGGATAGGTGTTAGCTCTTCTCTAAATGTTTGATACAATTCGCCTGTGAAGCCAACTGGTTGTGGACTATTGTTTGTTGGAAAATTTTTAATTACAGTTTCAATTTCATTACCTGTGATGGGTCTGTTTATATTTTCTAATTCTTCCTGGATAAATCTTGGAAGGTTGTACTTTTCCAAGGATTTTTCCATTTCTTTCAGCTTGTCCATTTTATTGGCATAGAGTTGGTGTAGTAGTCCTTAGGATGCTTTGTATTTCTGTGGTGTCTGTTGTAACTTCTCCTTTTTCATTTCTAGTTTTATTGATTTGAGTCCTCTCCCTCTTTTTCTTGATGAGTCTAGCTAATGGTTTATCCATTTTGTTTATCTTCTCAAAGAACAAGCTTTTAGTTTTATTGATCTTTGTTATTTTTTTCTTTGTTTCTATTTCAGTTATTTCTGCTCTTATCTTTATGATTTCTTTCCTTCTATTAATTTTGTGTTTTCCTTTTTCTTCTTTTTCTAGTTGCTTTAGGTGTAAGTTTAGATTGTTTATTTGAGATTTTCCTTGTTTCTTGAGGTGAGCTTGAAAAGCTATGAACTTCCCTCTTAGAACTGCTTTGCTGTGTCTCATAGGTTTTGGATCGTTGTGTTTTCATTGTCATTTGTTTCTAGGTATTTTTTAATTTCCTCTTTGATTTCTTCAGTGATCTCTTGGTCATTTGGCAGTGCACTGTTCAACCTCCATGTATTTGTGTTTTTTACTGTTTTTTTTTCCTGTAATTGATTTCTAATCTCATAGCGTTGTGGTCAGAAAAGATGCTTGATAAAATTTCAATTTTCTTAAATAATCCAAGGTTTGATTTGTGACCCAAAATGTGATCTATTTTGGAGGATGTTCCATGTGCACTTGAGAAGAAAGTGTATTCTTCCACTTTCAGGTGGAATGTCCTAAAAATATCAATTAAGTCTATTTGGTCTATTGTGTCATTTAAAACCTGTGTTTCCATATTTATTTTCTGTCTGGATGATCTGTCTATTGGCATGAGTGGGGTGTTAAAGTCCCCCACTATTATTGTGTTACTGTCTATTTCTCCTTTTATGGCTGTGAGAATTTGCCTTATATATTGAAGTGTTCCTATGTTGGATGCATAAATATTTATAATTGTTTTGTTTTCTTCTTGGATTGATCCCTTGATAATTTAGTGGCATTCCCTATCTCTTGTAAAAGTCTATATTTTAAAGTCTATTTTATCTGATATGAGAATTGCTACACCAGCTTTCTTGTGATTTCCACTTGCATGGAATGTCTTTTCCCATCCCGTCACTTTCAGTCTGTATGTGTCCTTAGGTCTGAAGTGGGTTTCTTGTAGACATCATATATAAGGGTTTTGTTTTTGTATCCATTCAGCCAGTCTGTGTCTTTTGGTTGGAGCATTTAATCCATTTACATTCAAGGTGATTATCAAAATATATGTTCCTATTACCATTTTCTTAATTGATTTCCATTTAATTTTCTGGGTATTTTTCTTCTCTTGTGTTTCCCACTTAAAGAAGTTCCTTTAGCATTTGTTGTAAAGCTGGTTTGGTGGTGTTGAATTCTCCTAGGCTTTGCTTGTCTGTGAAACTTTTGATTTCTCCATTGAATCTGAATGAGATCCTTGCTGGGTAGAGTAATCTTGGTTGTAGGTTTTTCCCTTTCATCACTTTCAATATGTCCTGCCACTCCCATCTGGCTTGCAGAGTTTCTGCTGAAAGATCTGCTGTTAACCTTATGGGGATTCCCTTGTATGTTATTTGTTGCTTTTCCCTTGCAGCTTTTAATATTTTTTTTCTTTGTATTTAACTTTTGATAGTTTGATTAATATGTGTCTTGGTGTGTTTCTCTTTGGGTTTATCCTGTATAGGACTCTGTGCTTCCTGGACTTGACTGACTATTTCCTTTCCCATGTGGGGGAACTTTTCGACTATAATCTCTTCAAATATTTTCTCAGACCCTTTCTTTTTCTCTTCTTCTTCTTGGATGCCTATGATTTGAATGTTGGTGCATTTAATGTTGTCCCAGAAGTCTCTGGGACTGTCCACAATTCTTTTTTTCTTTGTTCTGCTCCCTGGCAGTTATTTCCACCATTTTATCTTCCAGCTCATTTATCCATTTTCTGCTTCAGTTATTCTGCTACTGATTCCTTCTAGAGTATTTTTAATTTCACTTATTGTGTTGTTCATAACTATTTGTTTACTCTTTTGTTCTTCTAGATCCTTGTTAAATGTTTTTTGTATACGCTCCATTCTGTTTCAGAGATTTTGGATCGTCTTTACTATCATTACTCTGAATTCATTTTCAGGTAGGTTGACTATTTCATCTTCATTTATTTGTTCTTGTACATTTTTACCTTGCTGCCTTGTCTGTAACATATTTTTTTTATTTCATTTTTGTTTTTTGATGGGTGGGGCTGTATTCTTGTCTTACTGGTTGTTTGGTCTGAGGCATCCAGCACTGGAGTTTGCCAGCAGTTGGATAGAGCCGGCTCTTGGTGCTGAGATGAGCATCTCCAGGAGACCTCACTCCAGTTAATATTCCCTGGGGTCTGAGGTTCTCTGTTAGTCCAGTGGTTTGGACTTGGAGCACCCAGCACAGGAGCTTGGGCCCGACCTCCCACCTGAGAACCAAGATCCCACAGCTGTGTGGCGTGGCATAAAAAAAAAAGAAAAAGAAAAAAAGGAGCAATACAATAACAAAGAATACAAAACAAAATAAAATTAGAAAGATAAAAAATACATTAGGAATAATAAAAATATAATTGAAACAACTGCAACAAGGTAAAATAAAATCACAATAGAAAAAGGAAAAAGAAAGGTGGGGGGGGGGATGGCAAACAAGCCAAAAGAAGCAGAAGAATAACAAAGCATAAAGAATAAAAGAAACTTAAAAAAATAAAATATTAGAAAAAATAAAAATATAAATGTATCAACAACAATGAATCAACAAGGTAAAACAGAACCCCAATCTAAAAGAGGAAAAAAGAAAGAAAAACGTAAAATAGATAGCTAGTGGGAAGCAGCCACATAGCACAGGGAGATCAGCTCGGTGTTTTGTGACCACCTAGAGGGGTGGGATAAGGAGGGTGGGAGGGAGGGAGATAGAAGAGGGAAGAGATATGGGAACATATGTATAACTGATTCACTTTGTTATAAAGCAGAAACTAACACACCATTGTAAAGCAATTATACTCCAATAAAGATGTAAAAAAAAAAAAAGCCTTGGCTATGGGGGAGGAGTTTAGGCTGAGGTGGAACTTAGGCAGGGGTGGGATTTAGGGTGGGGAGGGACCTAGGCTGAGGGGGTGACTTTTGAGTGTGGGGTGTGGCCTAGACTCTGGATCCATGTAGCTAGAAATAATCTTGGGGGCGGGGCCTAGGCAGGGTGACTTTAAAGTGTGGGGCACGGCCTCTGCTTAGCATCTGCTCAGAGGCAGAGAGGCAGCACATGGAAAGGAGGCCCTCCAGAGTGTGGAGTTCCAGAGTTTGGAGGTAACACCCTGGGTGAGGGTGTGTTGGTGGGGTTTAGGCCCAGCGAGGTTGAAGGGGGTCTCACAGGGGGTCTCTGAGTGGAGAGGTAAGGCCCTGGGTGTAGGGGTGTAGGGGCAGGGTTTGGGCTCTACATGGCTGGAGGGAGGCTCTGAGGGCAGAGGATTAGGCCCCAGAGCCCAACAGGCTCCCCAGTGCCTAAGTGGACTGGGAAAGCACTGGCTGCATTCCCTTCTGTTCCTTCGTACCCATCCCCCACCATCTCCCCCAGGGTCTCCCCTGTCCCTGCTGGACCCCTAACCGTGTGTGAGTCCCACTAGGTGTAGGAACTCCTCCCCTCCCACAGCTACCCCTCAAGTGCCAGTCCTGGAGGTCTGACCTTTACTTTTGCTCCCTTCACTCCCTCCCACTCCCGCAGGAACCATGCGGCTGGAGGGGGTAGCAGAGGATCAGGCCTGGGATCTCAGCAGGTTTCTGGGGGCCCAAGTGGGCAGGGGAAACCTGGTCACGCTCCCTTTTCATCCTTTTCCCTCCCAATGGTTCCCTAATTTCCCCCTTTGGGCATGGGATCCCTTCCCCTCCCCCAGCCACCTCTCAGGGGTGCCAGTCCTATCCCACCTCCACTTCTCCTACCCCTTCACTACTCCCATGCCCCACGTCCTATCAGGTTGCTGGAGGTTCCTTCCGTCCAGTTAGGTGTCCGTGGTCCCCCATGGGTGCCTGGTAGGTGCCCTAGTTGTACAGAGACACGAATTCCACCTCCTCCTAGTCCACTATCTTGACTCCACCCCTACAATAACTTTAAATGGAGTGTATTCTGTAAAAATATTGAATCACTATATTTTATTTTATTTTATTTTTTTATTTTTTTTTTATTAGTTTCTGCTTTATAACAAAGTGAATCAGTCATACATATACATCTGTTCCCACATCCCCTCCCTCATGCATCTCCCTCCCTCCCACCCTCCCCATCCCACCCCTCCAGGCGGTCACAAAGCACCGAGCTGATCTCCCTGGAATCACTATATTTTATACCTGAAACTAATATAATATTGTAAATCAACTAACTTCAAAAAAAAAATCAAGAAAAAAATTAATGAACACAGATCCAGAATATACCTATTTGGGTAACAATTCTGGACACACACACACAAAAAAAAATTAGAAAAAGTTTACTTAAAAACAGACACCAAGCAGTCTTGCCTTCTTATGCATGAACAAAAGGTCATGACATCTACAGATTTTGAAAGGAAAAAAGTAACTCCTTAGATTGCAAACCCAGACAAATTAACTTTCATGTATAAATATAACAAAAAAATATTGTTAGATAAGCAAAGAGCAGGGCATACATCCAACAAGCTACCTCTGGAAAATATTGAAATTACTTAAAACATGGATTTTAGAAAATAGAAATGATAAACACAAAAGCGCTTGAGAACTAAAATTAACTAAAATAAAAATTAAATCTGAATCTATAGTTTTCAACTGGGGTGATATTACCTATCCCCAGAAGACATTTGGCAGACATATTTGATTGCTACAACTAAGTGTAGTTTGCTAAATATTCTATACTGTGCAGGACAGCTCTCCACACACACACACAAAATCATCTGGCCCCAAATATCAATAGTGCTGCAGTTGAAAAGACATCTTTAAAATAAATGTTTTCAGATCAGTTTTCAAGCACGAGGCACAAGTAAAAATTAAAAAGAGATTCTACATGAAGTGACTATTTAACGTAGTAAGAATAATATCAATCTGGCACTCCTGGTTGTACATTCAATGATTCATAAGTACATTGGAAAAGAAGATTTGGAAGATTTGAAGTAAAACTATTTGATTACACACCTTAAATTATCTGAGATCTTACAGTTGCTAATTCTGTATTAAAAATGACAGAATGACAAAATATAATGAATACATTATATGTAATGAATGTAAATATAATGAATACATCTAAATGTTTAAAAGTGCTACTTGCAGTAAAACACCTGGCATTCTTATTATATCATAATGATGGAGAAAACAAAATATTAAAAATCTGATGTAAAAAAATATCTAAAGTTAAAACTAATTTTTAAAAAAGAGATAAAATGAAAGGGAAGCAGAGACAAAATGTATGTGCTGTATATATAAGCACAGTTAGAAACAAATTCAAATATATCTTGCAGTAAAAGTAAAATAAAAAAATCACAGATAATTGTTAAAGTAGTGTTTGTCCAAAATCAACTAAACGAGGACACAAAGAAATCAGGGATCACATATATTTCAACCATGTATAATTCAAGGAAAAAACACCAAGAATGACAATGAATGGTGATGTGTGCAAAGTTTTTAAAATTTGCCATACGGATGAAACTATGATAATCACTTAGATGTACAAAAAAAGGAAAATGAATTATACAAAAAAGCAACAGAAAATAAATAATTATGAAACATAAATTAACACATTAGTAATCTAAAAAAGTTTGAAATCAATCAATAAATGTAAAAATCATTATCACAGCTAAACTGAGGAAAGACTAACCAAAGAAAAAGAGAACATATGTAAATAATTATATGATATAAAAAATAAGTTAGGCATGACCGCAAATATAGAGACATTTTAAAATCATAAGATCTATTCACACCTAACTTGTGTGCCAGTAAGTAACAAAAATAGATGCAGTACTTGCTAGGAAATTATGCATTTCAAAAACCAAACAGAAAAAAATGAATCCATATATAAAGACAATTATATAATTTTAAAATAAGTACTATCAAAAGGCAATTTGCAAGAAATTTCAGGTAAAAGCTATTACATTTTCCAAAAACAGATTATTTTTATGTTAGTTAAATGGATTTCTGTTTTGTTTTTCACTTAACCATTTATATTGGAAATATGACACAATTTTCTAAAAATGTCTTTTTTCTATGATTATGAATATATTTTAATTGCATAGTTATTGATAAGCTTCAAGAGAGAAACCAATTTTCTGTAAGAATTCCATTAAGCACTTAAATTCCTTATTTAGTTTTTAAAAAGATTTCCATTTTGAATTGTCAACAATAATTATGTTATCTAGCATGTTATTTTTCATGTGTTCATTTTATTTCATGTTCAGGTCATTTACCTGTTTGATTTTTCTAGAAAAATTTACCAGTATTGTATTTTACCACTTGCAGTGTTAGTGGTTACCTTTTAAGTTTTGCATTAGATATTTATGCCTGAGTTAGAGTAAATAATTGATATTTTGTTGTATTTCTCGGGAAATTTACAACAAAACTGGCAATAATTTGTTTATGGCAATAATGCTATTTGTTTCTGTGTTCTTCAGATCACAGATTTTAACAAAATAAAAGGTAAATTTCAGTGCAAAAATATAATCATGGCATAAAAGACTTATTACTAGACAGTGATGAATTGCTGGTACTGTGTTTCTCATCTTGCTGTACAGAATCTTAACACTAGACAGCATGCACACAGCAACTATTTTCAGGTGTTGGACAATAGACATAGTCCTGCAATCCCTGAGCAAAGAAAAACACACAAAGTGAGCCTCATCTTTACTCTGGCTCTCTGCCTTGGAATAATTTTCAGACACCTGCTTAGGGAGCATAAGAGATAGAACCCAAGGTCAGGACATCCTCATTGAGCTGATGAGGCAGATACTGGAATTCACAGCAGCTGGAGCAGCTAGAACCTACAGCTCAGGGTATTTATTATTGGAATAGGAAATGGAAAGGTCGAGTCTAATAAATGTGTGTGATTATTCCCCACTGTCCTTGCTGAGAGCTGGACTGCAAATATGAGGGCCCTACCAGCAAGCAGATATCTCATGGTTAAGAGCAGAACCAAGTTAACAGAATTGTACAGTACTTGGGGACATCAAAGGTATAGACATGTAGTGTGAAGTGATCTCCTAAATACTCAGGGTATTTGTTTTAGGAACTAAAAAAGTCACTGAGGTATTTGGCCCCTGGTTGACAAACTATGTGTGATCTTTCAGGCTCAATAATAGGCCATTAAAAAGGCTGAACTTTTGGCCAGCCATGTGAGAGAAAGCTGCCTTCCCAACGTCACTTAGTGCATGGCCGTTTGAAGCTGCAGACAAGGATTCAGGCCCCTTTGGCCAGTCATGCTCTTTTCCTATCTGCATTCCTAGCCCCTGTGCCTTCATTCCCAGGGCCTTGGGCAGAGGCCTTCTGCTGAAGTTTCCCCACTCTAACTCAGTACCCAGTGCTTCTCCATGCCTAGCCCTTTGCCTTGCCCTCCTCCCTTTACCCTAGACTCCATAAAACTGCCAGAGCATACTGTTTGGGGGGGGGCCTCAACACTGAGATGACTCCTACTTCTTTGTTGATCTACTTGATCTTCACCCCATGTGCCTTTCCATGGGGAAAGTGGAATAGAGGGAGTTGGGCTTCCCTCCAGTTTGAGACTCTTGCTTTTGCCATCACAGTAACTGATTAAAGGCCTAATTCTTTCATTTTTGCCTTGTTGTTATTCTGACACTTGGCAGCTCAGCCCTCTGTCCCAGCTCAGCAGAGCTCCTGACAAAGATGGCTTAAGAACTATATTAAAAACCTTAAAACTACCACCATGAACCAGTGGAATTTGAAATTGAAAACAGTACCATTGATATTAACACCCCAAAATGATATACTTATGTAGAAACCTAACAAATTATCTGTGAGACCTATATGAAGAAAACTACAAAACTCTGATAAAAGATATCAGAGAAGAACTAAATAAATGGAGAGGAATTTTATGTTCATAGAGAGGGAGACTCAACATTGTGAAGATGTCTATTATTCTCAACTTGATCTACAGATTCAATGCAATTCCAATTAAAATGCCAGCAAGTTCTTTTTTGTTATTGACAAACTGAGCCTAAAGTTTACATGGAGAAGCAAAGACCTATAAACCAACATGATACTGGAGAAGAACAAAGTGGGGAGACTAACACTACCCAACTTCAAGACTTATAAAGCTACGGTGATCAAGACAATTTGGTATTGGTGAAAGAATAAAAAAGAGATCAATGGAACAGAACCAGGATCCCAGACATAAACTCATTTAAGGATGGTCAACTGATCTTTGGCAAAGGAGCAAAAGCAATTAAATGAATCAAATAAATTTTTTTCAACAAGTGGTACTAGAAGAAAAGAATGGACCTAGACACAGACCTTACACCCTTCACCAAAATTAACTCAAAGTGGATAATGGGCCTAAATATAAAACCAAAAACAAAACAACTCCTAGAAGATAACATGGGAGAAAACCTAGATGACCTTTTCTATGGCAATGACTTTTTAGATACAACACGAAAGGCATGATCCATGAAAGAAGTAATTGATAAGTTGGACTTCATTAAAATTAAACACTTCTCTGTGAAAGATGATGTCAAGAGAATGAGAAGACAAGCCACAGACTGGGAGAAAAGATTTGCAAAAGATACATCTGATAAAGGACTGTTATACAGAATATACAAAGAGTGCTTAAAACTCAACAGTAAGAAGACCAACAATGTAATTAAAAAATACGTCAAAGACCTAAACAGGCATCTCAGTGAAGAAGATAAAGAGATGGCAGGGGAACATTTGAAAAGGTGTTCAGCATCATATGTCACGAGGTGCTTGCAAATTAAAACAGTGAGATATCACTACCCACTTATTAGAATGGCCAAAATCCAAAACACTGACAACAGCAAATGCTGGTGAGGATGTGGAGAAAAAGAAACCCTCATTCATTGCTTGTGGGGATGCAAAATGGTACAGTCACTTTGGAAGCCAACTTGGCAATTTCTTACAAAATGAGTGTACTCTTACCATACAATCCAACAATTGTGTTCCTTGGTATCTCCCCAGGAAATTGATACCTTATATTCACACAAAAACCTACACATGAATGTTTATAGAAACCTTACTCATAATTGACAAAACTTGAAAGCAACCAAGATGTCCTTCAGTAGGTGAATGGATAAACAAACTGTGGTACATCCAAACCATGAAATATTATTCAGCACTAAAAAGAAATCAGCCATCAAGTCATGAAAAGACATAAGGGAACCTTAAATGCCTATTACCAAGTGAAAGAAGCTAATCTGAAAAGGCTACATACTGTGTTATTCCAAGTATATGGTATTCTAGAAAAGACAAAGCTATGAAGACAGTAAAAAGATCAAAAAGTTGGGTAGGGAGGATAGAAGGATGAATAAGCAAGGACAAAGGATTTTAAGGGCAGTAAAATGATTCTTTATGATACTACAGTGGTGTATATATGTCATTATGCATTTGTCCACGCCCATAGAATGTACAACACTAATAGTGAACCTTAATGTAAACTATGGCTCTGAGTAATAATGATGTGTCAATGTAGGTTCATCAATTATAACAAATGTACCACGGGGGTACAGAATGTCAGTAGGGGGGAAGATTGTGTATGTGAAAACAGAGTATATGGGAATTCTGTGCACTTTCCACTCAATTTTGCTGTAAATCTGAAACTGCTATAAAAATAAAGTTTATTAATGAAAAACAAAGTTTTAAATAAATATATATAATTGGAGTCCCAAACTGAATGGAAAAGAGAGAGAGAGAGAGAGATTGATTTTGAAAAGGAATAGGAAGTCAGGGAAATATATTGAAGAAACAGGCAAAATTTTCCAATATATTTTGAAGTAAATTCAAATTCCAAGAAGGTAAACCACCTCAAAGAGAATTAAAATAAAAAAATAAATACCTTGTGCCCATAATAATCAAGCTGCTGAAAATTAAAATAGGTATATAAAAATTGATAATATCCAGAAAGTTGCTTTACTTACAAAGGTACGAGACAGACCATTTCTTACTTAGCATCAGAAATAGAAGCCATCAGACAAAGGAGTGTCATATTTAAAATGCTAAAAAGAGAAAAATTGTTAACCCAGAATTCTATATCCAGTGAAAATATTCCTCAAAAATTAGAGAGAAATAAAATCATTTCATATAAAGGAAAACTAAGAACATGTGTTGCCAGCAGACTTGTCTTATAAGAAGTAAGCAGAAAAATTGTGATACAGAAAGAAAAGTATACCAGTGCAGAAACTCAGATGTGCAAGACAGAATAAAAAGAACCAAAAAGATAAATTTGTGTGTAAATATAATAATCTAGTTTTTTTCCTTCTTATAATATTGTTAAAAGGGACATATTTGTTTAGAGCAAGCATAATACTTTTGCAAAATGGGGTATATAATGTATTTGACACATAGAGGATATGACAAGAAGAGGTAATGAAAAATGTAAAGATTGGAAATGGAGATGTAAAATCATTCTTATTCACAGAAAATACTCATCTATTTTTTAAATCCCAGTGAAAATACAAAAAAATATGTTTGAATAACTGAAATGCAAAAAAAAATAATAATAAGAGAATACTATGAACAATTATATGCCAACATATTCAACAATCTAGAAGAAATGGACAAGTTTCGAGAAACACAGAGCCCACCAAAATTGAATCAAGAAGAAACAGATAATTTGAACAGACAAATCACTAGAAGTAAAATATAATTTAATTTAAAAAAAAACTCCCTACAAACAAAAGTTCAGGAGCAGATGGTCTCACAGGTGAAATCTACCAAACATACAAATAAAAACTTTTACTGATCCTTCTCAATCTCTTTCAAAAGACTGAAGAGGAGGGAACACTCCCAAAGACATTCTATGAAGCCACCATCACCCTGATACCCAAACCAAAGATGCCACCAAAAAAGAAAATTACAAGCCAATATATTTGATGAACATAGATGCAAAAATTCTCAACAAAATATTAGCAAACCAAATCCAGCAACACATACATACACCACAACCATGTGGGATTCATCCCAAGCTCACAAGGATGGTTCAACATATGCAAAGCAATCAATGTGGCACACCACATCAATAAAAGACAAAACCACATGATCATCTCAATAGATGCAGAAAAAGCATTCAACAAAATTCATCATCCATTCATGATAATAACTCTTACCAAAGTGGATATAGAGCAAGCTTATCTCAGCATAATAGAAGATATTTATGACAAACCCACCGCCAATATAATACTCAACGGTGAAAAGCTGAAAGCCTTCTGCCTAAAATCTGGAACAAGACAAGGATGCCCACTCTCACCACTTCTATTCAGCATAGTACTGGAAGCCCTAGCCACAGCAATCAGACAAGAAAAACAAATGTATCCAAATTTGAAGGGAAGAGGTAAAACTGTCATTTTATACACATGACATGATACTATATACAGAAAACCCTAAATGGTAGCAGGATACAAGATTAACATACAGAAATTGGTTGCATTTCTTTACACTAACAGTGAAATATTGGGAAAAGGATGGCAAAAACAATACCTCTAAAAATAGCAAAAGAAAAAATAAAACAACTTAGGATAAATCTGACCAAGAAGTGGAAAGATTTATATGCTGAGAACTATAAATCATTAATAAAGAAAACTGAAGATGATTCAATGAAATGGAAATATATCCTGCACTCTTGGATTGGTAGAATTAATACTGTTAAAATGGCCATACTACCCAAAGCAATCTACAGATTTAATGTGATCCCTATCAAACTACCCATGACATTTTTAACAGAACCAGAATAAATAATCCAAAAATATATATGGAAGCATGAAAGACCCAGAATTGACAAAGCAATCTTGAAGAAAAAGAACAAAGCAGGAGGCATAACACCCCCAGACTTCAGACAATACTACAAAATTACAGTAAACAAAACAACATGGTTTGGGCACAAAAACAGACATATGGATCAATGGAACAGAAAAAAGAGCCCAGAAATAAACCCACACATCTATGGTCAATTAACCATTGACAAAGGAGGCAAGAATATACAATGGGAAAAAGAAAGTCTCTTCAGCAACTCATGTTGGGAATGTTGGATAGCTGCATGTAAATCAATGAAGTTAAAACACACCCTCACACCCTACACAAAAATAAACTCAAAATGGCTTAAAGACTTAAATGTAAGATGACACCATAGAAATCCTAGAAGATATCGCAGGCAAAACATTCTCTGATATAAATCATAGTAAGGTTTTCTTAGGTTAGTCTCCCAAGGAAATAGAATTAAAAGGAAAAATAAACAAATGGGACCTAATCAAACTTACAAGGTTTTGCAGAGCAAAGGAAACCATAAATAAAAAGACAATCTACAGAATGGGAGAAAATACTTGCAAACGATCTGACCAACAAGGGCTTAATTTCCAAAATACACAAACAGCTCATATAACTGAATAACAACAACAACAACAACAACAAAAAAACCCAATCAAAAAATGGGCAGAAAACCTAAATAAACATTTCTTCATGAGAAGAAATATAGATGGCCAATAAGCACATGCAAAGATGCTCAACGTCACTAATTATTAGAGAAATGCAAATCCAAAGTACAATGAGGTACCACCTCACAGTGTTCAGAATATCCATCAGCAAAAAGTCTACAAATAGAAAATGTTACAGAGGGTGTGGAGAAAAGGGAACGCTCCTATACTGCTTGTGGGAATGTGAGTTGGTGCAGTCGCTATGGAAAATAGCATGGAGATTCCTCAAAAAACTAAAAATAGAGTTGCCATATGATCCAGCAATCCCAATCCTGGACATATACCCAGAGAAAACTATAATTCAAAAAGATACATACACCACTATGTTCATAGCAGCACTATTCACAATAGCCAAGACATGGAAATAACCTAAATGTCCATTGACAGATGAATGGATAAAGAAGACATGGCACATATATATAATGGAAAATTACTCAGCCATCAAAAAGAATGAAATAATGTCATTTGTAGCAACATGGATGAACCTAGAGATTATCATACTAAGTGAAGTCAGAAAGAGAAAGACAAATACCATATGACATCACTTACATGTGGAATCTATAATATGACACAAATGAACATATCTCAAAACAGAAACAGACTCACAGACAGAGAACAGACTTGTGGTTGCCAAGGGAAGGGGGGAGTAAGGGGAGGTAAGGGAAGGAAGGAATGGGAGTTTGGGATTAGCAGAGGCAAACTATTATACATAGGATGGATAAGAAACAAGGGCCTACTGTATAGCACAGGGAACTATATTCAATATCTGGTGATAAACCATAATGGAAAAGAATATATATATGTATAAATGAGTCACTTTGCTGTACAGAAGTAATTAAACATGACATTGTAAGTCAACTATACTTCAATAAAATTTAAAAAATAAAGTGGGTCTGAACTAAAATATAAAAGATACAAATATGAAACTTTTAGAAAAAATAGAGAACATTTTCATGAATTTAGAGTAGGAAAAATTTGTTAGGTGGACTCAAAAGTTGCTAACAATGAGAATAAGAATTATAATTTGTACTTGTTAAAACATTTTGCTTTTTAAAATTACATTAAAAAAATTTAAAAGGCACACAGGTTTGAAAAAATTACTTATACCTATGTATGTGTATATAAATATATATCTCTCCAAAAATATCACGTGTGTATTATATAACTAAAATATATCAAGACTAAACCCCAACAAAAATGGGTGATGGATCTCTATAGACCTTTCCCAAGATACATGAATGTCTAATACACATACACACACACATGCACATTAAAAGATGTTCAACATAATTATGCATTAGTGAAATGGAAATTAAAAATGACTGTGACATATAACTACACACCTGCTGGCATGCCAAAATTTAAAAAGGACAATATGTCAACTGAGTAGCGCAACTGAAACTCCTAAAGAAGCTTGAGGGAATATAAAATTCCATAACATCAAATGGAAAAAGTTTGGCAGTATCTTAAAACGTAAGTATGATGCAGCAATTTCACTCTTATGTTCCCAAGAAAAATTAGAACATGTCTCCACAAAACTTATATATAAATGTTTGCAGCAGTTTATTTCATAGTAACTCAAACTGTAAATAACTGAAATATCTGTCAAGAGGAGAATAAATGCATATATTTTGGAAAATTTATAAAATGAGATACATTCTGAAATAAATAAAAACGTTGTGGTATACACGGCATCATGGAATAATCTTCTAGATGAGTCTGACATTAATGTGGTCACAAACAATATGTATTTAATTATTTCACTATATGAAAGTCAAGAACAGGTCTGAGGTTAGGAGGGGTGTTGACTGCAAAAACATTAGAAAACTTTCTGGGGATATGGAAATATCTGCTTCTTAAGGATCTCAACTGCAGTGTTGTATGTATTTTTCAAAACTCATTTCAGTTTACACATCAAGTCTGTGCATTTTATAAAGTATAAAGATAATATATACATGTATTTCTAAAATATAAAATCAGAATCAATTTGATAAGGTCAAATAATGAGATTAATTTGTCTGAAGAATAAGCAGTTGGGAATCTTTGCAACTCATTTTGTAAGGCTAGGCATGATTCTGAAAATCCTGCAGCCAAACCAAAACAAAAATTTTAGATCAATTTCACATTGCTAGACATGGAAGCTTATTCTATTTTGGTTCCTGCTTTTGGGTAGGATGAATTAAGTTGTTTTTGGGCATAATGAAGCCAATTCTCTTCATGTTACATAATCAATTTATTTATTCAGTGATATTCTCAGTGAAACATTAATTAGCATTTATAAAATGCCCTTAAATAACACTAAAAAATCAGTATTTCAAAATAGGCCAAGAAAATTATCAACATAAAAACTGAGCTGACGTATCTAAAGAAAAATTTAAAGTATATTATAAAGTGACCAAGAATAATATGAGTCAGTGGCAAACATACACAGATAAGCCATTGTCAAAAAGTGTTCTGAGACAAACTTAATTTAGTTTTTATGGCAATGTATAGTAAATGTACCATTTTACAACACGTGTGAGAAACTGGCTATTTGGAGACAACAATGAAATTCAATTAAATTTTATAACATGCTCTAAATAATTTCAGATGAAATAAATGTTTACATACAAAATGGTCTATACACATACTAAAAGAAAATTGATGTTACTTCTTACTTAATTTTGATGTAGCAAGACTATCAAATGTAAATCAAGAGCAGAAATCAGATGTTACAGATCTATGTAACTTCATTAAATTTCAAAAACAACTTTTTAATTAAAAAGTATGGAAATGTACACAATATATAATATATAAATGTGTGTGTGTTCTTAGTTTAATCTTAATTTGTATATGTTTGAAAGGTTTATTTTATGAACTAAGCAAAACAGTATAACAAAAAATTTTATAAAAATGTTCTATCAATCAGTGAATTTCAGGAATCAGATTTTGTTTGAATGAGTTTTTGCTTTTAGTGGAAATGTATATACCCTCAGAAAGATGAATAGCTTCACTATTTCAAAAAGTTCCTAAGAAATTAAATGCTATTATCATTTGCTTTTGTTTATAATGTATAACATTTATTCATGTGCATTATTAAGCAGCTAATTTTTGTATTTCTCATTAGAAAACATTAAACAATTATAAATAAGTTCTTTTTATTAAAGCTTGACCTTGCATGCTAGGTTTTTTATTAGTTTTAAAAAAACTTTGTTCAAGAAAATATTATAGGATATAAAGAAGTAACCTCTATGCCTTTACTCTCTGAGTTTCTTTTCTAAATTTACATTACAGTAAGTTTTCCTTTACACAATAAGGGCAACAGTATATTTTTCCTGTATTGCCTCAGGATTATTCTAATTCTCTTGTTCATAATTAAAATATTACCTGCAGGAAAGTTGGTCATGATCACTTTCTGAAAAAGTCCAAACTCCAGGTGACTTCTCTTTGCTTACACACATTTAATCAAAAAAGCACCCAAATATGGGCTCATAATCCAGAAGTAAAAATTAATGTTTTAAGTTGTTTATTATGAATAACTTTAAACTGATTTTATGCTGATTCAGACAAGCACTGGAATAGACTTTTTCCTTGGAAAAAAAAAGAAAAAAGGACCTGGCAAGGAAATTAATAATGTAAACAAGATATGAGGGAGAAATGTTCTACTTAAGGTAACAATCTCTTTTCAATTAAATTAGAAGCAACCATTTGCATACCAATTATAATTAAAAATGAGCCTTATTTGTGCCTTAAATAGGGTTTGGTGGTATTTCTACTTGGTAGTATTTGTATATTAGCTTTAATTGCTGGATGCCCTGGGAATGATTGAAACTCTTTCTTTAAAAGTAATTTGCACTTCAAATTATTAGGATGCTTCCTGTACTTCAGCTGAATTAATGAGATTTCATCATGATTATGTTAGTGATGCCTTAATCTTTTTCTTTTCTTCTACGTAGGCTAATCCCTGTACACACTTATTCTAACATGGAAGTTTTCCATTGTGATGCAGCAAGCTGTCAATCGAAAAGTAAAAGCAAATGTCAAACGATAGACAGGGAAAGAATAGACTGTGAGTAATGACCTTCAGACACTAAGGTTCTATTATTTTAGGATTTTACTATTAAAGAAAATGTGGGTGCACAATTACTGAATCCAACAAAATCATATGAAAGCTTTATGTTTTTAACCAAATATATTACAGTCGTGAGACACCACACTCCTGAATATAAATAATATAACCATGTCACAGTCGCCCAGAAAGTCTCATAACAAATTCAGGACAGATTTTGTACCCTCTCTTGTCTTTCTTAAATAAATGCAATAACTTATTATCCCCTCAGAGGCACCTCCAATAACAGAGAAGTTTGTAGCTTTCTGAGATGTTACAGTGGGAGAGTTTTTATATTCAGAAAGATGTACTGTTCACCTTTCAACTATCTCACTTTGCATAACATTTTTGCCTCCGGGTCAAGAATGATAACTTGTGATTGAAAGAAAAAATAAATTGGGAACCGGCCCTGTCAGTCACACCATTTCTGAATAATAATAATGGTGGTAATGATAAATATATCTTAGAGTGCATTTCTTTCACAGCACCTATAAAGGTCAAGAACAGAGAATTACAATCTTACTCATTTTATCTAGTACAAGACTTGGGTGGTATAATGTGGAAAATATATTTACATGAAAGGCTATTCTTCTCAATGATTGACAATGGCACTATATGAACTGTGTGACATTGCTAGAATAGCTACTTAACTGAAAAGCACAAATACCAAAAGCTATTTGGAATCCACTTGCCTCTATTTGCATACATCATGGTGTGTGTGTATAAACAAATAAAATAGTTTTTAAATAAATTAAACCAGGGTGAGACCATTATTCAACCTGGGTGCCTTATTACAAAGAGATACACTTTTTTCCCAGTGATAAGTCACACAGTTTATTCAGCAAAGACTGGATTCAAGGTAAAACCAGAGGTCGCATGCTTATTTTTAGATAGTTATCACTGTCTAGTTGCATAGTTAACGGCATTCAGTTCAAGCTAAACCTATAGTTATCCTATATGAGTTTATCATAAAGATGAGTTCTCTATTAATCAACTAGGAAGTGAAAGATAATTTTTTAACAATTTTTAACAATTCCAGCACTTTTTTATTTTTAATTTAAGGCAAAAAATACATGAATATACTTTTAAAAGTCAAGTAATACTAAATGGCTTATGGAAAAAGCTAAAGTCTTTTTCCCTACTTCCCCCTAGTCCATGGTCTCACTACAGTCTTTTAGAATTTTTTTCTGGTATTGACTTCCCTATTCATAAATAACATGTTTATACTGACACCTTGATTTTTAATACTAGACATTATTTCTTGGACTATACTATAAAAGACTAAGTTTTACCTCCTCTATACTACATCTTCTCTTGCCCTCTCAATAAAGCAAATTAAAGGTTGTGGTTTTACCCACAACTTTAAGGTAGTTTTAAAAATTTATTTATTATTGAGGTATAATTGACAAATTTACAAGATATTTAAATTGTGTAATGTGATGATCTGATATATAAGTACATTGTGATGGGATTACCCCCATCTAGAATATTTTCATTTTTTAATAATTTTTATTGGAGTATATTTGCTTTACAATGTTGTGTTAGTTTCTGTTGTACAGCAAAGTGAATCAGCTATACATATACAAATATCTCCTATTTTTTGGATTTCCTTCCCATTTAGGTCACCCACAGCACTGAGTAGAGTTCCCTGTGCTATACAATAGGGTCTCATTAGTCACTTATTTTGTACATAGTATCAATAGTATATATATGTCAATTCTGATCTCCCAATTCATCCCACCCCATTCCCCCTTGCATCCATCCATATGTTTGTTCTCTCTACATCTGTGTCTCTGTTTCTGCTTTGCAAATAAGATCATCTATACCATTTTTCTAGATTCCACATATATGCTTTAATGTACAATATTTGTTTTTCTCTTTCTGACTTACTTCATTCTGTATGACAGTTTCTAGTTCCATCCACGTCTCTGCAAATGACCCAGTTTCATTTAGAATACTTTTATTTTAGCCCACGTTCTATAGAAAACAGAATCTGAACAAAACCTTGAGTGGTAATACTTAACCAGATACAATCCCAGGGCAGAGTGAGTGAGGAGAGCATATTATGAGGCCAGGAAGGAAGAGAAGCAAATTTCTGGTGGTATGTGATTCAGTTGGCTGCCACTTCAGGAAGAGCAATGACTGGTCCCTGACCATGTGAGGTGGCTCTTGGCAATCTCTACTGAAACTATTGAAACTATGCTTTGGATTAGTCTATTAGAGGAGAGAATGGAGAGGACATTCCTCTGTGACACTTTGTTGCTACCTGTCACACATTGGTGAACGAACTTCACACTTCTGAGGAGTGCTGTCTGGCCCCTTTGGAAACTGCTATGGTATCTTGGTCCCTTCCTCTGAAAAATGGTGCTATTATATATGTGAGTCCAGAATTAACTGAAAGGAGCCAAAGACTCTGTATATCAGCCTTAGGAGACAGAGCCTGGAAGGGCTATACAAAGTTGGTCCCTAGGGGAGTGCCTAGGGTTGAGCATGACCAAAAGCTCAGGAGATATTAGAAAATAGGATATAATACAGATGTGTCTGATATAGTTCATTCTTCGTGGTATTTAGACCTGATGGTGCCCTTCTGCTGGGTTCTATACTGCAAAGTGGGGTACCACTTTTGGAATACTTCTTTACCAGTTGTGAAAGTACAAGTTAAGTCAAGCAGAGTATCTGTGAAGATCAATCTCAATCTCTCAGAACACTGAAGAAAAACATTAATTAAAAAAAATAATAAAAGCTCTAGTCTGTACTGCAGAAACCCCCTTCATCACATCACTACCCACCCTAGATTTCTTCATCTTTGCCAATACTTCAAACTGCATTGGGAGCCTTAAGTGGACGGGAGTTATTTGCAGCTCCTAGTTCAGCATCACCATTAATATGTCCCCTGGTAGAAGTATTTTCACCTTGAAAACTAGGACATCTTTCATAGCAGAACTTAAAGCTTCAGCGAAGAGAAACAAAAGTTCAAAGGACTTAGTGGGTGTGATGATCAGATATCCTGCTTCAATCCCCCAGCTCGGTGATCCACTTAATGTAGCTACTGGAACATGCTACCATATTTTGGCAAATGATTCAGTGCATGTTGTGTTTCCTGGAAGGCAGCACTGAACTTCCTAAGGTGCATCCCCTAAAACTTACATGTGCCTGCAAATCCTCTATCAGTCTGATTGTTTCTCATTGATAGGGCATATGAAATTATTAATGATGTCAGTGATTCTAAGCCCACTGCACCAACTCTTCTGTACAAAATATGCCCCTTATCCTGAATCAACATTGTATTTGATACCATATTCATGGATCAACATATTCTGTAAGCACTCAGATGATGATGCTATAGAGATATCACAGCCAGAGAAGCATCCTCTGTCTGGAATATGTATTAATTCTGGTAAAGATGAATAGATGAACCTTTCAAAGTACAAAACTGTTCTAATGTAACTGACCAGACTTCAGTTAGCAGGCAGCGTTCCCTTTGCAATATCAAGGGCTCAACATCTTTCTTTTTTGCTGGCAGATTGGGCATCGTGAGTGTCAACAGCTAGATGGTTTGCTGAGATTTCATTTTATTCGAAAAACACAGTCTTCATTCATGTCCCTCTGTCCACCCTGTCTATGGACTTACTGTAAAACTACTTAGATGACACAGGAGAGAAGCTACCTAATTACACAGCACATATCATCTTCACCTGTGGCTAAATATCTCCTCTGTGGCAGCTACTTTCCCTTGAACTTTACATAAAGCATAAAGACTCACATATTTTGTATGCACTAACACAAATCCACCTATATATCCCTCTGTCAGACCTACCTAATATCAGTCTTCCAGGTTTGTTCTTGCCAGGTGACTGACCAACTGTCCACATTTACCTCTGCAAACAAGTTAGTGCCTATGAGTTTCAACTACTTCTCTTCCATAGACCATAGATGACCAGGTTTAGTGACTGCCACTCTATCTCCCAGAAGGTCTGTCCTCGACCTCTATACTTTGGAATTACCCTGATATGGCAATAATGTGGCAGCAACACATTTCCAGTTAATGCCAACACAGAGCATCATGAAATGGGGTTTGGACTAAATTTCTTTCCTCTTCTTTAAGTTGGACATAGGTCAAGAGGATGCCTTTGGTATATATTCAGGGAGAATGTAAGCAAAGTGAAGTCACCTAGAGTTTGCACCTTTTCAGAAAGTGACCATGACCAAGTTTCCAGCAGGTAATATTTTAATTATGAGCAAGAGAATTATCATAGTCCTGAGGCAATACAGTAAAAATGTACTGTTGTCCTTGCTGTATAAAAGAGAACTGACTGTAATGTAAATTTCAAAGAAAGAAATTGGCACAAAGTAAATCCTAGTGACAGTATTGCTCTGTACCAGTAAATACACTACAGCAGCAGAACAGCTTCATAAAGGCTATACCCTCGTTAAGTTTACAACAGTCCACTGACTTCTGTCATGATATATATGTTCTATTAAGAGGCTGGATAGAAAAACTGAATGGAGACCACCACTCTGAGTTTTTTGAATATTTGACAGTGGCTGTAATTTCTGCATTCATTCAGAAGCAGTGTCTTCTTATTTTCTATCATAAGGATAGGTTTACAGGGTGGTAGGTAGTTGTCAGGTCCTCACTTTGCTCTTCCTATTATAACCTTAATCCATGGGTCAAGAAGTATACATAGGACTCGAGAAAAGATGGTGAAGTAGAAGGACCTTGAGCTAACCTCCTCCCATGAGAACAAAAGTCACACCTAACTGCTGAACAACCATCAGTAAAAAAGAATAAGACCTACCAAAAGAGATACTCTACATCTAAAGACAAAGAAAAAAACACAACAAGATGGTAGGAGGGGTACAGCCATTATATAATCAAATCCCATAACACCAGGTGGGCTACCCACAAACTGGAGAATAATTATATCACAGAAGTTCTCCCATGGGAGTGAGAGTTCTGAGCCCCATGTCAGGCTCCCCAGCCTGGGGATCTGCTATTGAGAGGAGGAGTCCCCAGAGCATTTGGCTTGAAGACCAGTGAGATTTGATCACAGGAGCTCCAAAGGACTGGGGGAGAGAGACTCCACTCTTGGATAGTGCACACAAGGTCTAATGCACACTGGGACCCAGGACAAAAGCAATGACTTCATAGAAGCCTGGGCCAGACTTACCTGCTGGTATTGGATGGTCTCCTGGGGAGGCAGGGGTGACTCTGGCTCTCTCTGGTGACACAAAAGTGGGTGATGAACATAATCTGGGTACTCATCTGAAGGCTGACATCTTGCTTGGGTCATTAGCACAAAGACCTGGCTCCACCCAATAGCCTGTAAGCTCCAGTGGGATGCCTCAGGCCAAATGACCTAAGATGGGAACCCAGTCCCACTCATCAGAAGACAGGCTGCCTAAAGACTTTGTGAGCCCACAGCAACCTCCAGACATGCTCCTTGACATAGCCGTGCCCACAAAACAGCCAAGACACACCTCCACCCACCAGTGGGCAGGCACTGGCCCCTCCCACTAGGAAGCCTGCACAAGCCTCTAGACCAGACTCAATCACCAGGGGCAGACACCAGAAACAATAAAACTAAAATCCCACAGCCTTTGGAACTGAACCTGTAAACACAGTTCAGAAATTACCCTGAGACCAGCTGGTCCCTTCTTAGGTGATGAGAGAGGAGTGTACTGCTGGGATACATAGGACATCCTCTATAGAGGGCCACTACTCAAAGGTCAAGATGTGTAACTAAACTTCTACATAGATAAATATACAAATGGAAATTTAGACAAAACGAGATGGAAGAGGAATATGTTCCAGACAAAGGAACAAGATAAAACCCCAAAAGAACAAGTAAGTGATGTGGAGATGGCCAATCTACCAGGAAAGAGTTCAGAGTAATGCTTGTAAAGATGATCCAAGAAATTGGGAAAGAAGAGGATGCACAGAGAGAAAAGTTACAAGAGTTTCTAAGAAAAGAGTTAGAAAAAATAAAGAACAACTAAACAGAGTTGAAGATACAATGTCTGAATGAAAAACAGACTAAAAGGAGTAAATAGCAGAATAAATAAGGCAGAAGAACAGATAAGTGAGCTGGAAGACAGAATGGCAGAAATCCCTACCAAAGAACAGAATTTTAAAAAATAATAAAAAGAAATGAAGACAGTTTAACAGACCTCTGAGACAATGTCCAAAACAACATTTGCATTATATGGGTCCAAGAAGGACAAGATGGAGAGAAAGGGCCTGAGAAAATATTTGAAGAGATAATAGCTGAAAACTTCCCTAACATGGGAAAGGAAACAGTCACCCAAGTCCAGGAAGCGTAGAGGGTCCCATACAGGATTAACCCAAGGAGGAACATGCCGAGAAACAAAATAATCAAATTGACAAAAATAAAAGATAAAGAAAAAATATTAAAAACAATGAGGGAAAAGCAACAAATAACATACAAGGGAATCCCCATAAACTTATCAACTGATTTTTCAGAAGAAACGCTTCAGACCAGAAGGGAGTGGAATGATGTATTTAAAATGATGAAAGGGAAAAACCTACAACCAAGAATACCCTGCAAGGCTCTCATTCAGATTTCATGGAGAGATCAAACACTTTACAGGCAAGCAAAAGTGCAAAGAGTATAGCACCACCAAACACAGCTTTATAACAAATGCTAAAGGAACTTCTCTAGGCAGAAAAGAGAAGCCCACAACTAGAAACAAGAAATTACAAAATGGGAAAGTTCACTGGTAGATGCAAACATACAGTAAAGGTAGGAAGTCATCCACAAATATGGTATCTAAATCAGTAATCATGAGAGGAGGAGAGTAGTATATTGGGAATATGCAGTATATTGGGAAGGCAGTATATTGGGAATGTATTTGAAATTAAGACATCAGTGTATTAAAACAATCACACACACACACACACACACACACACACACACACACATATATATATATATATATAGAGAGAGAGACAGACAGACAGACAGACAGACAGAGAGAGAGAGAGAGCTATAGAAAAACTTCATGGTAACCATGAACCAAAAATCTATAATAGATGTACACACAAAAAAGAAAAAGGAATCCAAAAACAATGCTAAAGATAGTCTATAAATCACAGGAGAAGAAAAGAGGGAGGGAAGAAAAAAAACCTACAAAAACAAATCCAAAACAATGAACAAAATGGCAACAAGAATATCCATATTGATAAGTACGTTAAATGTAAACAGATAAAAACTCCAACTGAAAGATATAGACTAGCTAAATGAATACAAAAAGAATACATGTATATATACGCTGTCTACAAGAGACCCACTTCAGATCTAGAGACACATACAGACTGAAAGTGAGGGGATGGAAAAAGGTATTCCATGCAAATGGAAATCAAAAGAAAGATGGAGTAGCAATACTCATATCAGACAAAATAGACATTAAAATAAAAAATGTTACAAAAGACAAAGAAGGACACTACATAATGACAATGGGATCAATCCAAGAAGATGATATAACAATTGTAAATATTTATGCACCCAACATAGGAGCATCTTAATATATAAGGCAAATGCTAACAGCCATAAAAGGAGAAATCAACAGTAACACAATAATAGTAGAGAACTAACACCCCTATTACATTGATGGACAGATCATTCAGGACAGAAAATCAATAAGGAAACACAATAAAGCCTTAAATGTTATAATAGACTAAATGGATATAAATGATATTTATAGAGCATTCCACCTGAAAGCTGAAGAAAAGACATTCTTTTCAAATGCACATGGAACATTCTCCAGGACAGATCATATGCTGGGCCACAAAGCAAGCCTCAGTAAATTTAAGAAAATTGAAATCATACCAAGCATCTTTTCCAACCACAACACTATAAGATTAGAAATCAACTACAAGAAAAAAAACAGCAAAAAACCAGAAACACATGGAAGGTAAACAACATGCTACTAAGCTACCAGTGGATCACTGAAGAAATCAGAGAGGAAATTTAAAAAATAGTTTGATAAAAGTGAAAAAAACCCACAATGATGCAAAACCTATGCGACTCAGCAAAAACAGTTCTAAGGAGAAGTTTATAGTAGTACTAGCCTACTCCACAAAACAAGAAAAATCTCAAATAAGCAATGTAATGTTACACCTAACGCATCTAGGGAAAGAAGAAGAAACAAAACACAAAATTAGTAGAAGGAAAGAAATCATAAAGATGAAAGCAGAAATAAATGAATTAGAGACTAAAAAAAAAAAAAATAGAAAAGATCAATGAAACTAAAAGCTGGTTCTTTGAAAAAATAAACAAAATTGATAAACCTTTAGCCAGACTCATCAAGAGAAAAAAGGACAAGGCCCAAATCAATAAAATTAGAAATGAAAAAGAAGTTACAACCAACATCACAGAAATACAAAGGAAAATAAGAAACTACTACAAGCAACTATATGACCATAAAATGGACAACCTGGAAGAAATGGACAAAATCTTAGAAAGGCATGATCTCCCAATACTGGACCAAGAAAACATTTTTAAAAATATATAATAAGACCAATTACAAGTACTAAAATGGAAACTGTGATTTAAAAACTCCCAACAAACAAAAGAACCAGATGGTTTCACAGGTGAATTCTATCAAACATTTAGCGAAGAGTTAATACATATCCTTCTTAAACTATTCAGAAAAATTGCAGAGGAAGGAAACTTCCAAACTCATTCTGTGAGGCCACCATCACCCTCATACCAAAACCAGACAAAGATACTGCAAAAACGAAAATCACTGATTTTCACTGATGAACCAATTAGCCAATATCACTGATGAACATAGATGCAAACATTCTCAGCAAAATACTAGCAAACTGAATCCAACAATACATTGTGAACTTCCAAAACTATGTTGAATAAAAGTGGCGAGAGTGGGCATCCTTGCCTTTTTCCTGATCTTAGAGGAAATGCTTTCAGCATTTCACCACGAAGTATGACGTTAGCTGTGGGGTTGTCATTTTTGGCCTTTATTATGTTGAAGTATGTTCCCTCTATGCCCATTTTCTGGAGAGATTTTTTTTTCATAAATCATGTTGAATTTTATCAAAAGTTTTTTCTTCATCTAGTCCATAGCCTTCAGAAAAGGAAAAAATATAAAATGAATCCAAATTGGAAAAGAAGTAAAACTGTCACTTCTTGCAGATGACATGATACTATACATAAAAAGTCCTAAACATACTACCAGAAAACTACTAGAGCTCATCAATGAATTCAGTACAGTTTCAGTATACAAAATTAATACACAAATTTGTTGTATTTCTATACACTAACAATGAACTATCAGAAAGAGAAATTAAGGGGAAAATCCCATTTACCACTGAATTAAAAGGAATAAAATACCTAGGAATAAACCTACCTAAGGAGGTAAAAGGCCTGTACTCTGAAAACTATGACACTAATGAAAGAAATCAAAGATGACCCAAACAGATGTAAAGATACTCCATGTTCTTGTATTGGAAGAATCAATATTGTCAAAATGATTATAGTAACCAAGGCAATCTCTAAAGATTCAAGGCAATCCCTATCAAATTGCCAATGGCATTTTTCAGAGGCCTAGAAAATAATTTTTTTTTAATTTGTATGGAAACACAAAAGACCCTGAATAGCTCAAGAAATCTTGAGAAAGAAAAACAGAAATGGAGGAATAAAGTTCTCTGACTTCAGACTATACTATAAGGTTACAGTCATCAAAACAATATGGTACTGGCACAAAAACAGAAATGACATTAGAACATTCTCTAACACTACACACAATGATAAACTCAAAACAGATAAAAGACCTAAATGTAAAGACAGACACTATAAAACTTCTAGAGGCAAACATAGGCAGAACAATCTTTGACATAAGTTGCAGTAATACCTTTTTGGATCTGTCTCAGAGTAATGGAAATTAAAAAAAATAAACAAATGGGACCTAATTAAACTTAAAAGCTTTTGCACAGCAAAGGGAGCCATAAACAAAACTAAAAGACAACCTTCAGACTGGGAGAAAATATTTGCAAATTATGCGACCGACAATGCCTTAATTTCCAAAACATACAAACAGCACATGCAGCTCAATAAAAAAAAAAAAAAAAAAGTTTGTAGTTGAATTGTAAAATGGAACTCATAAGAGAACTGATTTATATAATGGTTGCTTACTGTAACAGTTTTCAGATCCCATGGCATTTTTGCAGCATGCTACAGACTTGAAGACAAACAAGAAAATAATAGTTGAAAACAGTTGCAAAAATTTTTTTTAAAAAAAGAACAACCCAATCAAAAAATGGGTGGAAGATATAAATAGACATTTCTCCAAAGAAGACTTATAGGTTGCCAAAAGGCACATGAAAAAATGCTCAACATCACAAATTATTAGAGAAATGCAAATCAAAACTACAATGAGGTATCACCTAACACCAGTCAGAAGGACCATCATCAAAAATCTACAAACAACAAATGCTGGAGAGAGTGTGGAGAAAAGGGAACCCTCCTACACTATTGGTGGGAATGTAAATTGGTGCAACCACTATGGAGGTTTCTTAAAAAACTAGAGTTACCATATGACCCAACAATCCCACTCCTGGGCTTATTTCTGGAGAAGACCAAAATTCAGAGAGATACATGAACCCCGATGTTCATGTGGCATTATTTACTATAGCCAAGACATGGCAGCAATCCATCGACAGATGAATGAATAAAGAACATGTGATATATATACACAATAAAGTATTACTCAGCCATCAAAAAGAATGAAATAATGCCATTTGCAGTAACATGGATGGACCTAGAGATTTCCATACAAAGTGAAGTAAGCCAGACAGATAAAGACAAATATCATATGATATTGCTTACATGTCAAATCTAAAAAGTGATGCAAATGAACTTATTTACAAAACAGAAATAGACTCACAGACATAGAAAACAAATTTATGGTTACCAAAGGGTAAAGGTGGGAGAGGAGTAAATTAGGAGTTTGGGATTAATAGATGCACCCTCCTACATATAAAATAGATAAACAACAAGAACCTACTGTATAGCACAGGGAACTATCCTAAATATGTAATAACCTATAAGGGAAAAGAATATAAAACAAAGTGTATATATACATATATCTATATATCTATCTATCTATCTATATATGTATGTATATAAAACTGAATTACTTTGCAGTATACCTGAAACTAATACACATTGTAAGTAAATTTTACATCAATAAAATTTTTTAAACAATGAAAAAGTAAGAATAAGAAAGTATATGTAATGATATTGATAGCTGCTAAGTTGATAGATAGATAGATAGACAGACATAGATTCTAATTGTGTGTATGTGTGTAATCAAATATATGTCAGAAACATAATCATCGGATGGATTCTTGAATAAATTGAACCATCTGTAAGATGAACCTTGTAAAAAACTAAATTTATCACCCAACTTCCTTAAGCCTCCACGTAAGTTGGAAGATCACAGTGGCTCTTCAGGTACTTTGGCATCAATATGCACAGCCCTTAAATTTATCAATGTATTATTATAAACTCTAAAATAACATCAAACTACTGAATCCAGTCCACAATCTTCAGAATTATCATTGTTTTCCCCCATATTAAGTGTTATGTCTGCTTGATCTACTAATATCTTAAAATTATGTATTCCTATAACAACTGATCACAAGAAAAAGCTTAAAGCTTTAAAAAGTGCAATGCCACTTCTTGCCAAAGATAATTACTAACTCATTTACCAATAGCAATGAGACTCATATTGCTTTCAAATAGGTTTGTGATTAAAATCCAAACTAATATCTTGAGTATCTGTTCTCTAGAATTAGTTATAATTTTAGTCCAAATAAATTTAAAAACAAACAAAAACTTAAAGGAAAGTTTTAGTATTAATGTATTGATACATAGGAGGACCAGGCAATGTGAGTGATGCTAAAATGAATTATTACAAAGCATAATAGAAAGAAATATAAGTTGATTTATTATCAAGCTCTATTCCTTCCTAAAAAAGACACAGCTAGCATCCTTGGAAGAGTTCATTAGAAATTGACATGAAAAAGTAATTAATTTTCTAGTTCCTCTCCTCACCTCTCCCTCCACTATGCTTCTGTGTAGGTTAATTTGGTCTGTATGGGAGTTTCTGTGTAAACAAACAGACATATACAGTGTCAGTCAACATCAGGTGGCTCAGGTGGGACAAGGGATGAGAGAGGAGCCTAAAAGAATCCGAAACATCCTATAAGGTGTGCGCTGAACAGTTAGTGACACTCAAAATGGAGTAGACTTAAAACTATAAGGGTTGTTTTATAACCTAAGTACAAGTAGAAGAGAAATGACTGTACATATCAGCCCTACTAACAGGCGCTATAACAGTTATCAATTTACTGCCTCTAAGCTCTAAGCCATTCTTCTCTGCCCTTCCTTGTATAACACCAGAACTCTGATTAGTAAACACTTCTCTTTTGCCAGATAGTGCAATATAAGCTATGCCAATAGAGGTCAATGGACTTATGCTGCAAGACTATTTCAAGAGAAAGGACGTATCCTCCTTGTCTTGGGGTACTTTTCTTCTCCAGCATGGCTGTCACTCAGTGTGCCAAAGGCCAGTAACAATCACCTCAGTGGTCTTCACAGATCACTTCTACACGATGCATATGCACTGGCTCATTTCTTGGTCTACTTGGGGGACCATTCCTGTGGACCAGCTCTAACCCACTTGCAGTATCCAGAAATCAACTCATTCTCATGCATCAACTCCAGCCCATCCTCCAATGAGTTTCTCAGCCACCTAGGATACTCTTCCTGTGAACCAGTTCCAACAAAACTGCACCTGCGTCTACAATGGCATCTGGCAAATTTCTCCACCACCCTGTAATCCATCCCCATGACTCAGCCTCAGACTGCCCAACTTAACAGCAAGTTTATCCACCAGCAGCTGCTTCTTTAGACCAGCCTTGGCCCAGCACTCTGGGAAGTTTTTTTTGTCAACAGCAGTCTGCGTGTGTCAAAATGCCCTCTCCAGCAAGGTCAGAATCTTAGCACTGGTGGGATATGGGGGCATTTTCTGAGCACTTAATTTCTTCCTTATCCACTCTTCCTCAGTCCCAGAGATAGTGGTCACTTCCTTTATTTATCTTTAACATATTCCTTAGAGTACTTCTTTGCACCATTCAGTCTCCTTTTAGCAGTTAATAATTCTTTACATTAAGTTTTCCATGTTCAAACTTCTGATTGCGCCTTGACTGACACATGTACCATCTTCTTGGCAGTTTTTAGTTATGTGAATGCCTTTTGACTACAGTGGATTTTTCAAGAGCCCAGTCACCTTCCACCTTGAAGCCACCCTCTAAATCTGAATCTGGCCCTGGAGAACTTTGACTTTGGTGCCATTATACTGTAAAATTTAAAGATGCAATTTGGTTCAATGAAACTGCTTTAAACACCCTAGCAGTCACCACACTGATTCTCTGATACTTGAAAACTCATCGATTCCAAATCAAATGATTTATAACTTCTGCATAATTTTTGTGCCCTGGTGATACATTCTTAAGTCAAATTACCTCTCCTTTCTCCTCAGGAGTATTTAATCTCCCATCAGAGACAATTACTCCTTCACTACTAGCATTACACAGGAGTCTTTTTCATTCCAATATTGCTATTTTTTTTCAGAGGGAATAGCCTCCCAAAGTAGGATGGGAATTGTTCTAAAATTGGAATTGTTATATCAAACATCTGCCTTTCTAGACAGCTGATTTTGGACAAAGCATTTGAAATGGCTATCTTAAATTCTGCTACAATCACTTCTGTGTTATATTTACTGGTTGAAATATGAGAATTAGCTCATATGAGAATGAAACTTAGCAGGGCAGGAGACAGTGAGGCTTTTCAGATATTCTCTTTATTCTAAGTATTTTAATGTTTTTATGAAACTTGTTCATTTCCAGCCCAACAAAATCAACTGTTTGTGAGTTACAGTATTGTTAATATTAAATTTTGCTTAGTGTGTAGAAATGAAATTCCCTAGATATCATTTTATAAGAATTGATTCTTCAAAATGCAGTAATTTAGGCTTCATTTATTTTATAGGGCACATAATATAATGCTAAATTTGCATCATATATAAATATGGTTCATTTAAATATAAAATGTCCTAGAGATGCAAAATAATCTACATTATCCACTAAATTTCTTCCTCACTGAAATAATGTTATAAGTAATCTTCAAATAATTTTAAAACAGCAACCATGACTATCAAATATTTTGCAATAATAAACATAATTTTATTTATAATAGAGTTTTCCACCAATTTGCCAACAGAGGAGATAATTCTACTTTCTAGAATAAAATTATATGGAGATGAAATGAATGCTCTGTCCACAGAGCTGCATTTTGAGGATGCAAATATTAGTGTCTTATGTACAAAATTGACTAAGACATCAAACCCGTCTCAAACTATAACTACATCATTGCATGCCATGAATCAACATGAAGACTAGACCAATACAAATATTTCAGAACGTCTTCATTCAAAAAGTCAGTGTTTTTTTTTTAACCTCTTTTATTGGAGTATAATTGCTTTACAATGGTGTGTTAGTTTCTGCCTTACAACAAAGCGAATCAGTTATACACATACATATGTTCCCATATCTCTTCCCTCTTGCATCTCCCTCCCTCCCACCCTCCCTATCCCACCCCTCTAGGTGGTCACAAAGCACCGAGCTGATCTCCCTGTACTATGCGGCTGCCTCCCACCAGCTATCTATTTTGCGCTTGGTAGTGTATATATGTCCATGCCACTCCCTCACTTTGTCACAGTTTACCCTTCCCCCTCCCCATATCCTCAAGTCCATGCTCTAGTAGGTCTGTGTCTTTATTCCCGTCTTACCCCTGGGTACTTCATGACCATTTTTTTTTTTCCCTTAGATTCCATATATATGTGCTAGCATACAGTATTTGTTTTCCTCTTTCTGACTTACTTCACTCTGAATAACAGACTCTAGGTCCATCCACCTCACTACAAACAACTCAATTTTCATTTCTTTTTATGGCTGAGTAATACACCACTGTATACATGTGCCACATCTTCTTTATCCATTCATCTATTGATGGACACTTAGGTTGTTTCCATCTCCGGGCTATTGTAAATAGAGCTTCAATGAACATTTTGGTACATGACTTTTTGAATTATGGTTTTCTCAGAGTATATGCTCAGTAGTGGGATTGCTGGGTCATATGGTACTTCTATTTGTAGTTTTTTAAGGAACCTCCATACTGTTCTCCATAGTGGCTGTATCAATTTACATTCTCACCAACAGTGCAAGAGGGTTCCCTTTTCTCCACACCCTCTCCAGCATTTACTGTTTCTAGATTTTTTGATGATGGCCATTCTGACTGGGGTGAGATGATATCTCATTGTAGTTTTGATTTGCATTTCTCTAATGATTGTTGTTGAGCATTCTTTCATGTATTTGTTGGCAATCTGTATATCTTCTTTGGAGAAATGGCTATTTTGGTTTTCTGCCCAATTTTGGATTGGGTTGTTTGTTTTATTGTTATTGAGCTGCATGAGCTGCTTGTAAATTTTGGAGATTAATCCTTTGTCAGTTGCTTCATTTGCAAATATTTTCTCCCATTCTGAGGGTTGTCTTTTGGTCTTGTTTATGGTTTCCTTTGCTGTGCAAAAGTTTGAAGTTTCATTAGGTCCCATTTGTTTATTTTTGTTTTTATTTCCATTTCTCTAGGAGGTGTGTCAAAAAGGATCTTGCTGTGATTTATGTCATAGAGCGTTCTGCCTATGTTTTCCTCTAAGAGTTTGATAGTGTCTGGCCTTACATTTAGGTCTTTAATCCATTTTGAGTTTATTTTTGTGTATGGTGTTAGGGAGTGTTCTAATTTCATTCTTTTATATATACCTGCCCAGTTTTCTCAGCACCAATTATTGAAGAGGCTGTCTTTTCTCTACTTTATATTCTTGCCTCCTTTATCAAAGATAAGGTGACCATAGGTGTGTGGGTTTATCTCTGGGCTTTCTATCCTTTTCCATTGATCTATATTTCTGTCTTTGTGCCAGTACCATACTGTCTTGATTACTGTAGCTTTGTAGTATAGTCTGAAGTCAGGGAACCTGCTTTTTCCAGCTCCGTTTTTCTTTCTCAAGATTGCTTTGGCTATTAAGGGTCTTTTGTGTTTCCATACAAATTGTGAAATTTTTTGTTCTAGTTCTGTGAAAAATGCCAGTGGTAGTTTGATAGGTTTTACATTGAATCTGTAGATTGCTTTGGGTAGTATAGTCATTTTCACAATGTTGATTCTTCCAATCCAAGAACATGGTATATCTCTCCATCTATTTGTATCATCTTTAATTTTTTTCAACACTGTCTTATAATTTTCTGCATACAGGTCTGTTTTCTCCTTAGGTAGGTTTATACCTAGATATTTTATTCTTTTTGTTGCAATGGTAAATGGGAGTGTTCCCTTAATTTCACTTTCAGATTTTTCACCATTATTCATCATTAGTGTATAGGAATGCAAGAGATTTCTGCTCATTAATTTTGTATCCTGCTACTTTACCAGATTCATTGATTAGCTCTAGTAGTTTTCTGGTAGCATCTTTAGGATTCTTTCCTGAACTTTTAGTTCAAACAGTTTTTATTCTGTATTTTGAAAATAAACAAGTTATCACATTAAAGGGAACATTAATCGCAACACACACACAAGTATTTGTCTATTATTTCAATAACACTACATGCTATTTTGCTGAAACCATCATTTCCAATATCCTTTTGTATACATAATTTAATTATACAAATAATTAAGTGTAGCAATAGAAGTTCTAGTTCATTGGCCTTTAGTACTACTTAAATGGCTTGTATTTCCAGATCAGTGATCAGAAGCACTAACTCTGCTCTCTTTGGCCAAGCTATCCATCAAAGGGAGCAGCATCTCTCTCCTCAGACTCCTTTCACCTCAAACTCTCCACTTTTCTAGGATCATCAAAAGAATGAGGTAGGTTCATAACACTCTGATATAGCAGACCATTGCCATAAAGAAATGAAATTTGTTTCACTTATATAAGACTATAAGGTTACATTTTAAAGGGATTGTGATGTTAAGCCTACTATCTTTATTATCATAATATGGGAAGACCCAATTAATTTGAGGAATAAATTAAGATTATAATAATAATCAAAAATTAATACCAGTTGAATGACTCCTGATTTTATTAATGAAGGATTAACTTTTAACCTTATAATTTTATAATTCAGTCATACAGTTAAGTTAGTTTTAATCATTAAGCTTTAGGAACATGAAGAGTAATTCAGTAGAAAATATACAGATAAATGTATGAGCTTAAGCTTGGTCTTAAAAGAGCTGAGTTAAGTGAACATGTGTTAGATTGTGTTAGGTTCTCTTCAGGGAGACTAGTTTATTATAGCATTTCAGGTCAAGGTGAGTGGCACTAAATATTCCTGCTTCATTAAGAAAAATGAGATAAGAATCATTGGTAAGAAACAACTCATAACACTTTCAAACACGTGAACTGTACCCAAATTTTAAAAAGCCCAACATTACAAAATTAAAATTTATATTAAATGTGATTAAATAAGTAATTATTTATACTTTAGACAGTTTCCTCTTATCCTTTTCAAAGAGATCAAGTTTTCCTCAACATATTCTCAGTGATGGTGATTTATGTTGTCAAATAGAAAAGTGTCATAGTATTGATTACTTAGGATAGGGTATTGCAGAAGTGGAAAAAATATACTATATTGTTAAAATTTTAAACATTTACAGAAGGATTTTAACAACGGTTATTTATTGTAACTTGATATATTATTGTCATTTTAATACATCATGTATATTTATAGTAACAACACTGAAGGGTGATATTATTACACTCATTTTGCCAATATTGAAACTGAAGCTTTAAATTTAAATATTCAGGTGGTTTTGAACACAAGTGTATCTGACTTCACAGTTAGTGTTCTTTTTCATATTTGATAATAATTAGTGTAATTTGTCAAACATTTCTAAATGTCCTCTGGGAACACAGGGTTGCGCTTTCTGAGTCTCTTGTAACTGAGTTTTTACCAGAGGAATAGTTTTAACCAATATGAGTGAATTGAGGTGTGTCTTTTTGAGGAGCATTTTATTTCCTTATGAGCTCTTCCGAGCCACCTTCCCTTTGCCACAATGACCTCCAAGGTCCAAAATTGCAGCTTCCTTGTCCATCTGTGTCCCAGATGATGGGCACGTGGGGGAGAAAGAGTAAACCTTTGTTGTTATAAGCTATTAAGATGTGAGGAGTGTATCACTCCAAAATAGCTAGTCTTTTGAGTGTGATATAACACAGATGAAACAACAGGCAATAGAAATGGCATATTCCTAAAAAAAGACACAGTTAAATCTGGGTTAGGGGCTTGAGCCAGAATATTTAGCCCTTCTACTTACTTTTCTAATTTATAGGAGCCAAAACACACATTTAACCTCTTCATTTCAGCTTGCATAGTTGTGGGTGCTGAAATCTGTGTGGGCTGGAAAATACCAGGTCAGAGGGCATACAAAGTTTTATCTATAGCCACACTAGGAAAACTCATGGCAAAACTGAAACTATTGAATAAAAAAAAAAAGAGAGAGAGAGAGAAGGGATTCTAGTTGAATAATTGAGATTAACCAAAGTCCCACCAAAAACAAAATGCCAGACTAATTCTAATTCTGTCACATTTGTCTAACTCCCTACAGATTATATTCCTTCTTTCTACCTATACTTAATGATCATTATTACCTCAAGTATAAGCACAAAGTGTCATCCAAAGCATTCTATTTTTCTACCATTATTTTTATTCCACTCACTTTTTTTTTCTTTTTTACGAGTCTCCAACATACCATTCTACACATTTCTTTGCTTTATGGTGATTGATGTATGTATATATTTACATTTTTTTCTATGATATTCATCTTTACATACTCACAAGAATTAAAATCTTACTTTCCCAAAGGAACATGAGTTCAACAATTCTTTCCAGAGAACAGTGGGGTTGGCCTCTTCCTTTCTACACTGTGCCTCTTGTAGCTTTTATAGCACTGCATAACCTATATGGCCTTGATTTGAACGTTCTTCTTTTTCTTCCCAACCTCACTATTCATTTTTATACATTTTCATATCAATATTATAAAATCTAAAAATGTTCCTCTCTTCTCATATCTGGACTTATCATAATTGGTTTTCCAATCAAAAAGTTTTTTCTTTTTTCCATGCAATGACTAGTTTAAAATTGTCAAGTTCTTTTTCCCCAAGCCTTCAATATTGTCCCAGTGTGTTTCAGTTTTATATAGCAATAGGTTCACTAATACATAAATGCATAAATCTCACTTTCCCTGCAATTGAAATAACTTTTCATTCACTGAAAAAGCATTGTGCTTTTCATTCACAGTACCTTTGTTCTGATATTTATATTCCTCTAATAATTCTTCACTGTAGTCTGTAAAACCCTTCCCTATATTTCAAAGTCAGTTTGCCTCACCACTTCTTCTATGACACCTTACTGTTGACTTTGATTACAGTATACTCTACCTCTTTGAGCTATTATAACAGTCAGTTGAATTATTCATAATCATCAGCACCTTGGATATTAGTGATATGTTTGTGTCTCAAAACCCATAAATCAAAATTTTTCAAGTTTATTATGACCTTGGTGTGTACAATTCTATGTCTTTCTTACCATGGGTCTGTTTATGTAGTAAGCATTCAGCACATGTATTGTGGAATCAATGAATGAGCTACTGGAGTCCAAGTAGATTAATTTAAAGGGTGATTTGGATTAAATATATTTAACAGCATGGAACAGTTGGTGCTCAAATGGTCACTAAATTGAGTTATTCATATAATAGAAATTTGTTAAATTGATGTGTAATAAGTTTGGTGAAACTGATTCATAACTTGCTAGGCTCCCTGCTTATTAGATCAACTGGACAGAGCTGACATGCTAATGTATGTATTCCCAGTGGAATCTCTCAATCTCTTGACATTCAGTTGCGCTATCATTGATGAAAATGAAGGAAAGAATCAAGGGGTTATAATTAGATTGTTTTGCGTTTTTCAATTATGTTTCCAAAATTCAAAGGCATAAATATGGATGTAAATCTTAGGATCTGACTACATAATGCCAAAAATTAGGAACAAAAAGTGAAACTTTCCTAATTATTCATATTGTTTGTTTCTACTGAATGAACTACCATTGATCTCACCATTATTAAATTAGCTGAATTATGACATAAGAGTTTAAATTAGAATTGTTAAAAGTATGTCTTATTTTTATTATTAGTTATCTATTTTATACATATTAGTGTATATATGTCAATCTTAATCTCCCAATTCATCCCACAACCAACCAGCCCCGTTTTCCCCCCTTGGTGTCCATACATTTGTTTTCTATATCTGTGTCTCTATTTATGCCTTGTATGTCTTATATTTACTCTGAAGAATCTTGTCCTTTAAAAGAAGGACCAAACAAAAACTCCAAATCCTAAGTGATAGGTGAATTGAATGTGAACATATGGATCAATTATATGAACGTTTGAAAACAAACTATTGGATATCTTGTGAGCAAAATATTGATTAAATTTCTCTTTTCAAGCAAATAAAAACCCCTGCTCATGATAGTGTAAGTATACTATAATTTTATATCATAAAATTAAATAGAAACAATTTTAATACATGATATATAACTTTACTTGAAATTAAAAATATAACATTATTTTCTCAAAGATTAAAAAAGCTAAGAATAACCATATATGTGCTTAAAATTGTTTTTGTGTCAACCTTTTAAAATTTTAGGTTTTATTTGTGACTACTTACTCCAGTATTGAGAATACCATAAAAAATTGTTGCCATTAAAGAAAAAAACTGATTGCAAAAATAGCTTCAGTGTACTACTTAGAAGAGTTAGCCTTAATACTATACTTTTAAAATGATAACTTTCAAACTTGGGACCTTAATTTGATTTTAATTAAAATTAAAAACTCAGGGAAATTAACTTTTTGATATATCTCTCTAAACTTATCAGTATGATTATTTAATTAAATAGAATATTAATTATGGACATGGAAATTAGTCTAAATTATTATTTGAGAAAGTCAAATATATAACAAAGTTATTGATCTACTAGTTTTGTGTAGACACAAAGACTAATTTCATCCATTAAACTATTTAGAGCAGTTTCTATTGAAACATTTTGATTTCCTGAGTCTTGTCCTTGAGTGCAGCTGAAACTTATTGGACTATAAAGGCAAAAGTACCTGGAGCAGAAGGTATTATTAAACACATGTTTTCCCAAAGTAGGCAGCTGCTCGCTGCATGAATTCTTTGAGCACTGCTGTGCTCAGCAGTTAACTTTCTTTACTTGAAGGTACCAGGGCAAGGAAGATAACCTCAACACATTGTTTTTCTATTATTTTTACTACGTTCTCAGTATTATCAAAGGGCTGATATTTGACAGCAAAGAAATTATTAAAAAATACTTTGAATAAATTGAAGTTTCTTTTTTAGGGGAAATATTAACAGCAAATCTTCATAGTTACTTTAGTGAGTATTTTTCTAAAGATTAGCAAAGTCAGTCTATATTTTCTGTACAGAGAAAAGAAACTTCTGCCTGGAACATTTGCTTTTCTTTGGTCATTTTACTGCTTGTTTTCTAAAATACTAACTTGTACTTTCATTTTATCCAATAATGCACTGACATTGTAGTACTGAATATAATTAAGTTAAAATAAAGATAATATTTGTATTCTTATCACATACTCTGCCTTTGTACATATGAATGTGTAAATACATCTATTAGCTGATTGCTCATAGAAAATGTTAATAAATGCTAACACTTGTTTTTTAGATAGGTTAACCTATTGCCAACTATGATAACTATGCCAGGCTAGAATTATTTGTCATTAAAAATGTATCTATGTATCATGAAAGTATGCTTCAGGATTCGTAGCATTTGAGACTTGTATTGATAGGTGTTTATAATTAGAATGATACTCTTGAAGTTCAGGTCAAGAAAGTTCTGTATTAGGCTGAGTGAGAGAGCACAGAATTTTTGGATAAACAGAGAAAAACAGTTCCAAACTGCCAAAGAATCTAACAGTTGACAAAATTACAATTGCCCCCCTCCCCCAGAAAAATAAGAAAATCACTAAATGTTTATTTTCCCCATCTCTAACACTGAGTATAATGCTTTCCTGATAGTCAAACATGAGGGATGTGTGAACACTGATTAAGTGACACAATCTACCCTCCCTGAGAATGCTCCGGGGTGCCTTCCCAGGAAATTGATGTCTTGTGAGTGTTAGGTAGCTAGAATCAATTCAAGAATCTCACTCATCAATTATATCTTTCACAAACTCTAATCCCAGCGTTCTTTTCCAGTCTTTGAAATGTATTGCACTGACATGCATACAGCATTCTTTTCAGTTGTCTGCGACTCCCACACTTTTAAATAGCTATAAAAAGGTAAATATATATTATTTTTTTAATGGCTAACTTTTACAGACAATGATTTAGTTGAGATTAAAGAAGAATGTTTACCTTAAGTAGTAGGCAGAACAACTATCCCCAAAGAGGCTCATCATGCCCTAATCCCAGAACCTATGTCACCTTAAATGGTAAAAAGAGACTTTGTAAATGTGATTAAGAATCACGTGATAGGAATATTATTCTGGATTATCCCCATGGGCCTAGTGTAATCACAAAAGTCTTTATAAGAAGACATCAGAGGGCCAGGGTCAGAGCTATGACAATGGAATCAGACATTTAAATGCTGGGCATTGAAGACGGAGGATGAAGCCACAGCCAAGGATACAGGCAGCCTCTCAAAGCTGGAAAAGGCAAGGAAACAGATTCTCCCATAGAGCTACCAGAAAGGAATACAGTTCTGTGGGCACCTTTATTGTAGCACAGTAAGACCCATTTCAGACTTCTGACTTCCAGAACTATAAGATAATAAATTTGTGTTGTTAAGTCACCAAGTTTTTAGTAGTATATTATAGCAGCAGTAGGCAAGTAATGGACCCTATGCAGAACATTTTACGTGGAAAGCAGAAATTACAAGAAAAGTCACTGAAAGAATTCGCAGTGACACCGTATGGGATGACAAACTCAGAAATGAGTTAAATTATAATCCTTATCAAGTAAATATTTATTTATTCCTGTATTTCTATATTCTCACTTATCTCAACAATTGTGTCCATTAGAGTATTTGAGAATGGGAACATCTGAACTTTCCTTAACTGACCTTATCCAAGAATTCACAAAAAACACACTACAGATTTACTTTTATGTTTAAGTTTATGAATGACACAGCAAGCTAAACTTGTTACACAATATAGAAGCATTCCAAGATATTTTCCATAAATATTCTTATAACTTATTATAACCTCACTGCAATATATAGGTATAGCATGTCCGTTTATAAATATCATATATGTCCTGTCTCATTTAAATTTAAAGATCTTTAATTTGTGTACTTTTTCCAAATCTAAGAAGTGAGCAAGATAGTCTCAGTGTGACAAAGATTGTCAATCTACACAATAGTCTATATTTCTAAGAGATCATCTCTTAGAAACATAAATGGAAATGGCATAAAATTCCCAGAACACTAATGATTCTGTAATCATGCTAATAAAGACCTAATTTATACTCTTTTCACCTTTGGTCCTTTATAATCAGTACTAGAAAAAAATGTTTAAAAGAAACTTTTAGACAATAGGCTTCCATTTCATAATGTTGTGTTCTTTATATCCTGATTTTCATGTTTAAATCTTTCAAAGCTACTTTATTCTGTTACCAATTGTTCATGCCATTTTGATTTCAAACACAATGTCTCTTCCAATATCCAATAGCTACTGAAAAAATATCAAATCATTTATTACCTTTAATAACCATTAACTTTTATTTTAATTAAGTAAAACCTCATTCTTCAAAACTAGTTGTTTTACTTTAGAGCTGATAAAGCAGATAAATATATCATTCAGCAATTATTACCAAGTGATCTGAATAACTGGTGATTGTAAAATCAGGAAAGGTAATCATTAGTGTCCTATAGTTGTGAAATTCATTTCCAAATTGCCCAAAAGTTATTGACTTAATATAAATTTATTATCTTACAGTTTTATAGGTTAACAGTCTGATGTGGGCTAAAAATCAAGATGCCTTTTCTGAAGGCTCTAGAGGATAATCTCTTTCCCTGACTCTTCCAGCATCAAGAGGTTGTCCATATTCCTTGGCTTGTGGCCTCATTGCTCCATCTACAAAGTGACCAACAGTGCATCTCCCTGACCATTTTTCAATACTCACATCTTCAGAATCTAGCCAGGAAGGTTTCAATTTTAAGAATCCATATAATTAGGTTGGGCCCTATTTGATCATCCAGGATAATCTCTGCATCTCAAGGTCCTGAACTTAATCTTACCTACAAAGTCCCTTTTGCCATATACAGTAACATATTCACAAATTCTAGGGATTAGGATGTGGATATTTTGGGAGCCCCTATACTATTCTGCCTACCACAGTAATCTTTTACAGCATTTCATTTTGCTCCTTCAGTAGTGACTTGAGAAAATTAAGATAAGATATAAAGTATACAAATTTGACTGCTGACAAAATGACTTTGGTAGAATATTAGCTATTCTTAAAAAGATAATTGTAAATTTCCAGGTTTTTAAAAAAACCCAAACCAACCACCAAAATGAGAAGAAAACAAAGACTTAAAAGACATTACGTAGAGGGAGGAGTTATGGCTTTTAGCAAAATCTAAAAACAATATGAAACGATTCGGTTGTACAATCTATTCAAAAAGCTGAGACACCGTCTTAAGCAGAATTTATACAAGTGCAATTTTCAGAACATGGAATGTGGTAATTTAACAAATTTCTGAGCTGGCCAGATGAGAACAGAAGCATTGGTAAATTAGGCTGTGTCAAAAAGAGAGTGATTGGACTGAGAAGTAAAATGAAATTATGCTAGATGAGGAGCAGTTAACACAACTACAAGTGGTAAGCCAGGATTAATACAAACATAGTGGTTCTGACACATCAGAAGTACCATGAAAGAAACTAGTGTTTAATGAGAGGCTTTTCTTTTACCATTTCAATTTTCTCATTTGATTGTTGTAATCTTACTCTATTTTTATATTTGTATAAAAACCTCTAAATATTTTTGATCTAAAGTAGAGGCATAGGTAAATTAAACTCCCAGGCATAAACTATGAGAAATGAATTTATATGCAATAGTTATCTGGACAATACTATTTTATAAGAAACTAACATTCTCAACAGATAATTGAATTACACAGCTCTAAAATTCATTAGAATTCTGATTTATGATAAATTGAGATATAAAGCTGATAAATTTGTTAAAGGGCATTTATCATATCAACATTATTTATCTCAGTAACTTCCAGTTTATCATAATAATGAGGGTTGACAGATTAATAAAAATATAGGACCCCCAGTAAAATTTGAGTTTGAGATAAAGAAAAAGCTTTTAGTTTATGCATATTCCATACAATATTTGTTTTTTATCTGAAATTCAAAATAATTCCTGTATTTATCTGGTCATCCTAATTGATTAGGAAAATACAACCATAAAAAAAGCATCATTACATGTAAGAAAGACCATTCCAAAACTTCAAGATTTACTTCAATGAGAAATAAAAACTTGTGAATCAAGTAAGCTTGATGACTGTTCATTTTTCATTAGTCTTTGCTTTCTAAGTATGTTTCAAATTTATTTTTCACGTTTTATCTTCATTCTATACTTGTGGATGGCTTTTGATGTATTGATTATTATTATTCAATAAAAGGAAATTGAAGAACTTAGAAATATACAAAAAGAATTTGATTTCCATGCAAAAGTTGACCTGATAAAAACAAATTAATCTGAAAGAAGACACGTCAAAGAAGCCAAGGTAGTACTATTTAGTAAATGCATAATGGTGTTATATACAAGTTTTCCTCACTTGCAATTCAACACAATTCTCATCTTTTCATATTCCAAGGGTTTGGGATTTGACTGCCATTTTGGAATATTATAAAAATTGCTTCATTAATCACTGTGTCCAAAGAGGGAAGAATCCTGTCTTAACACAGAATAACAGTCTAGAGTTTAGAGGTATAACACACAATCTTATGTTAAAATAAAAGAATGAAAACTTATAAAACAGATTATTTATGAAATATTATTTCTATCATGGCATGCATGTAAACCTAGAGTGTTAAGTTACACTGGAACTGGCATTTACAGCAACATAAACGGATCTTGAGGATGTTACACTAAGTGAAATAAGTCAGAGGGAGGAACACAAATTCTGTATGTTCTGTATGTTCTCACTCATGGAATCAAAGAAATCTGAACTCACAGAAATAGAGTGTAATGGTCATTGCTAAGGACCAGGGTGTGGGGGAAATCAGGAGCTGTTTGTCAAAGGGTACTAATGTCCAGCTATAAGATGAGTAAATTCTGCAGATCTAATGTTCAGCATGGTGACTATAATTAACAATACTGTATTATGTACTTGAAAGTTGTTATGAAAGTAGATCTTAAACATTATCACCAAAAGAGAAAAATGGTAATTATGTGAGGAGATGGCGGTGTTAACTAACTTTACTGTGGTGATCATTTTGGAAGACATACATGTAACAAATCACCACATTATAAGCCTTAAAACTTACATATGTTGTATGTCAATAATATCTCAATAAAGCTGAAACAAATTTTAAATAAGTAACACTGGAAAGTTTCTCTGGTGATGTGAAAGAAACTGTCAATACCTTTGACATATGGGGAAAGAAATGAGTTTCAGAAATGGTAGACTTCAACTTGGTAAAAGAAATGTGTGTGAATAGTAGCCAGAGACCTATCATAAAGAAAACTGTCTAGAAGTTTTGATGGTGTGCAGGACAGACTCTGAAAACTAGTTAAACATTTTTGACAAAAGATCTAATGGAATTTTATGAATGAAGCAGCAAGTCAGGCCCAAAGTCATGCTAAAACATTGCTTTCCTGCCATTTGAATTTAAATATAGTACCTTAATATTATCTGCTCTGAGTTGCCTTATTTTTTCATGCTCACTGATTCAGATACCCAAGGTTTCCATGGTCTCCTTTATATACTTCTATTATAATTCACTGCACAGTGGATTTTAGTTTTAGGTGACTTGCCTCTTGTTGGCTTTTGTGTTATTGCTGTTAAGCTCCAGATAAAGTATCCTTCTGACTATTCTTAAAATAAGCTGGATAGATGATAGATAATAAACATTATACTAATTCTACAGTCTTTTTGAACAAATGGGTTTTAATGATTAGGCTGAAATACAACTGGTACTTGTCTTGAGACTAATAGTGTAGGAAAGATAAACTTTAAGAAACCCAGAATGACTTTCCTGGTGGTGCAGTGGTTAAGTATCTGCCTGCCAATGCAGGGGACATGGGTTCGAGCCCTGGTCTGAGAAGATCCCACATGCTGAAGAGCAAATAACCCATGCAGCACAACTACTGAGCCTGTGCTCTAGAGCCCCTGAGCCACAACTACTGAGCCCACGTGCCACAACCACTGAAGCCCGTGTGTCTAGAGCCCGTGCTCTGCAACAAGCCACCACAATGAGAAGTACGTGCAATGTAACGAAGAATAGACCCACAATCCTCACAGCTAGAGAAAACCCATGCACAACAATGAAGACCCAATGCAACCATAAATAAATAAATAAATAAAATAAAATAAATTAAAAAAAGACAACCCAGAATGAAAGATGATACATTTCACTTAGAAATCTGCAAATTTTAAATTCTATGGTATGTTATTGAATATATATTTCATGTAACAATTGCAGTTTTTATAGAGCTGTTAATTTTCAAAGTAATTTTAATACAGTAAGATATATTTAACATCAATGAAGTGACATTGACAATCAACTAGCAAGGATTCAGAAGTTATTTTAGAAATTTGTGGGGATCCACACTGGTCATTTGCAGTACATGTATCTGTTATTTAGTTCCAAATCTGTGACTTTTGGCAAGCTTCTGGATTTATTTATAATAATAAACTGACAAGAATCAGACCTATATACATGCCAAACATTGTTCTATATGTGGTATATAGGTTAATAGTTGACGTACTATAAATAAGTGCTATAATCATCTCCATTTTTGAGATGAGAAAACAGAAGGCAAAATTACAATTTCAGTGTTTTACACTCAGTATAATGGTGAAGACACGTTTCAAACCTAGCCTCTCTGGTTCCTGGAACCAAGTAATTTCTGATATCCACTAATGTCTGAGATTCTGTTTCATATGTATTTATCACATTATTATAAAACTGAACTTGAGAAGGATGTACTAACTAACACTCTAGGTATAGCAATCTCTAAGTACTTGCATGTAGCATCGATACAGGGAAGTCAAACAGGCACATTCCTGGCCATTCAGTAGTTGTAGATCAATATTTTTTTAGCAACTATATTGTTACTACTCTTGTGGAAATAAATATAATTGTTGGCAATGATGTACATTGGATTAAGTGATTCCCAGCAATGTGGTTTCCCTGTGTCTTTCCAGTTCAATGACAATATAAAAAATGAATATTAAATTTGTTAAAACTAATAGCAATGGAGTTTTATAATTTTCATATAAAACATAAATTAATTAAACAACGAGAGAACAGTGAACAAACAGCAGCAAATAACGGCAGAGAGGGATAGAGAGAAGACAGAGGAAGAAGAAAGGAAGGGAGACAGGGGAGAAAAGAACCAGAGAGGATTAAAAGTTGTAATATGGTAATTCTACCTACTGATTAACTTAGTGGGTAAATGTCATAAATGAAGACCACCATGTCAGCCACCAGCCTCAGCTCTTGAGCACTTCACATAGTGAGAGAATCTAGCTTCATGGAGTGTGAATTTCATTTTTGACTTTAGTGTGTATGTTACACAAGATGGTTTCAATTACTTTATCCGGAGCTTAAATAAAAAGAATTTGTTTCAAAATGGAAGAGAAAAAAATTTGATCAAAAGTTTTGAGAAACCATATGTTGGATTACAATATAGTGTCTAAATATGGCCATGTACATGTTGAGGGAAAAGATGAAATTAAATTTAAACAGACTTACAATTTTGTCTGGAAGTTTTCATCCAAATAGCATTTCTCACTAATTTCTCTTTGCCAAACCGCTTTTGGAATATCATAAAAATTCCTCTTTCTTACTTACAAAAAATTACTTCCTAAGTTCAATTTACAAACTACAAATTACACCAAGATAAACAGTCAACAAGATTCAGCTTTTCTTAGCCAGATGACTGTGTGAGATCAGATAAATTTCAAATTTCTAGAAATCATATGATAAGTGATAAAAAAAAAAAAACCTAAAATTTACTTTGCAGAAACTTTGAGTCTCAATTACATTAACAACTGTGTAGGATTTGAGGCCATTCTCTACTTCAAATCCAACAAGTTATTCTGCCAAGCCTTAATAGAAGACATGAGGCTCTTGATCAAAAGCAAGGAACTTAATCACTCATGGATCAGCAGGAAGCATGAGCTTCACATTCACATTAGTTCCTTTTATCTCTCCCCTCCGAGTCCCACAAGGACATTGAGGATGGGCCCAGATGGATGATGAACAATCAAGAGTTGTGTCATGCCTGAGCAAGGCCAGTTTTAGAACCCCCCAATAGTATATAGAGGGCTACTAGCAAACCTGCCCAACTATCCTAAAATGATATCATATTGATTATTCGGCTCAAGAAATAATTTTGAACTCTGCCCTCAAGAAGGAGACACTATCTCTAAACTCCTAGGCTGTTTAATATCCTTGAAAAAATAGTATAAAGCAGAACCTGATAAAAGATGTGCAGAAGTGTGAGACTCATGGAGAATTCTTTCCCAACAATATGCTCACATCAAAATACTTTGGGGATGATAAAGTTTTCTTAATAAGAAAGTCATTACAGACTAGAAGAAAAGATTTGCAAACGATCTGACTGACAAGGGCTTAATTTACAAAATCTACAAAGAGTTCATACAGCACAATAACAACAACAAAAAACCCAATCAAAAAATGGGCAGAAGACTTAAATAGACATTTTTCCAAAGAAGACATAGAGGTGGACAATAGATACATGAAAAAATGCTCAACATCGCTAATTATTAGATAAATGCAAATCAGAACTACAATGGAGGTACGACTTCACAGTCATCAGAATGGCCATCATTAAAAATTCTGGCCACAGCAATCAGAGTAGAAAAAGAAATAAAAGTAATCCAAATTGGCAAAGAAGAAACAAAATTGTCACTGTTTGCAGATGACATGATACTATACATAAAAAATCCTAAAGACATTACCAGAAAAATCCTAGAGCTCATCAATGAATTTGGTAAAATTATAGGATACAAGATTAATACACAGAAATATGTTGCATTTCTATACACTAACAACAAAAGATCAGAAAGAGAAATCAGGAAATAATCCCATTTGCCATCCCATCAAAAAACTACCTAAGAAGGCAAAACACCTATATTCTGAAAACTATAAGATGCTGATGAAAGAAACTGAAGATGACACAAACAGATGGAAAGATGTACCATTTTCTTGGATTGGAAGAATCAATATTGTTAAAATGATATACTATACAAGGCAATCTACAGATTCAATGCAATCCCTATCAAATTGCCAGTGGCATCTTTCACTGAAATAGAACAAAAATTTTAAGATTTACATGGAAACACAGAAGACTCCAAATAGCAAAGCAATCTTGAGAAAGCAAAATGGAGCCAGAAAAATCAGGCCCCCTGACTTCAAACTATACTATAAAGCTACAGTAATCAAAACAGTATGGTGCTGGCACAAAAACAGATATATAGATCAATGTAACAGGATAGAAAGCCCAGACATAAACCCACGCACCTATGGCCAATTAGTCTACCACAGAGGAGGCAAGACTATACAATGGACAAAAGACAGTCTCCTAAATAAGTGGTGATGGGAAAACTGAACAGCTACATGTAAAAGAATGAAATTAGAACATTCTCTAATGCCATACACAAAAATGAACTCAAAATCGATTAAAGACCTAAATATAAGACTGGATACTATAAAATTTCTAGGGGAAAACAAAGGCAGAACACTCTTTGGCATAAACTGCAGCAATATCTTTTTGGATCCGTCTTCTAGAGTAATGGAAATAAAAACAAAAGCAAACAAATGGCACCTCATTAAACTTAAAACATTTTGCATAGCAAAGGAAACCATAAACCAAATGAAAATACAACCTACAGGCTGGAAAAAAAATACAAATGATCTAACCTACAAGGGATTAATTTCCAAAATATACAAACAGCTCATACAGCTCAATAGCAAAAATTCAAACAGCTCAATTAAAAAATGGACAGAAGATCTAAATAGACATTTCCCCAAAGAAGAGATCCAAATGGCCAACAGGAACATAAAAAAATGCTCAACATCGTTAATAATTAAAGAAATACAAATAAAAAATACAATGAGGTATCACCTCACACCAGTCAGCATAGCCATCATCAAAAGTCTACACATAAATAATGGAGAGGGTGTGGAAAAAAAGGAACCCTCCTACATAGTTGGTGGGAATCTAAACTGGTAGAGCCAAGGAGAACAGTATGGAGGATCCTTGGAAAACTAAAAATAAAGTTGCCATATGATCCAGCAATCTGACTCCTGGGCATATAACTGGAGGAAACTCTAATTCAAAAAGATACATGCACCCCAATGTTCACTGCAGCACTATTTACAAGAGCCAAGACATGGCAGCAACCTAAATGTCCATCAACAGATGGATGGATGAAAAAGATTTTGGTGTGTGTGTGTGTGTGTGTGTGTATATATATATATACACACACACACACACATATATATACATATCCACACAATAGAATACTACTCAGGCATAAAAAAGAATAAAATAATGCCCATAACATTGTAGATCAACCATACTTCACAAAATTTAAAAAAATTAAAAAATAAAATTTGCTGCCATTTGCAGCAAATGGGTGGACCTAGAGATCATACTGAGTGAAGTAAGCCAGAAAGATAAGACAAATACCATATGATCACTTATATGTGGAATCTAAAATATGATACAAATGAACTTATTTACAAAACAGAAAAAGACTTACAGATATAAAAACTTATGGTTATCAAAGGGGAAAGGTGAGTGGAGTAATAAATTAGGAGTTTGGGATTAACATATACACACTACTATATATAAAATATAACCAACAAAGTCCTACTGTATAGCACGGATATTCAGTATCTTGTAATAAACTATAATGGAAAAGAACATGAAAAAAAAATATATATATATATATAACTGAATCACTTTGCTGTACACCAGAAACTAACACATTATAAATCAACTATATGTCAATAAAAAAAAAGAAAATCCTTGTTTATAAACCAAGTATTAGTTAACTCATCATATTCTGTGTATCACTGTGTATGTCAGTGAGTATAAAATCAAACATAAGTGATAATGTAAGGAATTTTACTTTTTTTTTTTTTGGCAGCCTGCGGGCCTCTCACTGTTGTGGCCTCTCCCATTGCGGAGCACAGGCTCTGGACTGGACGCGCAGGCTCAGCGGCCATGACTCACGGGCCTAGCCGGTCAGCAGCATGTGGGATCTTCCCAGACCGGGGCACGAACCCTTGTCCCCTGCATCGGCAGGTGGACTCTCAACCACTGTGCCACCAGGGAAGCCCAAGAATTTTACTAATTTTGATCACAGATTATTTTCACTTTACTCACTGAGTGTTAGCCTAAGATGTTTTCCCTTTCTTCTCATTTAATTTTCAAAACGGCTGAGAGCTATGAATTGTCATTATTATTGTTACTGTGTTACATATAAGACAAAGGAGGTTCATAGCAGCTAAGTAAGTTTGCCAAGGTAACACAGCTAAAAGGTTTGTGTTAAAATGTACAATGGTGTTTTACAAAAACCATTACCAAAAGATGACAGTTCCTTACTTTACCATAGATGTGAAGACTTTAAAATAAATATTTACTTTTTTCCCACATATTTGTTTTTTTCCTGAATTTTTCGATTCAGATCAAACTTAATTATAGAATATAGTCCCCTTCTTTGAAGAAAACTCACAAAGTACAATGGGAAGAATAACTTCTTAGAAGATGGCACCATGCCAAAAGAATACCATTTCCATTATTATTATCACTATAATCATGATAAGGATTTAATTTTTCTGAGTCACTTTCTCTGTATTAGCAAAATAGGGATAATATTATTTACCACAGAGCCTTTTTCTTCAGACTAAGTCTGATAGTGTATGTAAAAATAACTGCACATGATAGGTATTCATTAAATTGGAGTGATAATGTCCATATTCTGAGTAAACTATTTCAGCTTTTCTCTTCAGTTTTAAAGCTAATAGATGTAAGGATTCTGAATTGTTTTAGGAAATTAGAGGACAGAATTAGGAAACATTTTTATAGAGAAAGAACTGCTCCATTAATTTTTTACAACATCATAAATCACTTTTTAAAATAAATAATTCAATACCTTTTGGTTATTAACATGTTAGTTCATGTTATACCTCAAATACACAATTTTAGTTAAGCAAAGTATTACAATATGTCAGTTGTTTGGGTATTTTGTGTGACACGCTAACTCATCTATATCAAATTATAATTTTACAGTCACCTTACAACTGCTTGCAAAAACTGAAGAATGATGTAAAATTCTCTAGAAACACATTCTAAGTAAGTCTTAAAAATATTCTCACTCAATTCGCTATATGAAGTTGGTTTTCCATTAGGCATATATTTTCCTTTGAATTTTTGTTTCACATTTTATGCTTTTATAGTTATTTTGCATATTTTAAATTTGTAGCAAGTGCATTTTCATGAAAATATTACTATTATCTTTTGAATTGGTAAAGGTGAATATATTTTAATTGTATCATTGAAATAGAATAACTACATTCCTAAATTAATATGTGTTGCCATAAATGTAACATAAAATGGATTTAATATATCATTATGATATAGTAGATAATCAAATATTCACAGTTCCCTTTTTTCCACTACACAAGTATTAATAGTATTCTTACTATATAAGAGTAAGAATTGTAGACCACCTGCACCCTGAAGACCAAATCTGGCCCACCACTTGCATTTGCAAATAAAGTTATATTGGAACACAGCCAAACACATTCATTTACATATTGTCAATATATGCTTTCTCATTTCAATGGCAGAATAAGGTATTTATGGCAGAGAGCATGTGTCTCTCTCAAAGCCTAAAATATTTACTGTCTGGTGTTTACCAAAAATGTTTGTTGGCCCTTGCATAGCACAGTTGCATTATGTACTGTTTGCAAAAAACACAGAAGTAACTTATCTTTACATTATTTTTGTTAAATATCCCAATTATATTGAAGTATATAGGCTAAAGCATGAATGATTTTCACTCACTATCCCTCACCATTGCTCCCCCCACCTCAGAGTAACCCCTTAATTTTAGTGTTTAACCATTTAGACCATTTTATTTTTAATTACCCAAAGTGTACTTTTATATTTAAACATCTGAGATTCCATAGAAAAAAGGGAAAATACACACAAAAATTTAACACCCTTGTTTTGAATACCATCTAATTTACACACATACCCATCCTATCCTTTTGTCTCCTATAGGTAACCACCATTATCCGTTTGAAATGAGTCCTTTCAGACTATTCTGAATACACTTATAGAATTATTTTTACGTATAGAAATATGTACTTGTATCGTGCATGTGTGTATTTGAGTCAAATGCATCTTCTCTTCAGATACCATTTTTCTGCAACTGCCATTTTTTTTTTTACTGATCTTCGGAATTTATTGATATTAGTATGTTTATGTATGAACATTTTCTCAGCCTTTTCATAGATTGCCTGTGCCATAATTAAAAAAAAAATCTTCTACTTTAAAATATCTAGGTTATTTCTAAGTCCTTTGTAAGCTACATAAAGCTTACTTCCCACTTGAAGGACTAACTTGCTGTATGAAATTGCATTTCCTTGAATGATTGCAAAGTTGAACATCCTTTCTTTATTGAAAACTGTATCACTACTCTAAAACTGTATATTCACATACTTTGATATCTTTCCCCACCTTAGTGACATGTTTATCCCTTTTATTACTTAAAGGTAAAACAAATGAAATCCATACACACAATAATATTTACAATGTCAAACAATGAGTCAAAAATATTAAAAATGCAAAGAAGTAGGAAAATATTACCCACAATCAAGAGAAAAATGAGTCAAAAGAAAATAGACCCAGAAATTACAAAGGTAATGGAACTAGCAGACAATGACTTTAAAGCAATTACTAGAGATGAAAAATATAAGATCTGAAATAAAATATTCACTAGTTTTGATTAACAACAGGTTAGGCACTGCAGAAAAAATAAAGTGAATTGAAGACATAACAATAAAACTAGAATTAAACATAGAGAGAAAAATGCTGTAAATCTAAGAGTTTCAGTGAGCTGCAGTAAAATATTGACTTGTTTTGAATATATTATTGGGCTCCAGAAGGAGAGGAAAAGAGTAGCAAAATATTTCAAAAAGTAATGACTGAATATATTCAAAATTTGCTTAGAAGCATAAATGCTTCTGTGAAAGAGGGTATGGAAGCAGATAAAGAAAACATACTCTGTATATAGCTAACAGCATACTTTCGGGTGAAAATAAAATGCATTTCTCCCAAGGCTGGCAATAAGGCAAGAATATCCATTCCAATATTTCTATTCAACATTTTACTGATCATTATTAAACCAGTAGAATAAAGCAATAAAAAAATTACATATAGAGTTAAAGTAGTAACACACTCTTTATCTTACCACAGGTTATGTATACAGAAAATTTAACATAGTGGACTGCAGACTTTGCATAAAGGGCCAGTTATTAAATATCTTAGGCTTGCAGGCCATTAGTCTCTTTGGCAACTACTCAACTCTGAAATTGTAGTTTGAAAACTGTCGTGAACAAATGTAAACAGATGGCTGGGACTGTATTCAGTAAAAATTAGCCTGTAAAAAGACCAGTGGTATCAGTAAAAATGGAGACGTAGGGAACTTTAGGGTCTATCCCTCCACAGAAACACCAAAATAAATGGCAAACTGCCAGAATCAACCTTCCTGGGCCTCTGGAACATATTCTAAAGTTTATGGCAACGAAGCAAATGCTTAGTCAGGATAAAAACCACTGAAAAAGAGTAAGAGAGTTTTGTGGCATATTAACCAACCCTCATCCTCAACTTCTCTCCACATGATCATGGTCTTGAAGGTGCCAGCTAGTGTTCCTTGTGTGAACAGACAATTCTTGAGGGAGCAGAACAGACCTTGTAACCAGAGAATCGTATTTATCTATTTTGAAATGACTGGGTTTGCCTCCCTATGCCACAGGGAGCTTCCTGTTGTTTTGCTTAATTTGGAACTCTACCAGATCAGAGAAGCTCTGCAGTCCTCATAAAAAATGAAAGTCAAATGAAAAAGATGCTGCTGCTGTCTTGGGGAAAAAAATGCAAACAATAAACACACCATATTATGGGAGAAAAAGCCAGAGAATGAGTGTTTTGAGGGAATAGGGGTTTTTAAAAGCTGCTGTGTATGTGGAGAAATTAGGGTCACATGAATTCTCAGGTCAGTAAACATGTTCACAGAAGACCTGAGAAGGCAATAAGCTTTCAACTGTCACTGGTCTTTATTCTCAGAACAAATAGGAAATATAACCAGACAGAGTGGTAACTGTCCTGGTTCAGCAATAAAGAAGTGCCCAGGATCAATATGCAAAAATTTGAGGAGTAGAATTTTTCTTTTCTTGCTTTTTTTCCCATTATCCTTTCTTTTCATTTCCCTTTTTTCTTGTCTGTTCTTTCCTTACTCCCTCCCTCCCTTTCTTCATTTATTTCTTGCTCGTTTTCCCCCTCAGTCTTTCTTCCTTTATTTTTTGCTCATCATAATACTAAAAATGTCCCATTTTTAAAAAGAATTTTAAAAGATTGCAAAGAAACAAGGAAGTATTGTCCAATTACAGGAAAACTGTCCATGAGAAAGTGCAGATGTTGGATTTTCTAGATGAATACTTTAAATCAACATTCCTAAACACTCTCAATTAGCTTAAGTAAACCAATGACAAACAGAAGAAATGAGGGGAACAAGGAATGAAGAAGTAAAATATCAATAAAGAAATAAGAATGTATAAAAGGGGACAAAACAGATTCTGGAGCTGAAAAGTACAATAGCTGAAATAAAAATTTCACCAGAGCTGTTCAGCAGATTTGAGAAAACAAGACTGAATTAGGAAACATGAAAATAAGACAATTTAAATTAATCAGACTGTAAAGAAGAAATGAAAAAGAAAAAAATTGAAGAGTTTTAGAATCCTATGGGACACTATCAATCATACCTACATATTCATTGTGGGAATTCAAGAAAGAAAGAGAAAAAGCAGAGAGAATATCTGAGAAATAATGGCTGAAAAATTCCTACATTTCTTGAAGTACATGAATCTAGAAAGCCAAGGAACTCAATGAACTCTAAGTGGGTTAAACAAAGAGATCCACACTAAGATACATTATTTTAAAATTGTAGAAAGCCAAAGATAAACAGAATCTTGAAAGCAGCAAGAGATAAGTGACATCACATTCAAGGACTACTCAATAAGATTAACAACTGATTTGTAAGTAGGTACATGGAGGGAGAATGGCTGTGAGAAGACATATTTAAAGTGCTGAAAGAAAAACACGGCCAAATAAGAATTCTAACTGTGGAAAAACTATTCCAGAATAAAGGAGAAATTAAGATTTCCCCAGATAAACAAAAGCTGAAAGAGTTTGTTCCTAGTATAACCAACCTACTAAAAATGCTAAAGGAAGTCCATCAGACAGAAAATGAAGGCCACTAGGCAGTAATGTGAAGTCATGTGAAGAAAGTTGGAGCACAGATAAAAGTATTATAACTAAATGGGTAAATATAAAAGCTAGTATTATTGCATATTTTGCTTAGTAACACCTTTTTTCCTATATGATTTAAAAGAAATGCATATAATAATTATGCTTATCTTAATGTATATATAGCATATATAGATGTAAACTTTAAAATATTAAAAAGTAACAAAAAAATTAAAGGGATCATGATGTATAAAACAAGTTTTGTTCAGTACTGAAACTAAATTAGTATAATTCAATGAGATTGTTATAAATTTAATATGTTAATTTTAATTCCCAAAGAAATCAGTAAGAAAATAAATTTAAATTTTACAGAAAATGATAAAGAATTCAAAATAATAATTAAAGAAATCAAACACAAAATAATGGAGGAACTGAGGACCAAAATGATATGCAGAAAACCAATAGCAAAATGGCAGAAGTCTTTCTTAGTAATCATTTTGAAACTAAACAGAGAACACTCACCAGTGAACAGAAAGACAACTGCAAGATGGATAAAAACATGCTATAACTATAAGCTGTCTAAAAAAGACTCACTTAGGACCAAAGGCACAAATAAGTTGAGCTTGAAAGGATTGAAAAATATATTCCAAATAAATAGTAAACAAAAGTGAACTGCAGTGGCTCTACTAATATCAGACAAAATAGACTGTAAGTTAAAAATTGTTAAAAGATGAAAATAAGGTCATTATAACTTGGTAAAAAAGAAAATTCATCCCAAAGATAGCAATTATAAATAGATATGTATCAAACAATAGATCCCTCAAATGTATAAAGCTAACATTGATGTGATTGAAAGAAAAAAAAAGAAATTTCTACAATTATAGTTGGTGATTTAATACCCCATTTTCAAAAATGGATAGATCATAGAAACAAAAGATCAATAAAGAAATAGAGGAATTGAACAATAGTATACACCAAGTAGACCTAAAAGATCTAGAGAGAGCAGTCCAACCAAAAACAGAAAAAGCACCTTTATCAAGTGCATATACCAGCAAGCTACAGTGCAGGACACCCCATGCCAAACAACTAGCAATACAGGAACACAACACCATCCATTAGCACAGAGGCTGCCTAAAATCATAATAAGGCCACAGACACCCCAAAACACACCACCAGACGTGGACCTGCCCACCAGAAAGACAAGATCCAGCCTCATCCACCAGAAAACAGGTTCTAGTCCCCCCCACCAAGAAGCCTACACAACCCACTGAGCCATTCTTAGCCACTGGGGACAGACACCAAAAAAAAAAAAAGGAAACTACGAACCTGCAGCCTATGAAAAGCAGACCCCAAACACAGTAAGTTAAGCAAAATGAGAGGACAGAAAAACACACAGCAGATGAAGGAGCAAGGCAAAAACCCATCAAACCTAAAAAATGAGGAGGAAACAGGCAGTCTACCTGAAAAAGAATCCAGAATATGACAGTAAACATGATCCACAATCTTGGAAATAGAATGGAGAAAATACAAGAAAAGTTTAACAAGGACCTAGAAGAACTGAAAAGCAAACAAACAGAGATGAACAACACAATAAATGAAATTAAAAATTCTCTAGAAGGGATCAATAGAAGAATAACTGAGGGAGAAGAACGGATAAGTGACCTGGAAGATAAAATACTGGAAATGACTACTGAAGAGCAGAATAAAGAAAAAAAAGAATGATAAAAGTTGAGTCTCAGAGACGACTGGGACAACATTAAATGCACCAATATTCGAATTATAGGGGTCCCAGAAGAAGAAGAGAAAAAGAAAGGGACTGAGAAAAAATGTAAGAGATATGGGTTGAAAACTTCCTTAATGTGGGAAATGAAAGACTTAATCAAGTCCAGGGAGCACAGAGAGTCCCATACAGGATAAATCCAAGGAGAAACGTGAAAGACACATATTAATCAAACTATCAAAAATTAAATACAAAGAAAACATATTAAAGCAGCAAGGGAAAAACAACAAGTAACACATAAGGGAATCCCCATAAGGTTAACAGCTGATCTTTCAGCAGAAACTCTGCAAGCCAGAAGGGAGTGGCAGGACATATTTAAAGTGATGAAAGAGAAAAACCTACAACTGATATTACTGTACCCAGCAAGGATCTCATTCAGATTTGACAGAGAAATTAAAAGCTTTACAGACATGCAAAACCTAAGAGAATTCAGCACCACCAAACCAGCTTTACAACAAATGCTAAAGGAAGTTCTCTAGGCAGGAAAAAAAGAGAAGGAAAAGATCTACAATAATGAACCCCAAACAATCAAGAAAATAATAGGAACATACATATTGATAATTACCTTCAATGTAAATGGATTAAATGCTCCAACCAAAAGACATAGATTGGCTGAATGGATAAAAAAAACAAGACCCGTATATATGCTGTCTACAAGAGACCCACTTCAGATCTAGGGACACATACAGAGTGAAAGTGAGGGGATGAAAAAATATATTCCATGCAAATGGAAATCAAAAGAAAGCTGGAGTATCAATTCTCATATCAGACAAAATAGACTTTAAAACAAAGACTATTACAAGAGACAAAGAAGGACACTATATAATGATCAAGGGATTGATCCAAGAAGAAGACATAACAATTGTAAATATTTATGCACCCAAAATTGGAGCACCTCAATTCATAAGGCAAATACTAACAGCCATGAAAGGGGAAATCAACAGTAACACAATCATAGGAGGGAACTTTCACCAATGGACAGATCATCCAAAATGAAAATAAATAAGGAAACACAAGCTTTAAATGATACATTAAAAAAGATGGACTTAATTGATATTTATAGGACATTCCTTTCCAAAACAACAGAATACACATTCTTCTCAAGTGTTCATGGAACATTCTCCAGGATAGATCACATCTTGGGTCACAAAAAAAGCCTTGGTAAATTTAAGAAAATTGAAATTGTATCAAGTATCTTTTCCGACCACAACGTTATGAGACTACATATCAATTACAGGAAAAAATCTATAAGAAATACAAACACATGGAGGCTAAACAACACACTATTTAATAACGAAGAGATCACTGAAGATATCAAAGAGGAAATAAAAAAATACCTAGAAACAAATGACATTGAAAAGACAATGACCCAAAACCTATGGGATGCAGCAAAAGCAGTTCTAAGAGGGAAGTTTATAGCAATACAATCCTACCTTGAGAAACAAGAAACATCTCAAATAAACAACCTAACTTTACAGCTCAAGCAACAGGGAAAGAAGAACCAAAAAAACCCAAAGTTAGCAGAAGGAAAGAAATCATAAAGATCAGATCAGAAATAAATGAAAAAGAAATGAAGGAAACAATAGCAAAGATCAATAAAACTAAAAGCTGGTTCTTTGAGAAAATAACCAAAATTGACAAACCATTAGCCAGACTTATTAAAAAAAAAAAAAAAGGGTGAAGACTCAAATCAATAGAATTAGAAATGAAAAAGGAGAAGTAACAACTGACACTGTGGAAGTACAAAGGATCATGAGAGATTACTACAAGCAAATATATGCCAATAAAATGGACAACCTGGAAGAAATGGACAAATTCTTAGAAATGCACAACCTGCCAAGACTGTATCAGGAAGAAATAGAAAATATGAACAGACCAATCACAAGCACTGAAATTGAAACTGTGATTAAAAATCTTCCAACAAACAAAAGCCCAGGACCAGATGGCTTCACAGGTGAATTCTATCAAACATTTAGAGAAGAGCCAACACCTATCCTTCTCAAATTCTTTCAAAATATAGCAAAGGGAGGAGCACTCCCAAAAAAATTTTACAAGGCCACCATCACTCTGATACCAAAACCAGACAAAGATGTCACAAAGAAAGAAAACTACAGGCCAATATCACTGATGAGCATAGATGGAAAAATCCTCAACAAAATACTAGCAAACAGAATCCAGCAGCACATTAAAAGAATCATACACTATGATCAAGTGGGGTTTATTCCAGGAATGCAAGGATTCTTCAACATATGCAAATCAATCAACGTGATACACCATATTAACCAATCGAAGGAGAAAAACCATATGATCATCTCAATAGAGGCAGAGGAAGCTTTAGAAAAAATTCAACACCCATATGATAAAAACCCTCCAGATAGTAGGCATAGAGGGAACTTTCCTCAACATAGTAAAGGCCATATATGACAAACCCACAACCAACATCATCCTCAATGGTGAAAAACTGAAAATTTTTTCACTAAGATCAGGAACAAGACAAGGTTGCCCACTCTCACCACTCTTATTCAACATAGTTTTGGAAGTTTTCACCACAGCAATCAGAGAAGAAAAAGAAATAAAATGAATCCAAATTGGAAAAGAAGAAGTAAAGCTGTACTCTTTGCAAATGACATGATACTATACATAGAGGATCCTAAAGATGATACCAAAAAACTACTAGAGCTAATCAATGAATTTGGTAAAGTAGCAGGATACAAAATTAATTCACAGAAGTCTCTTGCATTCCTATACACTAACGATGAAAAATCTGAAACTGAATTTAAGAAAACACCCCCATTTACCATTGCAACAAAAAGAATAAAATATCTAGGAATAAACTGACCAAAGGAGTCAAAAGACCTGTATGCAGAAAATTATAAGACACTGATGAAAGAAATTAAAGATGATACAAATAGATGGAGAGATATACCATGTTCTTGGATTGGAAGAATCAACATTGTGAAAATGACTCTACTACCCAAAGCAATCTACAGATTCAATGCAATCCTTATCAAACTACCACTGGCATTTTTCAGAGAACTAGAACAAAAATTTCACAATTTATATGGAAACACCAAAGACCACGAATAGCCAAAGCAATCTTGAGATAGAAAAATGGAGCTGGAGGAATCAGGCTCCCTGACTTCAGACTATACTACAAAGCTACAGTAATCAAGACAGTATGGTACTGGGACAAAAACAGAAATATACATCAATGAAACAGGATAGAAAACCCAGAGATAAGCCCACACACACATGGTCACCTTATCTTTGATAAAGGAGGCAAGAATATACAGTGGAGAAATGACAGCCTCTTCAATAAGTGGTGCTGGGAAAACTGGACAGCTACATGTAATAGAATGAAATTAGAACACTCCCTAACCATACACAAAAATAAACTCATAATGGATTAAAGACCTAAATGTAAGGCCAGACATTATCAAACTCTTAGAAGAATACCTAGACAGAACACTCTATGACATAAATCACAGCAAGATCCTTTTTGACCCACCTCCTAGAGAAATGGAAATAAAAACTAAACAAATGGGACCTACTGAAACTTCAAAGCTTTTGCACAGCAAAGGAAACCATGAAGAAGACGGAAAGACAACCCTCAGAATGGGAGTACATATTTGCAAATGAAGCAACTGACAAAGGGTTAATCTCCAAAACATACAAACAACTCATGCAGCTTAATATCAAAAAAAAACAACCCAGTCCAAAAATGGGCAGAAGACCTAAATAGACATTTCTCCAAAGAAGATATACAGACTGCCGACAAACACATGAAAGAATGCTCAACATCTTTACTCATTAGAGAAATGCAAATCAAAACTACAATGAGATCATCTCACACCAGTCAGAATGGCCATCATCAAAAAATCTACAAACAACAAATGCTGGAGAGGGTTTGGAGTAAAGGGAACCCTCTTGCACTGTTGGTGGGAATGTAAATTGATACAGCCACTATGGAGAACAGTATGGAGTTTCCTTAAAAACTAAAAATAGAACTACCATACAACACAGCAATCGTACTACTGGGCATATACTATGAGAAAACCATAATTCAAAACGAGTCATGTACCAAAATGTTCATTGCAGCTCTATTTACAATAACCACGACATGGAAGCAACCTAAGTGTCCATCAACAGATGAATGGATAAAGAAGAAGTGGCACATATATACAGTGGAATATTACTCAGCCATATAAAGAAATGAAACTGAGCTATTTGTAATGAGGTGGATGGACCTAGAGACTGTCATAGAGAGTGAAGTAAGTCAGAAAGAGAAAAAAAAAACACCATACGCTAACACATATATATGCAATCTAAAAAAGAAAAAAGAGAAAAGAAATAAAAGAAAATGGTCAGAAGAACCTAGGGACAAGACGGGAATAAAGATGCAGACATAGAGAATGGACTTGAGGATTGGGGTGGGGGAAGGCTAAGCTAGGACAAAGTGAGGGAGTGGCATGGACATATATACACTACCAAATGTAAAAGAGATAGCTAGTGGGAAGCAGCCACATAGCACAGGGAGATCAGGTCAGTGCTTTGTGACCACCTAGAGGGGTGGGATAGGGAGGGTGGGAGGGAGGGAGATGCAAATGGGAAGAGATATGGGGACATATGTATATGTATAACTGACTCACTTTGTTATAAAGCAGAAACTGACACACCAGTGTAAAGCAATTATACTCTAATAATGATGTTAAAAAAAAAGTGCATATAAAAGGTGTTCCAGGACAGCTAATATATTAGGCCAGAAGTCTCAATAAATATGAAAATGTTGAAATTACACAAAATATCTCCTCTGATCACATGCAATGCTGAAAATCAATAACAGGAGGAAAACAGAGTAATCCAAAAACATGTGGAATTCAAAGGCACGCCCTTAATCAACCAATGTGTCAAAAAAAAAAAGGTATCACTGGGGACTTAGAAAATACTTTAAAGTAAATGAATATACTTGGAGGTGAATGAATATAAAGAATTAACATACCCAAAGTTATGGAGCAAAAGCAATGCCCAGAGGGAAATTTATAGCTGTAAATGCTACATTTAAGAAGAAGATATAGTTCAAATCATTAACCTAGCTTTGTACCTTTTCTAGGAAGTAAAAAAAAAAAGAAGAGTGTAATAAGCCAAAATAAGCAGAAGAAAGGAAATAATGTAGATTACAGCACAGAAATGCAAAAGAGAATAGAAAAACAATAGAGGAAATTATTAAACCTAAAAGTTGGGTCTTTGAAAAGAACAAAATTGACAAACCCCTTCCTAGATTGACTAAGAAAACAAGAGATAAGATGAAAATAACTAAAAATTAGAAATGAAATTAGGGACAATGCTAAGAATCTTACAGAAAAAAAAAAGTATAAAAGGACCATAAGAGAATACTATGAACAATTGCAAGGTGTATTAGTTTCCTAGGGCTTCCATAACAAAGTACCAAAGACTGGGTGGCTGAAAACAAGAGAAATTTGCTGTCTCATATTTCTGGAGAACAGAAATCCAAAATTAAGGTATCAGCAGGGCCATGCTTCCACTAAAACCTAAAGGAAAATCCTCTCTTGCCTCTTTCTAGATTCTGATGGGTTTTCATCTTTAGCATTTCTTGGCTTATAGGTGCCTGACCCCAAACCTCCATGTTCACATGGCCTTCTCTTGTGTCTCTTCACATAGACTTCCCCTGTACATCTGTGTCTATGTCCAAATTTCCCTTTTTCACAAGTGCACCAGTCATATTATATTAGAACACATCCTAATGACCTCATATTACCTTCACTACATCTGCAAAGAACGTATTTCCAAAAAGAAGCACTAGGGGTTAGGACTTCAACATATATCTTTGGGTAGACACACATCAACTCATAGCACTCAACACTCTAGCTCCCCCAAAGGAGCATGTCCTTTTCATGTTCAAAACGCTTTCACCCCATTCTAACATCCTCAAACTCAATCATTCCTGCACTAAATCTCCAGCTAAAATTTCATCTAAATACCGTCAACTCAAAGTTCAAAATCTTATCATCCAAATCAGTTATGGGTGTAACTTAACATCCTATTCAGCCTGGAACAAAACCCTTTTTCATCTCATCTGCGCACCTTGAGACCAGACAAGTTATCAGCTTCCAAAATACAATGGTAGGACTGGCTTAGGATATGCGTTCCCATTCCAAAAGGGAGAAATAGGAAGGTAAAAAACGGATCAAGTGTCCCAAGAAAGTCTGAAACCCTACAGGGCAAATTCCATTAGATTTCAGAGCTTGAAAATAATTCACTTTGCCTCAGTGTTCTGTCTTCTGTGCCAGCTGGGCTGGTGGGCCGTGCCCACCTGGGCCCTGTGTGCTGTCCCTGTCCTGAGCAGAAGCACCATCCCCTCAGCCCTATGTGGAAGCCCCACCCCTTTAGTCCTGGAGACAGGGTGTCTTCCCTCGGGAAGTAAGGAGACAGTGGCCCTGTCTTCTCCACCTGTGGTCTCTGGGTCTGTGATGGCAGCAGCAGCCATATCGGCTTCTGATCTTCCCTGAAAGTCACTTTTTTTTTTTTCTTAAAGGCTAACGCTTGTTCCAAACCAAGTGGCTCTATAGGCCTGTTCCCTGACTTTGAATCTTGGAGGTCTGACAGCTTCACTTTGTTTCATCCTGTCTCTGCCCCCTTCAGTCCAAGTTGGCAGCATTTCTGCAGTTTCAGTAGACTGGATTCATAAGTCACAGGCCTAATCTCTTTAGAAAATGGTTGCCCAGCCACACCCTTAGCATTCTCTCCAAGTATGCTTTCTCATTTTTTTGCCATATGGATAGGCTGAGAATTTTCCAAGTCATCTAGTGCTCATTCCTTCTTGCTTAGCATTTTTTCTTTCTCTCTTTCCTCTCTCATTTCACTATAAGTGCCAAGGAGAAACCAGGCTCTTCCTTCTACATTTTGCTTAATCTCCTCAGCTGAACATCCAAGTTTATAAAAGTTCTACTTGCCACCCAGCAAAACACATTCAGTCAAGTTTCTGCCACTTTCTAAAAAAAGATTACCTTCCTCCAGTTTCCAGTAGTATGTTCCTCATCCCCATCTGAGATCTCAGCAGAAGTACCTTTGTATTTCTACCTCAAGTCTCCTTTTTATTTTATTTTTTGGTCACACCGGGCATCTTGCAAGATCTTAGATCCCCAACCAGGGATCGAACCCCGGCCCTCAGAAGTGTAGGTGCGGAGTCCTAACCACTGGACCACCAAGGAATTCCCAATGTAGGCTTTTTTTTTTCTTTTAATCAAGCACCTCAGAACTCTTTCAGCTTCGACCCAGTACCCAATTCCAAAATTACTTCCACATTTAAAGGTATGTTACAATTGTACCCCCCATGCTTGTACCAAATCTATATGTTTCACAGGTCACCTTTACAAAGTACAAACTGGGTGGGCTTAAAACAGAAAAAATTTATTTTCTCACAACCCTGGAGACAAGAAGCCTAAAATTAAGGTGTTGTCAGGACCATCCTCCCTCTGAAACATGTAGGAGAATTCTTCCTGTCCTCTTCCTAGCTTCTGATAGTTTTCTGCCAATCTTTGGCATTCCTTGGTGTATCTATGCATGACTCCAAACCTCCATATTCACATGACATTTTCTCTGTGTCTCTTCACATTGTCTTCTCTGTGCATGTTTATGTCTGAATTTCTATTTCTATAGGAACACCACTCATACTGGATGAGGGCCCACCCTAATAACCTCATCTTAACTTGATTACAAATAAGTACCACATTCCGAGGTACTGGGGATTAGGACTTCAACATAGAATTTTGAGACTGACATAATTTAACCATAAAATATTGCAACAAATTAGATAACCAAGAGTAAAATGATAAATTCCCAGAAACACACAAATTCCCAGAAACACACCAAAATTGAGTCAAGAAGAAATTAAAAATCTGAACAGACTTATAGCAAATAAAGAGAGTGAATCAGTTATCAAAAACTCATTCAAATAAGAAAATCCCAGAACCAGATAGTTTCATTGGTGAATTACATGAACCATTTAAATAAGAATTAACACCACTTCTTCTTAAGTTCTACCAAAAATTAGAAGAGAATATAACACTTCCTAACTTATTCTGTGAGGCTAGTATTACCCTCATACAAAAGCCAAAAAAAGATATCACAATTAAAGAATTATCAATATCCCAATATCCCTTATGAATATAGATGAAAAACTTAACCACAAAATACTAGCAAACTGAGTCCATCAAGATATTAAAGAATTATGTACCATGACCAAGTGGGATTTATCCAAGGAATGCAAGGATGGTTTATCATCATACAAACAATGTAATATACCACATCAATAGAATGAAGGGGCATGATCATCTCAATTGATACAGAAAAAGCATTGAAAACATCCAGCATATTTTTATAATAAAAACACTCAGAAAACTGGGAATAGAAGAGAACTTCCTGAATTTGATAAAGGACATTATGAAAAACCCATACCTAATGTGATGCTCAATGGTAAAAGACTGAAAGCTTTTCCCCTAAGATCTGGGACAAGATGAAAATGCCTAATTTTGCCACTGCGGTTTACCATTGTGCTGGAAGTTCTAGCCAGAGCAATTACCTAATAAAAGAAATAAAACACAACTAAGCTGGGAAGTAAGAGGCAAGACTATCTCTATTTGCAGATGACATGATCCTACGTATAGAAAATAACAAGGAATACACAGACGCACATCCACATATATGACCAAAGCTAATAAATTCAGCAAAGTTGCAGAGTACAAGATCAACACAAATGAATTAGTTGTATTTCTACACACTAGAAATAAACAATTGGAAAAGGAAGTTAAGAAAACAATTCCATTTACAAGAGTATTCAAAAGAATAAAGTATCTAAGAGTAAATTTAACAATGAAGATTAAAAAATTATACACTGAAAACTATAAAATATTGTTGAAATAAAGAATACCTAAATAAATGAAAGACATTCATGTTCATGGATTGAAAAACTTAATATTGTTAAGATGAGAATACAACCCAAACTTACCTATAGTTTCAATGCAGTCTCTATTCAATTTATTGAATCCTTATTTCACTCTTTTTTTTTTTTTTGGCAGAAATATAAAAGCCAATTCTCAAACTCATTTGGATTTGCAAGCCATCCCAAATAGCCAAAACAATCTTGAAAATAATAATAAGATCAATGCATTCACACTTTCAGATTTCTAAACTTATGATAAATGTACAATTATCAAGACTTTGTGGTACTGATATAAAGGTAGAAATGAATCAATAGAATAGAATTAAGAGTCCAGAAGTAAGCTCATATCTATGGCCAATTCATTTTTAATAAGGGTGCTGTGACCATTCAATGAGGCAAGAAAAGTTTCTTCAACAGTGATGCTTGGATAACTGGTTATCAATTTGTAAAAGAATGATGTTGGATCCCTAATTCACACTCCATACAAAATCAACTCAAAATGGAGTAACAATCTAAATATAAGAGCTAAAACAATTAAACTTTTAGGAGAACACATAGAACTAAATCTTTATGACCATGGGTTTTATAATGGATTTTTAAATATTACATCAAAATCATGAGCTACAAAAGAGAAAAAATAAACTGAACCTCATCAAAATTAGGAATCTTTGAGCACCAAAGGGTATTTCTAAGAAAGTGAAAAAACCACCTACAGAATGGGAGAAAATATTTGCAAAGCATACATCTGATATGGGTCTAGTATCCAGAATATATAAAAACTCCTAAAACTCAACAACAAAGAAAAACAGCTCAACTAAAAATGGGAAAGTAGTTTAGTAGACATTTGTCTTAAGATATATAAAAGTTCAACAAGCACATGAAAATATGGTAAACATCACTAGTTACCAGGAGAATGAAATTCAAAACCATGATGATACACTGTCTCATTTTCTATTTCTTACCTCCACTTGAGCCTCAAAAAAAGATGGCATCTGATATTTTTCCTTAAGGAATGCTGTTTTACTTTGAATCTTTTTGTACTCTTTTCTTCTATTTGGGTGGTTTATAAGTATTCATCTTCAAGCTTAAGTTTATTGACTCATTCTTCCATATAATCCAAATTGCTGTTATGTCAATCCAATGATTATTCTTTATTTTTACTTCAGATCTAGAATCTGCATTTGATTATATTTAATTTTTTAAATTTTCCTATTGAACTGTTTATTCATTGTGTCTATGTTTAAAACAGCTGCTTTAAAGTCCCCTTATTCTAATAAAATAACACTTGGATTATCTCAGGGTTTACTTCATTTTGGGTGTTTTGTTTCCTTTTGTTTTCGTACAGATGGTGTCTTTGAAGATGGAAGAAGAGGGCCATGAACTAAGGACCTCTAGAAACTGGAAAAGGCAAAAAAATGAATTCTCCCCCAGAGCCTCTAGAGAGGAACTCAGACCTTCAATATCTTGGTTTTAGCTCAGTGAGACCCATTTCAGACTTCTGACATCCAGTAGTGTAATAAAATGTTTCTTTTAAATTTAAGCTACTAAATTGGAGTTGATATTCTCAGTAGCAATAGGGCATTAATAAGCTTCCTAACCAGGTGACATCTGACAGCTAATTTAACCTATGACTTTATATGTCAAAAAGGAAGATAATAAACGTATTAAACTCAACAATGTATTAGCAAGATGAATGAAGTAATGCATACAAAATACTTATCTCTATAACTGACAACTGGAAGTGTTTAGTAAATGTTCATTTACTCAATGAGATTAATCAATATCTACCATGTGTTAGTTTCTATTCTAAGGGCTAAAAATACAGAAGGGAATAAAAGGGAAAAAATGATGCTCTCATGTTATTTAAATTCTAGTAATAGCTAGTACTTGAGTTTCTCTCTGTTCATCACTTTTCTAAACATTTTACATATATTAATTCACAGTTTTCACAATAACCATATAAGTTCTATCATTCCTGCTTTACAGATTAGAAAATTAACTTGCCCAGCATAAGTAGAAGACCTAGAATATGATTCCAGGCCATCTGTCCTAGAATGCATGCTCATAAATTTTATGTTGTCCAACCTCGTATTGTACTCTGATTATTACTGTAATTATGTGATTTAATGTTCAAGGTGAAGGGCTTCATTACGACATGAGAAAATGTGTTTAGATATATTAAAGAATAAAAATGTTACTTTCTGGAGAGTAAGCTAATGACAATGATAGTGAATGAAATTAGCAGGTGATAAAAGCACAGTCACACAGGATCACCACTTAATCCATTGTTCCAAACACCATGCAATGTATTTAGGATATAAAGATAAAATATTGAGTGACAAGTTGATTTGGTAGTGCACATTATCCTGATACTTGAAAAATAACTTTTTAAGACCTAGAACACTATGTGGAAATTAGAAAGTATTTGAATATTTCCTGAATAAATGTTGAGCTACTTTTTATTAAGGCATTCTTTGTCTTATTATCATACTTTAATGGCAGCTATAGAAAGGCAAATATATTCCAAATTTTGAATATGGTTTTCCTTTGTGTTTTTGAATGTTGGTTTTGTTTCAATCTTAACTTATAGTTGAGATTTGTTTAATTCTTCCCTTTTAATTTCCTAACATCAGTATTTGTTTCTTTTCATAGTCATATTTGGAAAGAAAGTGATTTTTTTTTAATGCTTTCCTTTGAGGAGTTCTGCTATTTTTATTTCTAATATATTTTAAATTTCTGTTTCATTTAGTTGTTTTCTCATCTTTCTAGACTTTTTTTTTTGGCTTCTACATTACCATAATATGCCTTTTTTTCTGGATTATTTAAAATCATTATGTAGCTATTTAAGAATATACATTGATGTGGGATGATGTTTACGCCACACTGAGAGAGTGTTTAAAATTTTATGTAAAGAGCACATTAAGATATTTCTGTATATGTAGATAACCACACATATGCATACTTATATATTACCTTGCTATATATTTTTGTGCATATATAAATATAAATTATATTATATATTACACATTATATATATAACCTTATACAGAAAAATGTGTATATATATGATGCTTAAAATGGCTTTTTCAATTGTGAAATTAAATTTTTTCTTATTTCTTTTTAATTTTTCTACAATGAACAATCCATTATCTATAATTTTTAGAGAAAAAATGGTTGAAATGTTAACTTGTTGATCAACAATAAACAGTGCTAATAAGAGATCAAATTTTGTTACAGAATAAAAGCTGTACATTGGATTTAGCACTAAATGCGTTTATTGACACATCTGTAAGAGTAGTTTCAAAAGACTATGGTGACAGAGACCAAACTATTTTAAGGAAGACTTTAGGGGCATTTACATATCAATTATTCCACAATAAATTCCTTTTTAAAAAAATGAACTAAAAGGAAAAGAAAAACATGGAACAATTAGTAAAGAGCATTCTTCAAAAAGTGTGACAAAGAATCCAGTTCCTGGAATCAAGGGAGGGCACAGAGATGATACTGTTTTACCAGAGAGGAGAGATTTGATATATCCTTATGTTGAATTGGGAGAGTGGTTGAAGATATAAATGAGAGGGAATATACGTGATAAAATATGATTTCTGAGGGTAAAAAAAGTTGATGGAATTTAGTTCATTCATAGATAGGTCTTTGAAAAGAGAAGAATACTTTTTTCCAGTTAGCAAGAATGAAGACAACTGATATTATAGAAATGAAGAGTGGGGTATGGATTTTGATCTGTGAAAGAAATACAGAAGTAATATAGTATTTTGAAATGTTTGCAGAATCAAATACATTTTTTCCTTTTGTTCTATAATTTATATAAAAGCAGCAGTATGTTATTATTGATATAACAATTAATGGCCCATGGCTAATCTTGGTTCACGGAAGTATTTTGTTTATGCCTCAGAGAAATTAGAGACTTCCAAATAAAAATCTGGATTTCTGTCTTGTTTTGAAAATTTGAAAGTATTCTTTTGCTGATTCTAAAAGGTACCACAATAACAATATTTTTGAAAATCACAATTCTATGACAACTTAAGCTGTTTTAAATTTTTTGGCCAGATGCCTTATAAGAAATCTACAGCCTTCCACTGACTGTTCCAATCTCTGCTACACACCACTGCCTTCTACTTTTTAAACCTATGTAATTTCTATCCATAATATTTACCCATTGAGTACACTGGGAACTATGAGTTATAGAAAGATGTTTATTTGTGAGCCAGGAAAGGAACACTATTGATCTCATCTCAAGAAATCGATCACCAATGTGTGGGATGAGGCCCTTATATCTCAAAGCTATGAGATCATAATAGACAAAATCTCCCATGAACTTTGTGGGTAGTCAGACTGATAAATCTGTAAGGCTGAAGTGTACATTAGCAATAATGCTTCTTCGTAGTCCCACAGTCTTAATACTGTGAGAGTGGACGCGAGTTTCAAATTCTGGAAAATCAATGTTTAGGTTTATTTTCTTATATAGTTGTATATTTTCCCTTTTGTTATGTTTTCAGTAGTATTTTAATGGAATTTTAGAGATGAGTATGTCAGGGTTCAATATGCCAAACGAATGACATTTTAACCTAAGTATTGAGAATATATCTCTTATTAATATACACCCTTTTTTTCCTCTAGGCATTCTGTACCCTCTATTTCTCTTAGTGAAATACATGTCTAAGGAAAAGGTTCAAAGGGAGGGATAGGGAGAGAGAGAGATGTGTGAGGAGGAAGAAAAGAGGGAGGGGGTAGAGAAAGAGGGAGAGAAGAGGAGAGGAAGAAAGGGAGAGAGAAATGTGAATGGATTCTTGAAACTTCATACCAGAACACATTTGTTTGCCCAGATGATGGAGTTGAAAAATAAACAAAAACAATATTTGCAACAGGAAATCTTTTTTCACAAAGTACCCATGCTGGAAAGAGAATACCGAGTGGAAGCAATGAAGGAAAGAGGCTCTAGACCCAGGAAAGTGAGATAGGAGGACCCTGAGGGCTTTGTGGAGAGAAATGGAGAGACTGTCATGATATGCCGAGTCCTTAGATCTATAAGTCCATTCCCAGTGGCTGGGAGCCAGATCAGCTCCCACGTGGACTCTCTATTCATGACATCACTTAAACTTTCTGAATCTGAGAAGCTTCCTGGATTGTCTTACCAGTTGGCTTCAGGTTCAAAGCTGATCACCCACCAGCAGCTGAATGCTTAAGATACTCAGCCATGCCCTGAGACCTGAACCCCCTTCCACCTACTCCATGTGTTAAACAGTCTTTCCATCACCAAGGACATGTATAAGTCCCTCAAGAAAGGGAATGGGTTCATAGACATCTACCATTACACTCAGAATAGTGCTTCCAATTCTCAACTAATGATTAAGTCCTCCAAAATCTGGAAGGACAATCGCCAGGTACATCTGTACTACCCAAACTGTATTTGGGTCAAATTGATTGGCACTAGCTGAAGATTTTTCCCTGAACTGGCACAGGGATAAACCGTACTCTTGTTATACAAGTTGAGGAAACTGGATATAATCCTGAAAGCAATTGGCAGCACTTGTTGTGTTTTAAACAAGAGAGACTAGAGTATTTTTGTTTGTTTTTATTGTTTTTTTAATTTTAGGAATATCACTCTGATTGTAGTGTGGAAATGGAGATAGCAAGTGAGGTTAGGACACAGTCTAAGTAGTAGAAAGACCTGGGGGAAAAGCTGTTAAAATTGCATTGACATATGTGATCTTGAGCAAGTTACTTAACTGCTTGGAACTTACTTTATAAAACGAAAATAATCATTGACACACAATTATGTTGTGAGATTTCAACTGTATTGTTCCTATGACCATCTGCCATTGTGCAACCACATAATATAAGCTTCTCCCACCAAAATGTTAGTTTCCTAAGGGTAGGGAGTGCATCTAAGCACATAGTAAACACTTAAATTCTTCTTCAATAAACGATGAATATCTATATGTGTAATATTAATGTGTAAGTAATACTGTTTAAAATAGGCTCAATTACTATGAGCTTCTAAAATTTACAAAAATGTTTTTTGCTTTATACAGTTGATCCTTGAACAACATGGGTTTGAACTTCATGGTGACACTTTACATGAATTTTTTTCAATAGCAAATACTATAATACTACATAATTCACAGCTGGTTGAATCCACAAATACAGAACCACAAATACGAAAGGAGAGTGGATACTGAAGAACTGTGGATACCAAGGGCAGACTATAAATTATAAATAGATTTTGGACTGTGCAGAGGGCTAGCACCCCTAACCCCACATTGTTCAAGGGACTATAGTATTTAGTGGCTTTTAATAAGAATGTATAGTCTAAAATACATACTTGTTTATAATTAAAGAATATATGAGGAAGATTGTAAACTTTTAGGGACTCTTCTTGGATGATTAAATATACGATGTGCACAGGCCTAAGAAATGGGAAGATGCATAGATAGAAAGAATTTATTCACTGATAAATGTAACTCCCAAAATATCAATGTGCTGAAGGTCGTAATTATTTAATTCTAATATTTAGCAATTAGTCAGTATTCCCATATGACTTAATTTTTCATATGCTTAAATAATTAATGACTTTACGGTCATCCCCTAAGTTATTTTGTTGTAATGCTCAATCTTTCAAGCTTGGTTGAAAACTTCCTTTTGGAGAAAAGAACTCTTAATTCAGAACTTTGGGAGTATTATTTGTTATATCTATTATTTGAAAAGGTAAATTTTCAAGAGTATATTCTTTAAATAGATTTTTTTTGTGTGTGTGATACACGGGCCTCTTACTGTTGTGGCCTCTCCCATTGCGGAGCACAGGCTCGGACGCGCAGGCTCAGCAGCCATGGCTCACGAGCCCAGCCGCTCCACGGCATGTGGGATCTTCCCGGACTGGGGCACGAACCCGTGTCCCCTGCATTGGCAGGCGGACTCTCAACCACTGCGGCACCAGGGAATCCCCTAAATAGATTTTAAATAAAGTATGACTGCATCTATAAAGGACACACAATGAAATGCTTTGACAATTTAATCCCAAACTCATATTTTCAGATGGACCATAACTTTAGAAATAGCAGCTCATTAGCAATATCTATGGCTGTATCTTCAAACAAGTTTCCCATATGTAGCATGTTATTAATTTCCAAGGATAGAAATTTCTTAAGTCTAAACTATAGGGTACCTCTTTGAAACAGTGAATATGTATTCAATTTAATAGACTCGTGCACTAGTGGTGTGAAAGTATTTTATTCTATGCAAGTAAAATACTCTTTTAAATACTAAACAAACAACACATATATTTTACTAGAAAAAAATTCCTTAAAATATTCAGTCTCTAGTTACCGTTTGTATGCTTTTTAATAAGGACCCAACACAGTGGTTAAAAGTACAAGCATACTCAGGGCTCCAAGGCAGTTATTAATCTCTGTGCTCATAGCTAAGATGATAATAAATGTACTTTTTCATAAAATTATTATAAAGAAAATAAGTTTGTATATATAAAGTCCTTAAATAGTGTCATATATGTGCATAACTTTATAAGAATAACCTATGACTATTATTAATGGTTTTTATAATATAGTCAATTATACCGCTGACAGTTTCAAAAATTCAGTAATAAAGATAGGGAAAGAGTACATGAAAACAATGTATTTTAATATCATGTGCCATGAAAATTAAGGAGACATCCTATGGCAGACAAATGTACATGCTAATTATTATCAACATACTCATTAAAGCTTCAATATTTTAGCTAAATCACTCTGAAAGAAGATCAGTTTGACCCCATAAGACATTTTGATTCCAACAGTGTCAGATGATGGCTTTTCCATTCCAGCTGTGGTGTAGCTATTAAGCTGTTTGGCATAACAATTTATCGTGAAGAATTTTAATGGGAAAACAGTAGATAATTGCATGTTCGGTTTTTTCTTACTCATTTCAAGTAAACTCCTCTCTTCTGTTCAGTACTAGTGTACAATCAACTTACTGACCAAAATGACATTGATAATCAAGCAGATTAAATATTGTATTGAAATAGGACTCACTAGTACAAGTCCTGAATGTTATATCTTATTGTTCTGAACATGCACTCCAAAATTTTGACTGAAGATATAAGAAAATCTCTTTCAAACTGGCTTTCACTACACAGAAATTCAGAGCTGAGGTGTGTTCAGAGTTGGTAATTCAGTAGCACAATGACAAGATCAAGGGCCCTGATTATTTTTCACCCTATTTTGTTGTCAAGGTGACAGCTTTGCCCTCAGCCTGGCTCCTGTCATAGACAAAATGATTGCTGAGGTCATGTCAAGACACAATAATTATATGAGGCATAAAGGGAGCTAGCTTTTCTATGCCTCTCCTTAAAAAAAAAAAAGAAAAAGAAAAGAAAAGAAATATGACCAGAAATACCAGCAGACGTCTCCGTATATCTCACTGGCCAGAAGAAGATCATATGCTAACCCCTGAACCAATAACTAGCAAAGGGAATGGAAACTTCTTTGCCTTAGAACCAACCAAGCCTTACATCCAAACAAAAGAATGGAATCACTTTTCCCTAAGACACATGATAAAAGGACGAATGTATTAATAAAAAGGGGATTATGTTACTAAAAAGAAAAGGGGAATGACATTTGTTAGACAGCAATATCTGCTTAAATAATCAGGAACATCTTTTTCTTCCAAAATCATAAACTATGTTGTAAATAATCAACTTCATATTTGATTAGTTACAGATGAAGAATGCTAGACTTTTCTAAAGTATTTTGTAATATAATCTATCAAGTTGATATAATAGAATTAGTTAAATTTCAGATTAATGCATTAATTATTTAATTCATTCTCCATTTATTTCTTGGTAAAAAATGATTATATATACCATATCTGAATTAGGTATTAAATGTAACTTTGTAAACAAAACACATATGGTAGGGCTTCCCTGGTGGCTCAGTGGTTGGGAGTCTGCCTGCCGGTGCAGGGGACACAGGTTCGAGCCCTGGTCTGGGAAGATCCTACATGCCACGGAGCAATTGGGCCCATGAGCCACAACTACTGAGCCTGTGCCCCACAACAAGAGAGGCCGTGAGAGTGAAAGGCCCGTGCACTGCGATGAGGAGTGGCCCCTGCTTGCCGCAACTAGAGAGAGCCCTTGCAGAGAAACGAAGACCCAACACAGCCATAAATAAATACATACATAAATACATACATACATACATACATAAATAAGTAAATAAAAGCAGTTTCTTAAAAAAAAAAAGTGGTAGATATATGATGCTAATAAGCTTAGAGTGATAGGCCAAGCATTAAAATTAGAGAATATAAACAATATGATGGGAAATTACATGATACTATGAGATAGTAAAATCTGAGGGGTAGAGGAGATATGTTAGATTGTGGAATCTGAGGGATTTCAGGGGGTCTCAAATGAGAAAATGACATTTAAGTTGAGTCCTGAAAGATGAGTGGGTATTGACATTCTTTCCTTGACCTAATTTTATTCAGCTTCCCCTGAACTTTACAAGCAGGACGTTTGTTTTCTCTGTGTTGTCTAATCTTAGCCAGACTCCCGATAGGTCAGTTTAGCCAGAATTCCCCTCGTCCCTGACGTCTCCTCTTACTCTTATTTTCCATCCACTGATCTCCACACTGCTCCTTGGTTTTAAATCCCCTCTTGCCCACACTTTATTCAGAGTTGAGCCCAATCTCTAATCAAAATTCCATGCAGTGGTCCCTACACCTGTGCTGATTGCCCTTCCCTTGAATAAAGTCTCTCTTATTATGCTTTAACAGTACTGTTGAATACATGTTTTCTTTAACGGTGTTCACAGTGTAAAGAATTGGTGGGAGGGGGCAGCAGCCCTGAAAGAGATCACTCTCTGACAAGAACCTTAAGGAAGAATGAACTTTTACGAGTACAGAACCAATAATTAAAAAAAATGAAAACTTCAAAGTAAGGATCAGAAATCATAGTTTAAACTATAAGTCCCTTTTAATTTTAGATTTAATCTATTAAATCTTGTTTGTAACACAATACATTTTATGTGTAATGTGTTTTTTACATAACTCAATGCTATTTTTGGAAATGTGTAACTAATTTTCCTTTTAGCTGGGGAAGCAAATTTATGGAAACTGAAATTTACAAATAGAAATTATTTGAAGTCTTGTAACTTCAGTAAAATATGCATTTTAATTAGTATTCAAAGGATGCTTTTATATTCATATTAATATAGCATAAGTGAATCTTTCTAGAATTATCAAATGAATGGGATTTATAAAAACACTACTTTGATATTATTCATCTTTGAAAAACATTCATAGTGACTGCTTTCTTTAGCAGAAAACATATATGTTTACCTCAATGCTTACATTGTTTTATCATTTCACAAAGGGAAAATTGATAGGAAGTAGTTAATAGCATGCATAAGATGATATGTGTAACATCAAGAAAAAAACCCAGGACTCTTGATTATTATAACCATGAAAAATGTTCTTCAAGTTCATGACTCTTTATATTTGCCCTAGACACAAATAAAGGAAGTTTTTCCCTTCTACTATTTAACACTGTCTAACTAGAGCCTCGTTAGATTAGAATTTCCTCAGTTCTGCCTCTTCTTCTTGTATGACCCCAGGAAAAATATGTAATTACTACAAGCCTTTATTTACTCACATCCTTCTAAAATATAATTTCTAGACAGGCAGGACTGTTTGTTTTGTTCCCTGGTGTATCTCCAGCACCGAGAGTCCAGCACATAGTAGGAACCCCAAACATATCTGTTTAATAAAGTTAAGTTCTTTAATAAAACTCTTTGGAAGTTTCTACGGCTATTAAATGATATTGTAAACTTAAATGCTGTTGAAAAGGCTGACAGTAGGTGCTTAAAAGGTATGGTAGGTGTCATAAATAACATTTCCATATGTAAAATATCTAGCCTTTAGAACTAGAATAACATGATTATAAATAAATCTAGTTTTTTCCCAAATTAAAAAGGGTAGAAATTTTATTATTTAACTATTTTAGCATATACTCATTTCAAAATAGTTTTCAGAGAGAAAAAATGTGTCTATACAGGAGGGAAAAAGTCAGTGCTGTGTTTTATACATGTTAACCTTAGTAGGCTAGTTTACATGACTGGGTCATATATTTTGTAGTTTTAATGGCATAATCATTCTACTGATAACATTTACATTTCCTGAAAAGTCAAAAGGTGTTAAAAGATTCAAGCACAGCCACGAATAAACAGATTGGCTACTGTAACTTAGATTGAGAAAAGAGGTGATACTATATTGATTCAGTGGGATCAACATAGTGAAAAACAATGTTAAATGAGGAGCTATTGATGAAACTAGGGATGGCTTTTTTGAATAAAATAAAATTGGATGTTTTAAAGTGATTCTAGTACTTAATTTCCAATGTTTAGGGGGTGGGGATGGAGAGCCCAGAAATAAACCCATGCACCTGTGGTCAGTTAATCTATGACAAAGGAGGTAAGACCGTACGATGGAGAAAAGACAATCGCTTCAATAAGTGGTGCTTGGCAAACTGGACAGCTACATGGAAAAGAATTAAATTAGAATATTCTAAAACACCACACACACACACACACACAAAGTCAAAATAGATTAAAGACCTAAATGTAACACTGGATACTGTAAAACTCCTAGAGGCAAACATAGGCAGAACACTCTGACGCAAATCGCAGCAATATCTTTTTGGATTCGTCTCCTAGAGTAATGGAACTAAAAGCAAAAATAAACAAATGGGACCTAATGAAACTTAAAATCTTCTGCACAGCAAAGGAAACCTTAAGTGAAACAAAAAGACAGCCTACAAAATGGGAGAAAATATTTGCAAATGATGCAACCGACAAGGGATTAATCTCCAAAATACACAAACAGCTCACACAACTCAACATAAAAAAAAAAAAATCCAATCGAAAAATGGCCAGAAGATCTAAATAGACATTTCTCCACAGAATACAAACAGGTGTCCAAAAAGCACATGAAAAGATGCTCTACATTGCTAATTATTAAAGAAGTGTAAATCAAAACTACAGTGAAGGATCACCTCACACCAGTCAGAATGTCCATTGTCAAAACTCTACAAACAATAAATGCTGGAGAGGGTGTGGAGAAAAGGGAACCCTCCTACACTGTTGGTAGGAACATAAACTGGTACAGCCACTATGGAGAACAGCATGGAGGTTCCTTTAAAAACTAAAATAGAGTTACCATATAATACTGCAATCTCACTCCTGGGCATATATCCAGAGAAAACCGTAATTTGAAATGATACATGCACCCCAATGTTCATAGCAGCAGTATTTACAAGAGCCAAGAAATGGAAGCAACCTAAATGTCCATTGATAGATGAATGGATAAAGAAGATGTGGTACATATATACAATGGATTATTACTTGGCCATAGAAAAGAACAAAATAATGCCATTTGTAGCTACATGGATAGACCTGGAGCTTATCATATTAAGCCAGACAGAGAAAGATGAATATCATATGATATCACTTATATGTGGAATCTAAAACAAAAAAACAAAAAAACAAATGAACCTATTTCCAAAACATAAAGAGACTCAGACATAGAAAACAACTTTGGGTTTTCAAAGGGGAAAGGGGGGTGGGGGGAGGAATAAATTAGAAGGTTGGGATTAACATATACACACTACTATATATAAAATAGATAACCAACGAGGACCTACAGCATAGTTCATGGAACTCTACTCAATATTTTTTAAATAACCCATAAGGGAAGACAATATGAAGAAGTATATATATATATATATATATATATATACACACACACACACACATATATATATATAACTGAATCACTTAGCTATACATCTGAAACTAATACAACCTTGTAAATCAACTATACTTCAATTTAAAAATTGCTTAATAATAAACTTTAGATCTATTAAGGTGAGTTGGTGCAAAAAAAAGGTAATAAATCTGGTCACTTTATTGTACACACAATTGAGGTTTGTCTATTTATGAAATTTATATATTGGGTATTAGTTTGAATGATTAACATACGCAATTACTTTCACTTTAAATACTGTATTATGTATGAATATTCACAGCTCCCAGTCCAGCTCTCTCCTGCCTAGTATATTACTGACCTTTTTAGATGTTAACTTTCCTCATCCACCTAATATCTGATTTTTCTTCTAACAGAAATCTGATTTTTGTCTCCTTTCTAGTTTTTCATATATTTAAATGTACTATAAGGCTCATAATTTCTTCTTTTTTGATTTCTAGCTATTTTCTGAAAATGTTGGCATCACTCTGATTGTAGAAAAATGGTCAGGTATGGGGCAGAAGGTGGGTGGGTTCATGACCAAACTGCAGAAAATAAAGTTAATGGGTAACATCCAGATACAGGATTGCTAAAAATAAATCATGTCTGCAGGCTAACTTTTGAACCTTGGGTACCAGTCTATGAACATTAGGATTCAAAATTGGAGGTAGCGTGTTATTATTGGGAAAACCAATAATCAAGTTTTTCTTTGAGTGATACATTTAAGAATTATGCTATACAATAAACTTTTGTTAGAAGTCAGAACAGTAGGTACCGTTGGTGGATGGGGGACAGATAGCGACTGGATAAGACTCCTAGTGGGGTTTAACAAGACTTTTATATTCTGCTGTGGATTTGGGAACTGGTTTAACAGATTTGTTCAGTTTGTGAATACTTAGAACTTCATACTTAGTACAGGTATACTTTTCTGAATGTATATTTTACAACAATAAAAAGTTTAAGTTTGTCCTATATTATGCTTGATTATTCAAGAGTATGAGTTGAGTTTATTTTTATATAGACTGGACTAGAAAGGATATTAATTAAATAACAATTCCATGTTTAAAAAGTATTTCATTCTGTTTATAATTGTTACTGTAATCATTGTAATCAACCCTTTTCAAGCTAATCTATTTTTAAAGATATTTTATAGTTTATATGGCCATAAATTATTAGACAACCTCTTATAACTTAAGAAACCAATGAATAGATGCATATTATATGAAAGGAAGCGTTAAGATAGAATAAATTACCAAACATTAGTATTAAATTGGGTAAACATTTCACAGAATTTCAAATTTAGTAAAATGTATTTTTGGTAATGGTACTTAGTGTTGGGTAGGAATCTATGAATTTATTTGTAAGAGTAAGGGAATTGTATCACCTCTCTTCCCTTGTGTCTTAAGTGAAGAGATTATTTTTAACAGATTAGATTGTATCCGTTTTCCCAGCAATTTACTAATTCAGCAAAAATAGTGGTTAATTCATTATTTTATTCAGTGGACCAGTTGATTGAATTTTAAATTAATTCATTTAATTCAACATCCCTCTCAAATATGTAAACACCAAGTAGAATCTGACTTTGAAGCAATTTGATATTGCACTCATCAAGTTACAGCCTTTTAAGCACCAGTAAGCATCAATAAAGTATATCTTCTAATTTTAAACTATAGTAAAACTTATTGACAGACCTGAGAAGGCATATATATGTAAAATGAGAGATTTCAATTTTCTCTATTCCAAATTAATGCTTGAATTCCCCAGATTATACTCACTCAAAACTATGTCACCACTTATTTTTCTTATCATGAAAATTCTTATGGTCAAATCAAAGTCAAAAGACTTTACATAGCTTTATTACCAAAATATTAGCTGTCATTGTAATGTATACCAAACACTGGTCTGGGTACAGGGGATATAAATATGGGTAAGTGTGTAGTGAAGGATTAACTTCACCCAAAGAGGTCTGGGTTTTGTCCCAACTCCTGAGGGGTAACCTGTAGGGCTGTGTTAGGAATTGCCCAAGTGGTAGAAGTGTCTTCTGTAATCATGTTGAGCACCTTGGACCACATCTAATAGCTTATGCTAAAGAGGTGACTCATGGTGGGCCCCTAGACAGCATATGCTAATAGGATAACTCAGGTTGGAAGCTGGCCAAACCACAAGACCAAACGTGATTAGAGGGTTGATGTTTGAAGTCGTAAGATATCAACCCTACCTCCAGGGATGAGAGGGAGGCAGCAGATTTAGTTCAACGACATGCACATAATTAATTAAATCACTATGTAATGACTGTCCCTATTGGCAATACTCTGAGGATTGACCCACTTCTATGCCAGGAGGTTAATGCACCCCTGAGGAGAACAGAAGCTTCTAGTTTGAAGCCTCTCACACCTTACTCTGTGCCTCTCTTCCTTGATGGGCTCTGACTTGCATCCTTTTGCTATTATAAAATGGTAATCATTAAATATAGTGCTTTTCTGAGCTCTGTAAGTCATTCTGGCAAATATCAAACCTGAGAAAGTTCATGGGAGTGCCACATTTGTGGCATGCTGGTCTGAACTAAAGGCGGCTCTGGGAAACCCCAAATTTGAAGTTGGTGTCTTAAGTGAGTGCATTTTTGCAAAGGACTGAGTCCTTGACCATGAGTTTGGTTAAATCTGGGTAGTGAAATTCTGCCCTGCCTTTAAAAATTAGCAAGACATAAAAGAAATATAGTTAGAACTGGAAGCAGAAGATCATTATCTGATATCCACAAGATGCTGTATAATCTTGAGAAATCACATAAATATTGATTTTTTCTGTTCCCTCACACCTGCTACTCCTATCTCAAAGTGTTGATCTAAGTTATTGGAACCTCAGCATATAACTTCCAAGGCCAGGTACTAAATACCTGCTTCACCTGGAACCGACTGAATTAACCAACACAACAGAGCATCAGACCAAGAACAATGAAATCTTGACAACCTTGTGAGAGGTCCAGAGTGTTTCTGTTGCCCCTGGTAAGACTTTCTCTCCCCAGACCTTGCAGTTCTAAGAACAGTGAAAACAGAGTCCCCAGATACATGCACGCATATCCATACACATACATACACACACACACACACACACACACACACACACACACACACTCCACAACGACTTCCTGCCTTACACCTCCAAATGACCTAAATGCCTAGTCCTTTGAAATGTTATAATTAACTAGAACTTACTAACTTATTTATTGTCTTTCTTCCCCAAAGAGAGAATCAAGTTTAATTACATTGTATTGTACTTTACAGCCTATTTATTTCAGTTATCACCAGAAAGCTGGGTCAGGTCTTTTCACCTGGACTCTCATCCCCAAAGATTTCCTGATGTGATACAATCCATCACAGCTTTCTAAGCTATCCTCTGCCTTCCTCTTCACCACAAATTCTCCTACTGTGCTTCCTGGGACACATTGGACACATCATTGATCTGTCATCAGCAGAACCTCTTCTTTCCTAATCTTCTGCTCATACTTTCACCTTGATTCCACAGAACCTGACACTTCCTTTAGTAATACTCTCCTTGGCAGCTCTATCAAACTGTGGCTGTTCATTCCTTATTTTCCAGGTATTATATGAGCTACAGGCTGTTAGGAAACGTTCTTGCTCTTCATTTCCCTTGCAGATCGTTTAACATCTGTCCTCAAAACAGCCCACAAGCTCACTCCACAGGTGCACCTGTGAATGATTGACAAGGAGCCGTAAATTGTGACCCCTCACCTCAATGTCAGATCAGCCCTGTGACCTGCAGAACTCCTCACAGGACTAGGCTAAAGGTAGTGAGCATCCTAGACCACATCCTTGTTTAGCTTTCATCACCTACCCTAAACTACCCCCCCAACTCCCTTGTGCTGAGACCAATCCTTCAATAAATGACTTTCCTAAAAATCTCCTTTTCAGGCTCAGCCTATAGGAAGCCAATCCAAACCCACTTGGATGCAGACATATAAAAATCTCTGGGTAATTTTTGTTGTCGTTCTAAGATTTTAGAAATGGGTTCAATGTCTTTCCACGTTGCCTGGCATAATTCTTGGAGATTTCAGTATAAATATAGGTAGTCATACGATAACCTCACTTCTACTAATTATTTCCTCTTTCCTTCCATGCTTGTATCCTCCGTTCCACATTCTAGGCTTTTGCCTTACCAATATCTGCACCCCCAACATATCAACTTCAAATTTCTCACTCATCATTTGCCCAGTCATTGCATTCACTTTCCAGCATCATAATCCCAATCATTCGTTTTACTGTAACAATTATTTGATTCATGGGAATCTTCAGTCGAACCATCCTACTAACTTTTCACTCTCTACCCCCACTTGCCTATCTTCACTTTGTTTGATAACACTCAGGTGCCATTATTTCTTTTTAACCACTCCCTTGCATTTTCTTCACAACGCCCTTGCTATTTTCTTCCATTTTCATTCCCACTGCTGTACTTAGTTGAATGGTGTCCTTCAAAAATTCATGGCCATCTAGAATTTAAGAATGTGACCTCATTTGGAAATAGATATTTGGAAATATAATTAACATTAGGTCATACTGGATTAGGATGGACCCTAATCCAGTGACCTGTGTCCTTATGAGAAGCTCATGTAAAGACTCAAATATACAGGTAAAATGCCATGTGACAGGGAAAGCAGAGATTGAAATGATGTATCTACAAGCCCAGGAACACCCAGAATTGCCAGAAACCACCAGAAGCTAGGAAGAGTCAAGGAAAGGATCCTCCTGTAGAGACTTCTCAGAGCATGTGGCTTTGGTGACACCTTGACTTCAGACTTCAAGCCTCCAAAACTGTGAGAGAATCTATTTCTGTTTTTTTAAGCCACCCAGTTTGTGGTAATTTGCTATGGCAATTTTAGAAAACTAATACACCTGGGAAAGCAGCAAAAAACAAACAAACAAAAAAACGCCCAAATTTTCAAAACTCTCCACATATGTACTTGAACTCAGGCAAATGGTCTCACTGTACTTTTATAACCACATTTGTAAGTCTAGTTTCCTGACAATCCTATTATATTTTACTACTAAATGATACTACTCTTCAAGATAAATCCTTCACACTTTCTACTCTCTCCTCAAATCTCAAATTCTCCAGCCCTCCTTGATCTCACCTGATGAAATTGCTTCCTATTTTTCTGAGGAAGAAAAGCAATCCGTAAAAATCTTCCACGTTCTCTCATTCACTGAATTTTATCCATGGGCCACTGTTTGTGCTTTATCCCTGATATTCTTCCTGTTACTATGAAACCCTAGCTATGCTCTACTCTAAGATCATCTCCTACTTTTCTGCACATTGAAATCTCTCTTAAATCTTGCTCCACAAGTTATAGCTCCCTATCTCTGTACCTTAAAACAATTTTTAGAATAGGTATCTATACTACTGTTCCATTTTCTTCCCTTTTGTTCTCTCTTGAATCTCTTCCAACTAGACCTTTCTCTAAAATTATTTGGGTAAATGTCCTAAGTGATATCCAGATTTTCTCCCAAAATGATCCATCCTGAGTCTCCGTTTTACTGGAATTCTCAGCACTACTTAATTCAACACTGCTTCTTTCTTTAAAGACTTTTTCCCACTTGGCAAAACATTATTCTCCCCATTTTTTTGCTGCTTCCTCATGTCCACTCCTTTGCAAATGCCTTGCTTGTTCCTTTCCATCTTCTAGACCTCTAACTGTAGGGGTAATTGAGGACTCAGCCTGAGAATGACTTCTTTTCCACAGCTATTATTACTTCACAGGTGTTTGACATAAGCTTTAAATACTTTCTTTAAGCAAGGCCCTCCCACTTTTATACCTCTACCCTTCCCATAAATTCTGGAATCCCTACTTGTCGTCTTTACTTGGATTTCCAATAGTCATCTAAAAACAAGTATATTAAAAAAAAAAACCTTAAATATCTGCCTCCAAATCTGCTCTTCTATCAAATGTCCCCAACACTGTGAGTGGTACAATTCTCCCAATAGCCTAAGTCCAAAACTTGGTATTATCCCTCACTGGTTTCTTTCTTACAGGCTCCACAACACGTCAGCCAAGAAATGCTGCCTAACCTCAGCAACTTCTCCACTACAAGCCCAGGTCAAGCTACTATTCTCTCCCACCCTTGAATTCGATTCCTTGTTTCCTCCCCCTGCCGTAGATAAGTTACTGTCTAAATAGTAACAGGAGTGATACTTTAAAATATAAGTTAGTTGCATCACAGTTCTGGTGAAAGCCCTTCCCTAGTTTATTTCACATAGAATAAAAGTCAGATGTCTTGCCTGTGGTCTGTGAGGCTCTCCATGTCGATCCTCTAACCAGATTCCTGAGCTCATTTTCTCTCCTCCCTCCCCCTCTCAGTTTGTTCTGGAACTTTGGCTTCTTGGCTTTACCCATGCAAGGCAAGCGTGCTTCCTACTCAAGATTTCTGCAACTGATATTCTCCTTCTTGAAACCTCTTCCTCCAGTGATGTCATAAAGAAAAGTGAAATTGTGTAAGAAATACGAAAGGAAGGTACTGTTATTTTAAACAAAGTGGTTAGGAAAAGATTAACTGGTTAGTTGGCATTTAAGAGAGACATTTAAGTGATCACATTTTCTGTATAAATAGATACATATTTACATTGACAGCATCATTACGGTGTGCCTACTAGCTGGCTCCATTTCCGTCATTTTTTTTTTTTTTTTTTTTTTTTTTTTGCGGTTCGCGGGTCTCTCACTGTTGCGGCCTCTCCCGCTGCGGAGCACAGGCTCCGGACGCGCAGGCTCAGCGGCCATGGCTCACGGGCTCAGCCTCTCCGCAGCATGTGGGATCTTTCCGGACCGGGGCACGAACCCATGTCTCCTGCATCGGCAGGCAGACTCTCAACCACTGCGCCATCAGGGAAGCCCCATTTCCGTATTTTAAACTCCCTTTTCTGAAAGTGAGAAACCTGACTCCCAAGTTTTTTAATATACTTTAAAAAAAAATCAATCAATCCTACTCTAGGCAGCCAACCTCCTATGTCCACGGTCGCCTTTTTCACCACACTCAGTTCAAACTCCCGCCCCCACCGCTGCCCCTTGCTTACCTGCTCGGCTTCTGCCACCCCTGCCGCGCTGCCTCCGTCCGTGGTCTCGCTCTCCTTGTGCTGCACCCAGCATCCCTCCTATGAAGATGCGCTCCGCATTGCTCCACCCCCAACACCTGCTCTGGGCTGCCCGCCACGGCTCCCCGCCCACTCTCCCCTCGTGTGCGCTATTTTGCTTGCCTTCTCATAATGACTTTAACCTGAAGTAGATTTTAAACGCTGTCATGCAGAGATGAGGATAATACACCAAATCTCTTAGGGTCAGAACTCTCCTTACTTAAAAGAGGAGACACAAAATTGAAAACACATGAAAGGACAGGTGAAACCAGTTTGAAACATGAAGTAATAGAGAAGTTTTTGCTCAAGTTGTGATGAGAAGGATACAGATTGCAGTTTCAAGAGATAGCTGCGTACAATTTTATTATACACCTGCACTGTTTTCCCCTCAAAATCTGTTTGTTTTCAATACTCTGTGAAATAGGCTGATGTGTAAAACAACTGTGACAGAGGAAATGAAAGAGAAGAGAAATAAAACAGTTAAAAGAGTAGGCTGATTGAGATAAAGAGGATGTAATGAATCTAAAAATCTAATGTTAAAAAAATCTAATTAACAGCTGAAACTCACAAAATTGAATCAATAGTGTATTAGAAGAAATTCTTTTTGAAAAACCACTCTCGCCCTTGTCAATCCCTCTGATAAAGTTGTGATTTCATTCTCCTCTCTCTCTGCCACACCTCACCACCCTCTCCCATGAACCCACAGTGATAAGCAAGTAACTCAGGCCTAGCCAATCATAATAGCACGATCTGGCAATAAGACTGCTACAAGTCCTCCAAATACCATGCCATCAATGAAAGGTCTTCTATGGAATTCTTATTCAGAAGTTTAGAGGAGAAAAAATGCAACTGCATTTTAAAGCAAAGAAAGTTGCTTCTGGCTCTATTAATTGTCACACAAAGGTTTCTGTGCTCTGAGAATAAAAATCAAGAATGCATGATCAGAGATGAAAAATGGATGGAAAATGAGAGGAAGCAAAATGCACCTCACATGGTGGGTCTTGGTTCCAGCTCCCAAGCCCCTGGATCCTCAGATGCTCTGAGCTTCCAGTGAGTCTGTTACATATTCCAATGTGTGCTGTCCGCTCCCTGCCCTCCACCTCTTCACTGTGTCTCTCCAACATTTCTTCTAGATGTCAGAGCTCACCTCTCACAATGCAGGCTGAAAATGGTAAGCATTTCTGCAGCCTCAATTCAGCTAGACTGTAGGCAGAACTCTAGCTTATGACTCCTCCTGATAAAATGAGGGAAATGTCAAAAGAAAGTTCTCCCTTTTCTTAAAGTTTGCATGTTGTTTAAGAATAATTGGGTGCTAATAAGAACCTACTGCTAATAAGGGAACCCTACTCAATACTCTGTAATGACCTATATAGGAAAAGAATCTAAAAAAGAGTGGACATATGTATAGGTATAACTGATTTACTTTGCTGTACAGAAGAAACTAACACAACATTGTAAATCAACTATACTCCAATAAAAATTAATTAAAAAACAAATAAACAAAAAAGAGTGATTGGGTGCTGGAGACAGTGATGAAGACTTAAAAAGAATCATAGAAAAGCTGACTTCAAGCCTTGAGACTATGGAACTCCTGAATGTCTCCCAGACTCACTAATCTGAAAATTATGTTCAGTTTAAGAAAATTAAACCTCCGTTATTTAAGAATTTCTAAATACATATCCTATTACATACAGCTAATTAACTGCCAAATGATATGCCTCTTCATTAGTTTTAGACGAAAAAATAGAATCCTTACAGAATATATAGAATATAATATACAGAATATAACTCCAAAAATCATGGAAGGAAAAAAGATATTACCAGGTAGCTGGGGGTGAACAAGAAAAGTTAAGAGCATATAGCAGCGCCAGAATGTAAAGAAGTACCCAAAGGGGGGAAAAAATAAAGGTAGAGGAATGGGGACATTTTAAATGATACAGAGCCTACTGCATGATTTGTGGATCCTCATAAATTGTGGGTGTCCATGTTCAACGTGGGGACATCTTGTTCAAAAAAAAGAAAACAAAATTTGTTAAAATTACTAAAATTATATATTTTTCCTTTCCCCTGAAGTTTCTCTCTCAAATTGGCATGATGCTTTTTATTAACAATGTGCTATAGACTGAATGTTTGTGTTCCTCCAGAATTCATATGTTGAAACCTAATCCCCAATGTGATAGTATTTGGAGGTGGGTCCTTTGGAAGGCGATTAGTTCATGAGCATGGACAGCTCATGATTGGGACTAGTGTCCTTATAAAAGCAGCAGAAAGCTCACTATCCTTCGGCAGTATGAGGACACAGTGAAAAGTCCACTATCTCTGAGCCAGGAAGGGGTTCTCACCAGACACCAAATCCGCCAATGCCTTGATCTTGGACTCCCCAGCTCCCAGAACTGTGAGATACATTACTGTTGTTTATACATCATTCAGTCTGTGGTATTTTGTTAGAGCAGCCCGGATGGAATAAGACATTACTTAATATTGTCCTAAGAAAAGAAAATTTAAAATTTTAAACATTTGTATGCATCTTACTCTTCATCTTTATATCATGTAATGACATCTAACCTATATGCACAGTTACAAAAATTGCACAATTTACATTTTGCAGCTTATTCCCAAAGATGACTCCAGCAGGCCTGAAAAGACAAAGGGAAGCCAGAATCAGGAAAGTTGGACAAGGAAGAAAAGAACCTTCAAGGCATGGAACTTGCCCAAGGGAGTGCACCCTAGGGAAGCACTTATTCCTGGGCCAAGTAAGACTCTCACAGGCTTCTGAAATCTCCTTGCCCCCCTTGACTAAGGGCATATGAGGCCTGAGAGCTGAAATATCCCACCTCCTTCCAGCCTCTGGCCTCTGGATGGATGTGCTGCTGCCCAGCTGGGGGTGGACACTGGGAATGTTGAGCTGGTCATTTTCCTTTTCTGTGTCCCATTGTCCTGACCTACAGCAGAGACAGCGCCCAAGGATCTTCACCTCTGCTCTAGTACAGGCTAGTTTCCTGGATTGGGGGGTTGGGCTGGAAACTAGAGACTCAGCTCTCCCACGACACAGTCTCAGGCTGGCTGCCAACCAGACAGGCAGGTGCTACAGCTCAGATGCGAATGGCCATGGCTGGGCCCTACTGAGACACTCCAGAGCATGTGTGCACAACTTGGACTCTCCCATTCTTAGTTCCAGGCAGAGAGTGATAGCAGAATGCAGTCTTTCTCATCCCAAAGGGACCTAGGTCATCTGTGAGCAGGGCATCAGTTATCTCTGGGCCCTCAGGGGAAGGAGGAAGCCACATCACACCCATGGATCCAAAGGATGTGGGAATAAGACATGGACAGTATGTCCCAAGAAAGAGGAGTCAGGGAGAGGGACCCTGTGTGAGTGAAGTCTCCTAGTCCCCAGCACATGACTCATTGTCCCATCAGATTTCAAGTAGAAAACCCAAATTTAAAGATAAAATTATTAAGATGGTGACAGCAGAGCATTAAACCAAGCATAGAGGTCTCCTGAACATGGACTCAGGGGAGATTACAGAGATCTCAAGCCCCTGAGTCCAGTTCTGCCCAGAAGCCAGTCTGAAAGAACTCCCAATGGCCAAAGCTGGAAAAATTTGAGCAACAAAATAAATATAAAAATATTGGATTAGAACCCAAAGTATAAAATAAATATTCACGAGTACATTTTAATATAAATAAGTAAATAGAAACAAAGGGCAGATCTTCTTTAAAGAAGAATTATAAATAATACATATAGATACATGCCCTCCTTCCCAATTCGTCCCCAGGTAGAGTTTAATTCACTTCCCCTTCATCGTGGGCTGGATGTAGTGATTAAAAAAAAAGGAGTATGGTAAGGAAAAATTTAAAGAGAAGAAATCTGGCAAAAGCCACCCTAAACAAGTGCCAAATATTAATATCACTAACAATAAGTAAGGGAAAGAACTGGTGAGTATAATTTACAAAACAAATATAAGAAAGAGCTAGTCATGACCATCTTGAAAAGTACCCAGTCAAGTGATTTCTTGCAAAGACAATGAATATATAAAATTCTCTACAAGAATTACAAAGGAAGCATCTCATCCATGACAGGATCCTCACTCAATGGATATGGGACCCTAACATGGTTTTTGTGATAGAAGTCTAAGGAGCCCCCCTCCAAATCCCCAGCCCTTTGTGTTCACGCTCCTTATGCTGGATATTCATTTAACATTTTAGCTACATACTGCTGTAAAGGGATTTTGTAGATGTAATTAAGGCCCACAGTTAGTTGACATTAAAATAGGGAGATCATAGGAATTCCCTGGAGGTCAGTTTGTTAGGTCTCCATGCTCGCACTGCTAAGAGTACACAGGTTCAATCCTTGGTTGGAGAGCTAAGATCCCTCAAGGCATGCAGTGTGGCAATAAACAAACAAACAAACAAACAAATAAATAAAATAAAATAGAGAGATTGTCCCAATGGGCCAGACCTAATCATGTGAATCCTTTAAAAGCAGAAAGTTTTCTTCAACTGGTCACAGAAGAGGAAATCAGAGAAACATGCACTAGCTGGTCTGGAAGAGAGCAAACATTCATGTTTTGAACTGCCTTTTGGGGCCACAGGCCAAGAAACTGCAGACAGTCTCCAGTTGCTGAGATGGTCACTGAACAACAGCTAACAGGAAAATGAGAATCTTAATTCTGCAACAGGATGCAAATGAATTCTGCCAATGACCAGTGAGCTTAGAAGACCCTGAATGCCAGCTAAGAACTGCATCCCTGACCAACATCTTGATTTCAGCCCCATCAGGAGACCCTGAGCAGATCCAGATCTGCCATTGCATCTTTGGACTTTTGACCCCCAGAAAATGTGAGATAACAAGTGTGTGCTGTTTGAACATATTTTTTAGTAATTTGTGACCCAGTAATAGAAAACAAATATACTATCTATCTCCTTAGTCAAGTTAGGGGAACCCATGAATCTTATATGTGATTGGGAACTTCTGTATAATAGTCCACTTTATGTAACAGCTCCATAATTTTGGGAGCCTTTTTTATTAAAAATGTGTAGTTCTTATGTTTTTTAAGGGTATTTTTGCTTATCAAATCAGATTACTATTTAAAAAATTATACAAATAGAAGAAAAATCTATGAATAAACTATGAATAAAAGGAAACTTTCATAATATGACAAAAAATATCTGTCCCACATCTAAAGCCAAAATCATACATAAAACTTACAATAGAATAACAAGACACTGATGGCAGAAATCACAACTTTTATTTAAAATAGCTTTTATGTCCCAACAATACAGTTGTAAAGAGAAACAAATAACTGTATAAATATTGAAAATGAGAACAAGTAACAAGATGGTGATGGCTTGTTCAATATAGATCTGACATTTCAAAACAATTGAGTTACAAAATAAGAACACAAATTATTGTTTCCTACAAAAGAAATGCTTATTTGCCTACAAAATCCAGGAAAATTACATGAAAATTCTTAGGATTAATAAAGGGATTCATTATACATTTTGATTTAAAAAAATCCTTAAAGATAGAATAAATTGTTTTCTACATATGGTGCACTTGACAAGTTAGAAAGCATTATGGACATTAAATCCTATTCATAATAGCAATTGAAATATAAAGTACATAGAAAAAAACTTAACAGCAGGATTATAAGTATAACATTATACTGTTATGCAGATTAAAAGAGGGCAAGCATGGGAATGAACATATATTTCTAAAGTTCTCTGTTAAAGATTTTGATACATGTTCAATGATTTATTTTATTTTTTACTTCAGCTATGTCAATTTATCATTGTTGGAATTTGTAGGGTTCCTCTATTATTTAATCTCATCTATTACATTTTATTTCCATCTGTTACAATCAGTTCTCCTCCTATTATAATAAGCCACATTTATTTTGTGTTAATTATGTATACATTTTATTTAGGTATGTTCCTACAAACTGTGTATTTCTATTTTATGGACATGTATTTAATTCCATGTTTGTTTTTATATTTCACACAACATTTTTACAGAGAAATCTGGTTTTAAAACATAACTCTATTGCTGTATTTACAAGCTGTACTTTGCTTCTAATTGCTGGACAGTAGTTCACAGTATACACCCACCATATTTTATCCATCCACCCTACAATGATGGAAAACCACATCACTTCTAAATATCTACATCACAAATAACGTTCATTGAGCATACTTGTACATATCTCCTTTGGAACACTGTAGGGCTTTATTTTAAGTAAGTGATACTTACCCAGTGACAGTATTGCTATAGAATAAATATGCTTGTGCTTAATTTGCCTAAGTGTTGCTAGATTTATCTCCAGAACAGCTGTTCTCTACTCTCCTTCCAGGCACCAACACATTAAGGTCCCTTATTCCCATTATTGACTAACAATTAACTGGTTTACTTCCTTATTTTTGCCAGTTTAGTAGAATATTGTTTTATCTTTTTATTTTAATTTGCATGCCTGAATCCTAATTCAAATATTGTTATCATGTAAGAATTTCCTTTTATAAATTGCTTATTTATATTATTTACCTGTTTTTCTCTTGAATTGTCCTCTTCTTATTGATTTGCAAAAGTCTTTGTATATTATAGATATTAACCATGTTTCAGTTTTAAACATTGTGAATATCTTCTAAAATGTTATCTTTCTGTTAACTTTGTGATATGCTTTATTAAGTAGAAATCTTTAATTTTATTATAATCTCACTCATTAATATTTTGTATTATGTTTTGCTTTTGAAATTTTGGGTTTTTTAACTTTATTTTATTTTATTTCATTCTACTGTGGTTAAAACACTTAACATTACACAGTGCTATTTTAACAAATTACTATTAAGTGTAAGCTACAGTATTGTTAGAGCAGATCTGTAAACATATCCATCTTGCTTAACTGAAACTTTGTAACATTTGACTAGTAACTCTTCTTTCCACCACCCCCCCTTCCCTTAGCTCCTGGAACCACCATTCCACACTTTGATTCTATGAATTTGACTATGTTAGCTACCTCATATAAGTGGAATCATGCAGTATTTATCTTTCTGTAAGTGACTTATTTCACTGAATTTTTACTTAAGAAATCCTTCCCCATCCTAGGTCACCTATATATTCTATATTTGTATGCATGCACAGATTGCCCTAAGCCAAAGGTCTGTCCAACTAAACAGCCTTGCAAGTAGGAAGGGCTCAATACGCATTTTAACAATGTGGAAATGACAGCTGTTCAAAACACCTTTTTAACCATTTTGTGCTTGCAAGAATAAAAATTTTAGGAATATCGGCTGTGTGTAAAAAGTAAAAAAAAATGAATCTTTTAAAAAGAATTGTTTATATTTTCTGTTGAAATATACCAAATGTATTTACATTAAATGTGAGTCTTTTCCCAAGGCTCCAAGAAGCTTCACTGAGAAACTTAAATGCTCCAAACTTGAAATATTATAAAATCTTTCATAATTTTAATCTGCTAAAATTTATATGGTGACCCAATGTCTAAGACTACAAATATAAAATTTTGTAGACATCTTATATAAAGCTTTTGAAATGTGTGAAGTGGAAGCATCTATCTTCTCCCTCTGCCTGCCACCCAAGTGCACGGTGTTCTCCAAGCCTGTAATTCTTCTGAACTAGAAATTCTGGAACCAGTTGTTGCACCGATACTTATAAAAGAACTAGGGGGACTTCTGTGGCCAGTACATGTTTACTTATACTAATGAAATGTGGGTAACTAAGTCTAAACATTAAAACTATCAAAGACAGCCTGGTGAAACCAAAAGGTTATTATATAGAGAGGGAAATACATTTTTGCACATGGTTTAGAGTATTTGATTTTCTTCTGTATTAAAAGGAGTGTACATTTTTAAATGTATCCCTGGACTCTACTAATAAATACATTCCTGAGCCACTTTTGGATGAAATAGTCATTCTTCAGCATAGCATTTTTACTGTTTCAATTTTCCTAAAAAATTTTCTCCTTTAAGGTAAATGGCTATCTAGCAGAACATTAATAACAAAGACTTTCCTATGTCATTCTCTTCATTGACTTTCAAATGCAATCATTCTTGTTCTCTTTTGAGCACAGAGGAATATAGTGCATTGCCTTACAGCCTGTAATTTTCATCAGTTGTGCGAAGAGCTAGTTCCATTTCTAATACATATCTGGAAGAGGACTATTGAAAAATGCCATATTTTGTATATAAAGTTTATTCTAGCCTTCAATCAAAAAAGAAGAATCTACCTTTCTCACTAAGGCATAAGTAATATAAGTAAAGTCAATGGAAAAATCCATATCAGAAAAAGGAGAAAATCTGGGTTCAAGAGTCAAATATAAAAAGTCAAATGACTTAAAATAGAGATATGTGTGAATTCCTAACAATGGAGAAAATGGAATTATTTTCAGGTTTGGAAGAAAGATTTAAATGTATTGCTGTTTTCTATATTCCTTCAAGTACTACCTCATAGGCAGAATATGTCAGAGCTGTGAATGTATATGTAGTTGTGTGTGTGTGTGTGTGTGTGTGTTTTCTAATTTTGTGGCATATATTTCAACTCGTTTGATTATGACAGGTCTTAAAAATGAAATAGATTTAGTGATAAAAGGTTATAGTGAATTTATAGGTAACAACCAACATTAAAGAAGAGAAATAAATTTGGAAAAATTGATCAAAGCATCCCAACTGACTATCTGGGCCAATTAAAACCCTTTTCATCATGTAACAGAGAATGGGAAAAATAGGAGATAAAGTATTAAAAAGTCAGAAGTTCAGGAAAAGACTAGACAAGTGATTTCATTATTGTTTGTTGTCTTGATTTTTCAGATAAAATCCAATGCTAGTTATCTATCAGTTAAGGGTAGGAGTAACAGTAACAAAACATGCTCTGTTGGAGAAATAGTTAAAACAGTATCATTTTGAAGGTCCCTCCAACTTCGGGGTTTTTGAGAAAAAGAGAAATCTAATTGGCAAATAAAGATACAAACAAACAAACAAAAAAACACATATCTATTTGAATACAAATTTACCTAAGGGTGTTTTTCCTTCCTAGACATTGCTGTGAAAAATTCCTTAGTCTCAAATTCAGTTTAAATGAATGATAACAATGGCTTATTGGCAAAAAAAATTAAGATATTTATATTTTTATCTTTTTTTTTTATGTACTTCAAATGCCACTTGTTCAGTTGGCTCTCTCCAAAGTCTTTCAAATGATGGCTTGTATTTTAATTTAGAAAAAGCTGAATTTAGGATTTGGTTGCAGTTTTAGGTCAGAGACACTTAAGTTTTTATTTCAACTCCTCTTTAAAAAACTCAACTGAAAGAGAAAAGGAAACAGTAGTCACATAATTATGTTTTTTACATAACAGCTCCATGATGAATTTTGCTGTGAAAAATTCCCATCTCATAATGTGTACTGGTTTTTATTTATCTTATTTTATGGCTTGTTTTCTAGTTCTGAGTCATTAAATGTTAAAATTATGGTTTATTTAAGTGTAGCACTGAAGGAAATCATAACATCACTTTCAGTATTTCAAATATTAATTTTAATAAAAATTCCTAGCAAGGTTGAAATTTTGGAAGTCGGCAACTAGTGTTCTTGATGCTAAATTTACTTTCTTGAAATGTTAGGAACATTTAGAAGTGCAGGTAGTTGTTCAGGACACAAAAATACCATAAATCTCTCCTAGAGTGTGACTTGGTACTCTGAAAAAAAAGCATATATTTGCCAAGTCCAATACTTATTCTTCTAATGAAATTTATATTTTAGTGAGAGCAGAGCTAGTAAGCTTCTCAATTCTTTTTACTGTGCTAAAAGTAGAGAAAATATTAACAAGTAAATGATAAGCCAGGCTGCCTAATGTTAAAGATACAAATCAGTGAGGGAGAGATGATACCTGTCATATGAAGGGCCTGGCTCCCTGTCCAGACAGGGCCTCAGGCTGCAAACTCAGATGTGGTTATAAATTCCACAATCTGTTTGTAATATTTGCATGTGCTTGAAGGAGTGTGACCTTAGTGGAAATGGCTCACATTAGCCAAATTCACAAGAGACTAACCTACTGACAAAATGACAAACCATTAATGTATAAAGAGAAATGTAACATGACAAATCTTTGATATATAAAGAGAAGTGTAACTCTCAAGGAAAGTATAACATTCATTTCTCTTTCTCAGGACAGATACTCCCAGCAGAAAAATCCTCATGAAAAGCACAAAAATAATAGTTGGATCATGGCAATAATTATCACTTAGGACGAGAGGTGACTCCATCTGCTGAGCAGGGCTGTCCTAATGGACACGGCTGAAGACACAATAAAACATCCTTACTCTTTTGAGTCCTTTTAAAAGATAATCTGGTTACTATTCCCTTTCTAAAAAATACAAACACATGAAGGCTAAACAATACACTACTTAATAGTGAAGTGATCACTGAAGAAATCAAAGAGGAAATCAAAAAATACTTAGAAACTAATGACAGTGGAGACACGATGACCAAAACCTATGGGATGCAGCAAAAGTGGTTCTAAGAGGGAAGTTTAAAGCAATAAAACCCTACCTTAAGAAACAGGTAACATCTCAAATAAACAACCTAAACTTGCACCTAAAGCAATTAGAGAAAGAAGAACCAAAAAAACCCCAAAGTTAGCAGGAGGAAAGAAATCATAAAGATCAGATCAGAAATAAATGAAAAAGAAATGAAGAAAACAATAGCAAAGATCAATAAAACTAAAAGCAGGTTCTTTGAGAAGATAAACAAAATTGATAAACCATTAGCCAGACTCATCAAGAAAAATAGGGAGAACACTCAAATCAATAGAATTAGAAATGAAAAAGGAGAAGTAACAACTGACACTGCAGAAGTACAAAGGATCATCAGAGATTACTACAAACAACTCTATACCAATAAAATGGACAACCTGGAAGAAATGGACAAATTCTTAGAAATGCACGACCCGCCGAGACTGAACCAGGAAGAAGTAGAAAACATGAACAAAACAATCACAAACACTGAAATTGAAACTGTGATTAAAAATCTTCCAACAAACAAAAGCCCAGGACCAGACGGCTTCACGGGCGAATTGTATCAAACATTTAGAGAAGAGCTAACACCTATCCTTCTCAAACTCTTCCAAAATATATCAGAGGGCAGAACACTCCCAAAATCATTCTACGAGGATACCATCACCCTGATAGTAAAACCAGACAAAGATGTCACAAAGAAAACTACAGGCCAATATCACTGGTAAAACATAGATGCAAAAATCCTCAACAAAATACTAATGAAAAGAATCCAACAGCACATTAAAAGGATCGTACATCAGGATCAAGTGGGGTTTATTCCAGGAATGCAAGGATTCTTCAATATATGCAAATCAATCAACGTGACACACCATATTAACAAATTAAAGAAGGAAAACCATATGATCATCTCAAACAATGCTGAGAAAGCTTTTGACAAAATTCAACACCCATTTATGATAAAAACCCTGCAGAAAGCAGGCATAGAGGGAACTTTCCTCAACATAATAAAGGCCATATATGACAAACCCACAGCCAACATCGTGCTAAATGGTGAAAATCTGAAACCATTTCCACTAAGATAAGGAACAAGACAATGTTGCCCACTCTCACCACTCTTATTCAACATAGTTTTGGAAGTTTTAGCCACAGGAATCAGAGAAGAAAAGGAAATAAAAGGAATCCAAACTGGAAAAGAAGATGTAAAGTTGTCACTTTTTGCAGATGACATAATACTATACATAGGGAATCGTAAAGATGCTACCAGAAAACTACTATAGCTAATCAATGACTTTGGTAAAATAGCAGGATACAAAATTAAAGAACAGAAATCTCTGGCATTCCTATACATTAATGATGAAAAATCAAAAAGTGAAATTAAGAAAACACTCCGATCTACCATTGCAACAAAAAGAATAAAATATCTAGGAATAAAACTACCTAAGGAGACGAAAGACCTGTATGCAGAAAATTATAAGACACTGATGAAAGAAATTAAAGATGATACAAATAGATGGAGAGATATACCATGTTCTTGGATTGGAAGAATCAACATTGTGAAAATGACTCTACTACCCAAAGCAATCTACAGATTCAATGCAATCCCTATCAAACTACCAGTGGTATTTTTCAGAGAACTAGAACAAAATATTTCACAATTTGTATGGAAACACAAAAGACCCTGAATAGTCAAAGCAATCTTGAGAACGAAAAATGGAGCTGGAGGAATCAGGCTCCTTGACTTCAGACTATACTACAAAGCTACAGTAATCAAGACAGTATGGTACTGGCACAAAAACAGAAATATAGATCAATGGAACAGGATAGAAAGCCCAGAAATAAATCCACGCACATATGGTCACCTTATCTTTGATAAAGGAGGCAAGAATATACAGTGGAGAAAAGACAACCTCTTCAATAAATGGTGCTGGGGAAACTGGACAGGTACATGTAAAAGTATGAAATTAGAACACTTCCTAACACCATACACAAACATAAACTTAAAATGGATTAAAGACCTAAATGTAAGGCCAGACACTATCAGACTCTTAGAGGAAAACATAGGCTGAACACTCTATGATAAAAATCACAGCAAGATCCTTTTGGACCCACCTCTTAGAGAAATGGAAATAAAAACAAAAATAAACAAATGGGACCTAATGAAACTTAAAAACTTTTGCACAGCAAAGGAAACCATAAATAAGGTCAAAAGGCTACCCTCAGAATGGGAGACAATATTTGTAAATTAAGCAACTGACAAAGGATTAATCTCCAAAATTTACAAGCAGCTCATGCTACTCAATAACAAAATAACAAAAAACCCAATCCAAAAATGGGCAGAAGACCTAAATAGACATTTCTCCAAAGAAGATATATAGATTGCCAACAGACACATGAAAGAATTCTCAACATTATTAATCATTAGAGAAATGCAAATCAAAACTACAATGAGATATCATCTCACACCAGTCAGAATGGCCATCATCAGAAAATCTGCAAACAATAAATGCTGGAGAGAGTGTGGAGAAAAGGGATCCTTCTTGTACTGTTGATGGGAATGTAAATTGATACAGCCTCTATGGAGGTCATGAAGAACCTAAGGGCAAGACGGGAATAAAGACACAGACTTACTAGAGAATGGACTTGAGGATATGGGGAGGGGGAAATGTAAGTTGTGACAAAGTGAGAGAGTGGCATAGACGTATATACACTACCAAACGTAAAATAGATAGCTAGTGGGAAGCAGCTGCATAGCAAAGGGAAATCAGCTTGGTGCTTTGTGACCACCTACAGGGATGGGATAGGGAGAGTGGGAGGGAGGGAGATGCAAGAGGGAAGAGATATGGGATCATGTGTATTGTGTAACTGATTCACTTTGTTATAAAGCAGAAACTAACACACGATTGTAAAGAAATTATACTCCAATAAAGATGTTAAAAAAATGCAAAATGTATCTTTTTATATAATTAGTTAAAATATAATGTTCAAATTTTAGTTTCTAATAAAGAAATTGATTAGGTCAGTGTGAAAGAGTGCTTGATATAGACTCAGAAAAGTATTTTATAGCTCATATTCTGGCCTTTTAAAAAAATTAATTAGACCTATATTACATTAGAAAATTAGGTGGGAAATAACAATTGTAAAAATGTACAATTTTGCAGAATATGAAGAACATAAAATTAGTAATATTTGATTATTAGATCCGAATCTAAGCTCTTAGCACTAATGAAACAGGAAATTAGAATACTCCCAAATTGACTTTCAGATGCCAAATAATTGAGTCCATATATCTATCTCTTTTTAGGTTGTATTTAAATTGTAACTCATATTTAGTGAAATGCACGCATTTTAATTGTACAGTCCAATAAGTTTTCACAAGTGTTTATACCTGTGTACTTTCCACATGGTTTGGATATTGAATCCTTCCATCACCCAAAGGCACACTGTTCCCTTATACCCCTTTGCAGTCAACCCCTTCCCCATAGGTTAACTACTGACAGTCACTGATATGCTGTCACTAGATTTGATTGTTATAGAATTTCACATAAACAGAATCATGTGGAAAGAAGTATCATGGATCCTGACTTCTTGCACTTTGCATAGTGCTTTTGAAATTCCCCCACGTTGTTCTTCATATAGCTAATTCATCCCTTTTTATTACTGCAGAGGAGCATTCTGTTGATTAGCTATCCCAAAATGTGTTTATCCATTCATGAGCTCACAGACATTTGAGTGTGTCTTATAGAAAGTTATTGTGATCATTTATGTCCAAATCTTGTGCAAACATGGATGAAATTTTAAAAGCTACAATTTTGATAAATCCTGGGAGCATGTCTTTTTGCATTGCTTTCATTTCTGAAAGTATGTTGTTCTGATTGTTATTCATTGTTCCCCCTTATAGTAACTTTATATGGAATTAAAATACAATTCTTAACTGATTTTTATGTGAACTGTTCCTAAGCTGAAGTAGGTGTGCATCAGGATAAATTTTCTAATGACACAGAACTCCAGCTTCTACTGTTTAGTTTTTGCTCTAGTGTTCAAAAATATGGCTGTTTTGCCTTGTGAAATTTCCTGGTCCAGCTTTCCTCCTCCACTTTTATCTGTAGCTTTCCTCTCTTTTGTCCCTTTGTTGTCTCTAAATTGCTTATTTTGATGCCACTTCAAGTAGTTTCGTTTCAGTGTGTTACCTTATCCTAAAAGATAGTGTTAGCTGATCAGTTTTGAGAGTTCATTGTGCTGGTACCTATCCAGCCATGGGGAGCCAGGATATTGACATGCTGTATTGAGTTCCTCTGTTTTTTCTCAGCAAATATAATATTGACATGAACTTCTTGTGTCTGTTTGCCTTTATTTAGTCTTTGAGGTTCACAGAGACACCTCATCTCCAAATTTCACTGCAAATATTATTCATAGGTTTTATATTATGGATAAATAATTACTCTCCTGTTTTTTTTTGTCAGGATTTAGAAAACTATGCTGCAATCCCCATCTTCCCAAAATCTCCTCATTATTTTTAAACACCTTTATACAGCTGGCTCAGAAAGCCCTTTAGTCACTAGTTTTAGTTCCCAAAGTCATTTTCTTATTAATTTTTAATGGGATGCCCAAGATGAATATGATTAGCTATGGTCATTCTACCAGTAAATTGCTAATGTTGAAAGACAGTTTTCTTCTTTTTCATGACTTGCATCAATGTTGACTTTAATAAGAGACAAAACGTATAAATAGTTCTGCAATGTTTTCAAGTGGTCATACTTAAATTAAATGGGACATATGTGATATCCTCTATAAGATCTGTATGGTATTATAAAAAATAAAGTTGCCTGTATTGTTTGTTTAAAATTCTTAGTAGCCAAACTTTTAAACTTTTAAGCCGATTCCTTCAAATTTGAGAACAAAGCCAATGTTCAAATGAGCAGAGAGAAAATGAGTATAAAATTCAAAATATACTTGATAAGTTCAAAAAATCTATAGAAGTTAATTTTAGCTTGTTTTGATAAGAAAACTATCCATGGAGTGGGAACATACTTAGTTTTACTGTAGACATTGGCTTATTTTAAGTATTTATTATGGGACTTAGTTTGGCCAATACACTGACACTTACTATTGTGGGAACAAATGCTACAGAGCCAAATATTGATATAACTCCCTGTTTTTTGTCTGAACTAATGGGTTTCTTACTGAACTTTCATGTCCAGTTCACATTCTCACAATTTCAGTGGAACTACAACACATCCAGGGTAGAAAATGAAAATATGTACAGTATTGCACAGACATTAAAATTGAAGAACTTCAATATTTTCATTAGCCAACATAATTTATTTCAGACTTGCCAATTACTTGTCAATGCTTTTTACTCCCAATAATTCTGTGATTTATTATGACATCTGGCTTAGCACCAAAATTTAATAAAGTTTTACAGTATCTTGTTCTTAAATTTCTCCAGTCCTTCATCACAATAAGCGAATTAGCATTTGGCTTTTATAAAGGAAATAATTAGTCATACAAGTTGAACACTCTTCTATTTTTCCACTTATGAGTTATTTATGTAAATACATGAGAAAATTTATAAGTTTGACAATATAAAGGAAGATAGATTAAAAAATAGAATGTAACTACAGGTTGCCAGTAAATATAAATAACAGTTGAGTCCAGTAGACAAAAAAAACTCTTAAATCTGATGAATATTCCAGTTGTAGAAATGTGCATTATCCTCATATGCTGATATGAATAGAGTTGTCAAAATATATGCAACATTTTAAAGCAAAGTAGCAAGCAGGTGAGAATAAATAATTCCTACTAACTCAATAAATTCTTATAACTGGAGATTGAATTTATTTTCTTCCCCCAAAATCACGTTTACATCACCTTCATGTTGATACTTTCTCCTTAGCCGGGAAACATCTGCCAAAAGGCTTTGCAAACAATTCCAACAGTGCTAAAGATTAAAAGACCCAGATACATATATATATATATATATATATATATATATATATATATATATATATATATATACATATTAGAAGAATATATGAATATGACTATAGAAGATATACATAATACATATTATAATATGCAATATATGTGTATACATATGTGTATTACTTTCAGATGAACCTTTATCCCGCAAATTTTACTGAATTGATCAATCACCATATGAAAATTCTTCAGCTCAAATTGCTGTTATTCTAGGAGTATTCCAAGGAAAGAAAAGAAACATTAAAAACTATCAATATTTTCTTTCTATGTGGCTTCAGGCCCTGGCAATACGGGAACATGTCAACTTGTATGGTTGAGCTAAAGAGTTGAAAAATAAATCCTATTAGTACAGTAGCAAATGTACTTACTTACAAACAATATTTTTTAAATTTATAAAGTGATCATCTATATACTAATGAACATTTATTTTACAAACAGAAGGAAAAAAAAAGGCCAAAAATACAATTCCCATGTTGATATTGATCTATACCAATTTCCACCTCTGCACATTTAACAAACTGTACTATAAGATATTCTGACCAAGTATAATATTTTATTACCATCTTCACATCGTGTCTTATAAATAGAAAGACTTGTGAAACAAATTTCCTAGAACGTCTCTCCTTCATGTAAAGTCCTCTAGTTATTAAAGGATGCAGTAATGAGGCAAAGTTTCAACTGAGATTAGATAAGCAAGTAAGGAAGGATAGTATTTATTTTTATAAACGGAACAACTGTGTAGCCTTATCTTTAAAATGTGATTTCACTCTCAGGAAACCATCCTAAAATTTAATTTATATATTTTTTATCACATAATTGGCTTTGTACTACATAATATTTTACCATAAGACCATTAGCATTTCCGTTTGCATTTGAATAAAAGAGCTGGGACTAAATGGGAAATGTATTTTAAAAAATAAGTATGAGAATGAAAAAAATCAAATTAGAATTTAAAAATACATGAATATATTTTTCATGGAGAATATTTGGTGCTCAGCTGGTAATTTAAACCATTTTACTCTCTATTTAAACTTTCAATACTGATCTCATGCCCAGCTAATCTATGTCCTTGTTAAATGTTGAGGCGGAAAGAAGTGATCTTTTTTACTCATATAGTGTCTCTACCAGTGGTTGGATAAAATCGTTAGCAGTAGAAGCAGGCTGAAGGTGTTTGTAAACAGCAATGCAGCAGGCATAGATGACTCTCTTTGATGTGAGACTAAGAAAGCCTGCTCAAGTGGTTAGCATTTCTTCTGTAACCAGCTCTTAGCAGCTGCGTGGCTATGGGAACCATTAGGATGCTGGTGATGGTGCAGTGGCCCCAGGGCCTTTCTCATTCAACCCATCAGTAACGAGGCAAACCACATACTTTATTTTAAAATTTGAGGCATACATGTAACTTCTGGAAGACAGAAATTCCTGCTGTATGATTAAACTAGGTAGCAGTGTTTATATTCTTTACAGTACAATACATTTATATTCCACATTGTCTTTAGCATGTATTATATAGTCTTGTATTTCTTTCTTCACATTGCAATTGCCCCAATGTTGAATTTCTTGAGGGTAAATCACAAATCCAATTCCTCTTTAGAGTTATAATTTTTTTTATAGTCACTGCACATAGGGCAGTGACTGGAACATAGTAAATATTATATAAAAATATACATATATATATATATAAATTAGTGACTCATAAGGAAATTATGTTATAAAATGTGAATATCAACTCAATTAATGATGGCATTAAAATAGTCATATTATTCTCTTATACGGTATTTTCTTTGTCACAGTAAATATTTTAAATAATGTTAAACTCAGGAGAAGAAAGCATTTTAGAAAACATAATATGAGCAAAACTTTTTTGGTGTGACACTGTAAAAGCTGTTATTATTTAAGGTAAATTAAGGCTTTATGGTTTGAAAAAACAGCAAGTTTCTGAATATTTTTACATTTTGGCCTGTGGTGCTTTCTCTGATATAAAAGCAGAATTATACATTTAATCTACCAAAGTCAGGATATAAACTTTTTAATTTCTAAATTAGGGTTAGCCAATGAGTACTCTCCAGACAAAGCATTTACCATGATGAATATAATATCCCTATAACTCAAAATTTCACTAACAACAGAAAAAGAATACACATAAGCATGATGTGAATATCCATAACACATGGGGGAAAAAAGGCAGGAGTTGTTTTCTTATCAAATTATTTTTTGTTCTATGCCACAAAAATTAAAATTAAGTATCATTAAAAAACAATACAATATAAATGTCAAATTATTTCAGATGTATCATTTTTCACACCAATCATTTTATAATCAGTTATGATTTTCTATTCCAATCCAAAATAAGTACAGAGAAGGGGGGCGTAGGAATATAACCATGGTCTTAACAGTATTATCTAACTTAAGGATCACTAATTTTATTCTGATTTAGTGTGGCAACAGGTTTTAAATAAATTAATATGTTATAAATATTGGAACATGGCACTTAGAACCATATGTGACAGAGAAGGACCCTGCACAGTGTTGCAGTTCCTACATGGAAACACACTATTTCAGGGTCTAATTGTCAGTTTTATCTTTCCAGAAACTGAATTTCACCACAAGATTCACAAATGAATAGACACTTAGAGAATGGTTCATGCTAATCAAAGTCACATGGCCAGAGGACATTAGAATACAAGGCTTTACAAGGAGAATGATAATTTTCATATGTCTTCCATATTCACATCAGCCATATTGAATGCCTCCTTCCTGACATCCAATATCCTAAGTGATTACCCAGTTTTGAGAAAGTTTCATATTAAACATGCAGTCATGCTTAAAATAAATGTTGTGCTTTAATAAGTCTGAAGACTTAAAATAATTTTTATTTTGCATATTTTTCTTGTCTCCACTGGGCCTTCTCCCCATCAAGCAAGTTGTATTCATTGCTTCAAGAGAAGTTTGGATTTAGCCTAGAACAAATAATTTAATTGATTAATAAATCCTAAAATACACAGCAAATGGAATAGTATGAAAGTAAAAATATTTAAACACACTTTTAAAATATTTTTAATAAGTTTAGACTTATAGAAAAGTTGCAAAAATAGCAGTAGTTGCAAAAGATAGTCGAACATCAGTTCTTCCCATTGTTAATATCTTATATTACTATGGCGCATTTGTCAAAATGAAGAAGCTGACATTAACACATTAGTATTAACGAAACTTTAGATATTATTTGGATTTCACTTTTCTGTTAGTGTCCTCTTTCTGTTTCAGAACCCGTTTCAGGATTCCACATTCCATGTGCTTAAAGTAGTCTTTGCCAGATTTCTGAACTTGAAAGTTAGTATATTTTTCTTTGCATACCCTATTCTTGGGAAGCAAGTCACTAAGTGTACCTCACCCACGGCTGGAGACGGAGGTGGAGGAGAAGTAGGAGGGCCTGGTAATTCAGCACCTTCTCCTGAAGGGAATGGTATCTATACATGTTACTTTGAATTCTTCCGCAAGGAAGACCTGTCCTTTGTTTCCCTCATTTGTTTATTAATACGATAATTTGTTTGTGTCAGTTTGAGCTTATTTTATTTTTAGTTGATATTTTTATTTAAGATATTTTCCCAGCTTTATCAAGATACAACTGACATATTATATTGTCTAACTTTAAGGTGTACAATATGAGGGTTTGATACTTATATGTTGTGAAATGATTACCACAATAAGGTTAGTTAACACTTCCATCACCTTGTGTATCTACCATTGTGTGTGTGTGTGTGGTGAGAACATTTAAGATCTAATCTCTTAGAAACTTTCAATTATATAATAGTATTGTTAACTACAGTCACCAGACTGCACATTAGATCCCCAGAACTTACTCAAATTATAACCAGAAATTTGTGTCCTTTGACCAATATCTCCCATTTCCTCCACCTCTCAGCCCCTGGCTACCAACATTTTATCCTCTGCTTCTATGAGGCTAGACTATCAGTTTGGATTATTAAAGTGATGCCATACAATTTTGTCTTTTTCTCTCTGACTTTTGACACTTGGCATATTGCCCCCAAGGTCCATCCATGTAGTCACAAATGGCAAGATTTCCTTTTTGTTCATGGCTGAATAATATTCCATTTTTGTGTGTAAAACATCTGTATCTGTTCATCTGTAGAGAGACCTTTTGTTTGTTTTCATATGTTGGCTATTGTGAATAATGCTGCAACAAACATGGGAGTGCAGCTGTCTGTTCAAGATCCTGGTTTCATTTCCTTTGGATATACACCCAGAAGTGGTATTACTGGATCATTACTGGACAGTTTCTGCTGTACAATGAAAAGAATCAGCTATATGTATACCTGTATACATATATCCCCTGCTGTGCTAATCAAAGTGATCTTCAATATAAAAACATGACTATCTCTACATTTGTGCAGAAAATGGAGCACAATGTTTTAAAATACTGAAAAAACGTTTTGGAGTTTTTGATAAAATATTTAGGGTAGAAAATTAGGCAGAAAAGATCTCAAACACATTCCCCCCCAAAAGTTACTTATTTAATTAATAAGAAGCAGTCATAGACTCTAAGAAAAAAAAGTCTGTTTAGGAATTACGTTTCTTTGTTTTTGAAAGAAATGCACCAACCACAGTTTAGGTTGTCACCGTACTTTGGTTGGGAATTATCACAATATTAAAGTTAAAACCATATAATAGTTTGCAGACATTAAATAAGTCAGTTCCTATAGCTGGCGTGTGCAAGAGTTTCAAAGGAAAATAATATAACTTTTTTGGGAAGGAGATACATGTAGCCTCTTTGCCTATGAACCTAAATACTCACTAAAGAAAAATTGTAACAGACCTTGATTTAAATTCCTGTTTTACTGAGAGCTTTTTCTAAATGTCAAGGCGTGATTGGATGCCCCTTTATGTGTTCCCATACCACCCTATACTTACCTTGTCCTAGCCCTCATCACACACTACACCCTCTTTTTACTTTTTCTCACAGCATAATAAGCTCAGTGTGTCTTGAATACCTCTGTATCCCCAGGCAAACAGTCAGCAATCAATAAATATTTGTCAACTGAACACATGAATGCACTTTTGGCTGAAAATGTTAGAATATCCTACAGAATTATTCATTAATTTTCGAGTCACTCATGGGTTTAGGAAATCACTACATGAATAAACTGTTTCCTTTGACATATCTACATCCCTTTATTTCTCAATCTGACAAATTTTATTAATCATTAGACTCCTCCAATAAACCTTCCTAGTGCTCCCAAACATATTTTGTTCCATGCCTACTTCTCCAAAACACTTTGTTCAAAACTGAATCCATAAACATCTTACTCTGTACTCAACACTAAGCTAGAAACTTAGGACAATAGCCTGACCACCTTTTCACTGTAGAAATTTATAACTGTGCCCTATAATGTGCTTGTGATATTGCATTTCTGTGCATTTTATGGGTTTTCTCCCAAAGAAGATGAAGCAGCTCCAGAATCATAGTTTTCATCTTTGGGTCCTATGTATTATATTTCTCTATATATATGCTTTCACCATGGTACAGGACATGAACAGACTCCTAGGTGATTTCTTTTCCTCAATGAAGATATTTTTATTCAATAACTTTGTAACAACACACCTATAAAAATAAACTATTTAAGACTTATTTTAACTGTTAAATAGGTGAGTCAGGATGCTACACAAAATAGGCTTTGTAGGAATGAAATTATGCAGATATGGTAAATTTAGTCTGGAATTTTTAAATGGAAGTAAACAAGAACCTGAGTAGCCTTTTGGAGTGATAAAATGTCCTTAATGGATTTAATAAACCTACCCTATAAGTAATGAAAATTAAGGAATCATTCTTGTCTGAACTGAGCCATTAACATACTTTTAACTGCAGTCTTTATGGCCAGAAAGTCTTAGAGCAGATGGTAAATTTGTAGTCCTTTTACCCCTATGGAGAAGAAAGAAGGGGAAAATACAGTGCAGGAACTGTATGTGTTTCATGAATAAACTCAGAATGCAGGTGGTTGGAACCATTTCTAAATGGTATATGAAATTTGCCATCATTTATTCTAAAACTATATAAACAACACATATTTTTAAGCTTTGATAAAATGTTCCATAAATAAGGAGAAAGAACTTGTTCTCTGAAATACTAGCAATGGTTTTACTGGAATGACTGAAAGAAAGAAATCCATGTGTATCCTTGTTTTCTAATTAATTTTAAATACATAAGCATGAGTATATATAAGCATTGGAGAGTGCACTGAGGAAAGCAGACATAAATGACCATTTAGAAGACATTGCTTTATTCCAGAAAGAATCCAGACTAGTGGTAACAGCGTAGATGGGAAGAAGTGGCTGGTTTGAGGTACCATTTACAGTTTAAGCCGGTGATGTATTGGTGATGACTAAGGCCTGATTACAGGGCATTTTGAGAGATGAGGGAAACAGAATCTGACAATAGGAATTAGGGAAAACTCTATAGGGGAATTTAGCTATAAAGGGGAGCAGAAAGTCAGGTGGCAAGTGGAAGAAAATATGTACTTGAGAATTCTTTTTATATGAGAAGATAAACAACTGATGATAAATTTCCAGGAAAGAGAGAAAAATGATTCCAAGGAAGAGAAGGGAGAATTGTGGAGAAAAATCCTTGAGTAGGTTAAAGTTACAAAATCTCATCAAAATGTGATGGATTGTGTTTTCACTGTGAGCTCTGATTCATATTAGAAAGACAGAACTCAGGGTATATGCATACAGATGCTCCTGGGGACTTGTGGAGTATCTTTTCTTATACAGTCGCATTTTCTCAATGAATAAGAACCAAAATGATAATCTGACTGAAAATGGTGGAAGAGGTATTGGATGTTTGAAGGGATTGGAGAGGGAATCAATGAAACAGACATCTAGTAAAGAAGAAAAGTGAATTGCGAGGGCAATGTGCTATGTTTGATAAGTAAAATAAAGGACCCACTTGAAGATATGAATTTCAGGTTGCTTATTTTTTTTTTTAATGCACCAGCTACACAGGTGTCAGAGTAAAGGTGGTGACTTTAGGGTTTAACCAGAGAAATGTCATTGCTGAAGGGGTATAGGAAAATGAGAGAGTCAATGTAGTTGAAAAATAAACCTGAGAAAGATGATAATTGTTGCCCATAAAATTTAATTTTGAAAGGGACATGAAATTGTGTTCAGGATGCGGAAGACCAATGTATTTCTTTTTCATTAAAAAAAAATTATTGGAGTATAGCTGCTTTACAATGTTGTGTTAGTTTCCGCTGTATGGTAAAGTGAATCAGCTATATGTAGACATATATCCCCTCTTTTTTAGATTTCCTTCCCATTTAGGTCACCACAGAGCACTGAATAGAGTTCCCTGTGCTATACAGTAGGTTATTATTTATCTATTTTATACATAGTAGTGTATATATGTCAATCCCAATCTCCCAGTTCATCCCACCCCCCCTCTTGTATCCATCTATATGTTTTTTCTCTACATCTGTGTCTCTATTTCTGCTTTGCAAATAAGTTAATCTGTACCATTTTTCTAAATTCCACATATAAGCAATATTATACGATAGTTGCTTTTCTCTTTCTGACTTTAAGTTCAAGTTAAGTGGAGTTAATTGCTGGATCTAGACATAGTGGTCATAGAGGGTGGTGTGACTAAAATTACAATTGCTAGTAGTATTGTATACAATAACTCAGGGTGTGGCAATGGGAGTGATTGGCTAAGGAAGCATTCAGGACAGGATTACTGATAGAAAAAAGTCAGTGAGGAAGTAGGAGTTTGGAAGTGTGACTACATAATTTAACTGATTATTAAAATCATCGGTTAAACATAGAAGTTCACTTCAAGATAGAAGCTAAAATATCGAAGAAATGAAGGATGGTGGAAGGTCCCAGAGTGGATACGTGATTGCACCAAGGATTGGTTCTGTGTGTGTTTGGTGTCATATAATTCTAAGGTGGAAGTTTAGGATAAATGATCTTTTCTATCCCAAGATATGCCTTAATTTTTTCTCTGTTTTATGCTAAATGTTTTAAAATTTTGCTTTCCACGCTTAAGATTTTAATCAATAGGAAACTAGTATTTGTGTGTAGTTAGGGGGAAGAATTTAATTTAATTTAATTTTTTCTCTATAATGTTTGTGTTAGTCATATATATTCAATAGTCCTTCATTTTCCCTAGCTATCTTCAGGGAAATATGACGTTTTGAAATTAATTGACCACAAAATGGTTTATGTAAATATTGTATTGTTTTAATCTCTGAAATTGATTTTAGTTATATCCCCCTTTTCTGTCCTTTTAATTATTCATTTGTGTCTTAATATTTCATAATCAATTACACCACAGATTTGCCTATTTTCAAAAAAACAACTTTTACTTAGTTCATATTCTCCACTGTGTAGTTGTTGTCTATAGCACAAGTTCCTTCTCTTATCTTTATTCTATAAGTTCTCTACTTCATTGGAGTTAATTCCATTGTTTTTAAATTTTTTTTAAAATTTTATTTTATATTGGATATAGTTGATTTACAATGTTATGGCAGCTTCAGGTGTACAGCAAAGTGATTCAGTTATATATATAAATATTCATTCTTTTTCAGATTATGTTTCCATACATGTTATTACAGAATATTGAATAGAGTTCCTGTGCTATACAGTAGGTCCTTGCTGGTTATCTGTCTTATATAAAGTAGTGTGTGTATGTTAATTCCAACCTCCTAATTTATCCTCCCCCCCACCCTTCCCCTTTGGTAACCATAGTTGTTTTCTATGTCTGTGAGTCTATTTCTGTTTTGTAAATAAGTTCATTTGTATCATTTTTTTTTAGATTCCACATGTAAGTGATATCATATGGCATTTGTCTTTCTCTGTCTGATTTACTTCACTTAGTATGATAATTTCTAGGTCCATCCATGTTGCTGCAAATGGCATTATTTCATTCTTTTTTATGGAATTCTGTTCTTATAATAAACTTATATTGTTAAAATTTTAGACTTTTTATATAATACAAATATTAAAACTGCATTTTCCTCTATGTATTGCTGTTTTCATTTTAATTCCATCATAATTTTTAGTTATGAGTTATTTAGAAATAACTAAATATTGGAAATATTTCAGTGGTTGCACTGCCTTTACCTGAGTGCATAATTGAGACAGATATTACATATGAATGGAGCAAGTCACCCTCACTCTTTCCATAGGAATATTGACCAACACCCCTTTCACATCATGCCATGCTAGATTTAGATTTACCTTGCTAAATGTGAAAGTTAGAACTGCCTAATCTCTCTTTGATAGTTAACATTAAAGCAATTCAGAATTCCAGGTAGGTAACAAGGACCCTTGTTCTAATTAAAGAAATGGTTGCGGCCAGAAGTTTAATTCCTACTAATTAACTTTAAAATGCTCTTTCTGGCCAGTAAGTATGGTTTCCCATCGTCTAGGAAATATTTGTTCCTAGAGGTTAACAGTAGACTATTCAGCACTAAACCAATTGGTTTCTCCAAGTGTTTTAGTTGTATCTATTTGGTAAAGATTTATAGGATGAGCAACAAGCCAAGGTGAATGGGTATAGCCTTATAGATCTGGTTAACACTTACACAGTGAACAGTAACAAAGGTTACTGTACTAGGTCTTAGGATCTAATTTCTTACTGATACTAGATATAACAAAACCTATAGAAGAGGACCCTTGGTAGAGATCAGTAGGTCTTTTTGGCCTAAGTGTTTTGGGGTTTTGGACAGGAAATCTGCCTGAAGCAGCTGTTTATTATGATCTACTTAAAGGTAATGTCTTTCTTGCTCTTATTGGACTTTTATCCAAATCATCACTGATCCTGAAGGACATGAGATAATTTTTAGGCTTGGAATTCTGACCCTGTTTTAAGTGGTGTCAGAGAGACTATCAAATAGGTAGAGAATCTCATAACAAAGTTTAGTCATAAAGTGGAAGTGATATGTATTCAATAGTACTCCCCAGGGAAGAAGTTTAGGAGCTTTTACTTATCTGTCCATAGTATAAAATATAGAGGCCTTATAAGACCTCCCTCCACAATTAGCTGTGTGGCCTAAAGCACTGAATCTCTCCCAGTCAAGGCAAAGCAGGTTGTCTGGTTTACTGATGGGAGTTTCTGGAAGGAGGGCTGTATTGCTGTTTGGAAACCAGCAAACATATGCTTTCAGTACAGTTAAACCTTAATAGAAAAGGTAAGGCAAGAGATGACAACTGAATATTTACCAGTGGAATTGGAGGTCCCACCCTTTAGGAAATATTTAGATATTCACATTCTTGATCTGTAGACAATCTCTTTGTTGTACAATATGTAAATCAGCTCTATGTGATTGGACAATAAAGAATACCCCCAAATTGATCTCTCTGTTACGGTAAAAAATATTCCTGCTCAGAACACTCAATTATGGTTAAAAAATCAACACTGTATGGAAGATTCAGTTATGAACACATTTTGGGGAATTTAGAAGAAGTATTAAAGTGGACCATGTAAATGTCCACCAAAAGGGAAGAAAGATAAGAAAGAAGAGAAGAAAAAGAGAGAAACTGCCACAAAACTGCTAGCTCCATGGGGACTTGAATCCTTCTCTGTATAGCCAGCTTCCTAAATTTACAACATGAGCAGGCATTTGGGTGTTCAGGCCATGCATCAAAGGGCTGTAAAGTAGCATTTCCCCTTGTACTGACTAAACGACCAATGTCACAAAGAATTGCACCCAATGACAATGGGAAATAAATCCTGTGAAAGTGTCTGTGGATAAAATTCTCTAGGGACACATGCTGGAACCAAGCTGGTAAGTGAATTACATCTAACCTCTTACTCGTAGCCTTGGGAGATTATAAACTGGGTTTGTTACTTATTCTACTCTAGGGTCACTCATTCAGCAATAGAAGTAACCTATAGTTGAAGGTTTGGAAAAGTGAATTCTCTAACAGTTACAACCCCCTTTGAAATCTTTCTTCTGATTAGAATGTGCACTTCATTGCCACAAAAGTACAGAAATTGGGAAGGAGAAATAGAATTATCTACTGATGCCATACTCCATATCACCCTCAGAGCAGTGGTCTCACTTAAAATTGAAACAGGCAAGTAAAAAACTTTTTACTCAAAATGAGTGTTAAACAAGGTTTAAAGGCTAAACAGATGCATCCAAAATTGAACATGAGACTCAGCTGGGAAGTTTTCTATGATTGGAAGATGGAAATTAGGGTTTGGAAGAGGATGCAATCACACAACTATACATCTTTCCCACCTCAAAAATTTTTTTCTTTCCATTTGCCTAATCCAGTGGTATCAGGGTTTAAATTTACTTTTATCCAAGGAAAGTTGTGTATAAGACTCAGTGCTAGGCAAATGAAACATATTAATTCATGTAGTATCTTTGAAGGAAACAATATTTCACTTTATTTGGGGTATAAATGGTTTGTAGTTTTAGGATACATATTATTTGTATTATAAAACTGTGGTATGCATCCCGCCTTATCATCTTTATAGAAGTAGGAAAAATATCTCCACAGAGAACAATAGTATCAGTAGAAAGCGTTTTTAATATGTTCTCTATTCTACTCAGAGCAGCAATTATTAAGATGTAGTCCAAAAGACTTTTTTCAGAAAAAACACATAAATTTCCTAAACAAATCTGCAAAGCACATTATGACCTATGGAGTGTGCATTTTGTGTGTGGATGTGCAGAAGGGGGTAGCATAAAAGCATACAAGCTTAGTAAAAGAAGAAAAATGCAAGGGAAAATGAAGTTACTATTATTGTAAAATTAACTCTAAAGCTGCCACTTTTTCAAATGTGTCCCTGATCATGACTAATACTTTTGTTTAGTGAACCTGATTATGGTAGCCATTACAATTTCTTTTTTTTTTTTAACCTATAAACTTGATGATTACATAAGTTGCACACAAATTCACATCTCTATTTTCTTTCATACAAGAATTGAAAAAACTCTTTCCTTTTAAAGTACTTGATACAATATGCTTCTTTAACAGTGCAATTCTGAATTAATACTAAAAAACCACTAACATATTCAATGCGCATTAGTCTATGGTACACTATTAAGTATTATAAATAAATTTAAATAAATACTGCCCTGAAATTTTAGAGGTAATACAAAGAGAAAAAGAAACTTAATATACATGAGAGTGTTATCATTAAAAAATATTCACACTAGACAGTAGAAAATTTGTTTTTCAATCAGCATTTAGAAGGACATGATAGACCTTTACTCCCAGAGTAACAAGGAAATATATTATTAAAAATAGGATTAAGATGATCTTTTGTATGGTATTAGGAGAGCAAATTTGTACAGCCTCATACATTCTTTTTATATATATATAAATTTATTTACCTATTTTTGGCTGCGTTGGGTCTTCGTTGTTGCACGTGGGCTTTCTCTATTTGCGTCGAGCGGAGGCTACCCTTCGTTGCGGTGCGTGGGCTTCTCATTGCGGTGGCTTCTCTTGTTGCGGAGCACAGGCTCTAGAGTGCAGCCTCAGTAGTTGTGGCGCACGGGCTTAGTTGCTCCGCGGCATGTGGGATCTTCCCAGACCAGGGCTGGATCCCGTGTCCCCTGCATTGGCAGGTGTATTCTTAACCACTGCAACACTAGGGAAGCCCCGCCTCATACATTCTTGTGATGCTTCACTTCTGGAGTCCTGAAAGGACTGAATCTTCAGGTTGAACTTCAAACTGGAGTTTAACCTCTTCTCAGCTGAAGTATTAACAAGATCAAAGATATCAGCACCTTGATGACAAACCAAATGTGGACTAAATTGAATGAAACTGTTGCCCTGTCTCAGCTTCTTTAGATTCTTAAAGGAATCTGAGTGATCAGGCCAAGGCTGTCACAGTAATAAAGAAGAAAATGTTGGCACTTTCTGGACCAAAAAAAAAAAATCAAACATATTATATTTTCCTGTTCACTGTTCTTTCATAGGCAATGTCTTGATGACAATAAATTATGCAGCAGAACAAGGAGCAGGAAAATGTAACAGAAGTTTGAAAAAAAAAGAACAGTAAATAGAAGCAGACCCACATATAACTGAGATAATGGATAGAAAACTAGGACTATAAACTAACTTTTATAAGTATGTTAAAAGACTTTACAAGAAGAGATGGTATAATGGGAGAACAATGGTGAATTAAATAAGAGCCTGGTAACTCTAAGAAAATGCAGAAGAACAGAAATTTTTGTCTTGAAAATCATGGTATCTGAAAAAATGCACTAAACAAAATGCTCTTACATTTTAGTTTTCTTTCTTTAAGTTAATATTAAAAGGCCATTGAAACTTAATTGAAAATTTAGTATGTGTCCACTATGTCAAATCTACATGCAAAATTAATGCATCATATTTTTTATTTTTATGTATGTATGTATTTATTTTTGTTAAACATAATATACTATTAATATTATATTAGTTTCCGGTGTACAACATAGTTGTTCAATATTTTTATAGATTATAATTTGTACGTATTTCTATGTGCTGTATAATATATCCTTGTTGCTTATTTATTTTATCCAGAGTAGTTTATATCTCTTAATCCCATACCCCTATCCTGTCCAACCCCCCTGTCCTCTGTTCTCTATAAATGAGAGTCTGTTTCTGTGTTGTTATATACATTTGTTTGTTTTATTTATTTTTATTTTTTTGTGGTACGCGGGCCTCTCACTTTTGTGGCCTCTCCCAGTGCGGAGCACAGGCTCCAGACGCGCAGTCTCAGAGGCCATGGCTCACGGGCCCAGCCCCTCCGCGGCATGTGGGATCCTCCCAGACTGGGGCACGAAACCATGTCCCCTGCATCGGCAGGCGGACTGTCAACCACTGTGCCACCAGGGAAGCCCTGTTTTATTTTTTTAGATTCTACATTTAAGTGAGAACATAAGAGTATTTTATCTTTCTCTGATTTATTTCACTAAGTATAATACACTTTAGGTCCTCCTATGTTATTTCAAATGGTATTATTTCATTCTTTTTTATGCCTAATATTCCAGTGTATATATACATCATATATCCATTGTCCATCATATATCCTTCTTTATCCATTCCTCTGTTGATGGACACGGGCTGCTTTCATATCTTGGCAACTGTAAATAATGCTACTGTGAACTTTGGGGTGCATGCATCTCTTCAAACGAAAATTTTGTTTTCTTCTGAAAAATACATCTTAATTTTAATTTAAGTAAATTATTTTATAAATTTAATTAAATTTAAATTATTAATTTTTTAAAACTCTCATGAAGTAAAGAAAATGTGTGGACAACCCAGATGTTTGTTAGAAAATGTATTAAGAAATAGTAATTTATCTTAACATCCTATAATGAGAGATTGTGCCATTCAGAACCATCTTCCTGCTGAAGATAATGAGAGAAACTGGATAAAATATTTTTTAAAACCCCATAACTGACAGCAACTTGGACAGAATCTGAAGGAAGGAGTCCCAGGGATGTGAGCCCAGCACAGAGAACTGCATCTCATCTGGGACTTTGTGGATTCCAGGCCAGGTGGGGGAGTCTAGGAGTCTGATCTGTGCTGTGAATCATCTGGCTGCTCTAGGGAGGAGGCTTTGGAATCCAGGGACTGCTGAACGGTGGGGGTTGGGAGTGGATAGCCAGGGCTGGTGGAAACTTTATTTGTGGTTCGAATCTGTAGGAAGTCACCCTAGAAATAAAGGTGTATAATGATTCAGTTATGTTTCAGAATGCAGAAATCTGCTGTACAACATAGCACCTATAGTTCACAATACTGTATCTTGCACTCAAAAATGCGTTAAGAGGGTAAATCTCATGTTAAATGTTCTTACTCTCCACTCTTCTGCCAGAAAAGGGACACAAGGAAATTTGGGGGGAGTGATCGTGATGATGGTTTCACGAGTGTTTGCATATGTCCAAACACATCGGTTGTATACATTAAATATGTGCAGTTTTTTGTAGATCAATTATACCTCAATAAAGCTTTTTCTTCTTTTTTTTAAGAAGAAGTTAAGAGCAACCCAGTGACTGTAATTCAAATTCAAATCTTCTCGAATTCTTAGATATGGTTGATGTTACCCTGGATTGCTAGTTCCCCAATGGAAATAAATTTTTTAAAATTGCTGGAGGAAAATGATATCTTTGCAGAAAACACATAATCTCAAAAAATTAATATTGCAAATAATGAAATCTGACATATAAGAAGAAGATAACTGGGCATAATAGAAAAAAAAGCAAAGATAATACAAATGTAACTAATAGGGAAAAAATAACAGACTATTGGAGTTATAAACGCAGATTTTGAAATGCATGATATGACTTTGAGAAAGAAATCTATGCAAAAGATCTCACAAATGAAATTGGCTCACCCGACAGCCATGAGACAACTTGCAAAGAACTTGGAACTAAAACAATTTTTATCTTCAGTTCATATTATGGAGCAAAATTAAGTTTAGGTAATTTAAATATGCAAATATTATATAAAATTGGACAATTTTGAATCCAGTAGAATATAATAAAATTGTAATTTAATAGGGTAATACTTTAGTTTTTGAACATATGAACTAAATCAGGAAACAAATTTGCTCTTTAAAGGAAGTCCTTAAAATAAGAAGTTATGCTCTGCTCATCCATTTCCCTTGATTCATTGTGGCCTAAAATCTTAGCAATATGTTTGCCAGTATAATCAGAGTTTATCTCATTCACACATGTTTATGTGACAATATGACAATTCAGTCTCATGGATATGTGTTTATCCATTTAACCAGTATTTATATTGTGCACGTTTTGTGCCAAGCACTGTGACATCTGCTCGGAGATCTCAGCATACAAAGCAGGTAAATCTTTTGCTTTGTGGATTCTATAATCTCATGGTGGAAAATATATATTAAAGAAGTAATTATAGGAAATTGCTGGGTGCTTTAAAAGCACTCTTATACAAGTTAGGGCATAATCATGATCAAGTGGTTGAATGCATTCAAAAAAGTTGATATTTTTTCCCCCTCTGAATACCTTGAAGTAAACAGAGAAATTGATTGGATGAGATGGCAGAAAAAATAAGTTCCTTTTTTTCTACCAACATGATACTCATCTCTCGCTTACCTATCCTAATGGGAAGGAGCAGTAGCGTGGAACACCCAGGATGCCTGATAATCATAAAGTCATGATGCTTGCAAACAATTTAGATGCTATATATTTGAGTAGCTTCCCCTTCCTGGTAATATTTTGCTTCAGTGCACGTTAAGATGAGTTTGTATTCTCTGTGTTCACACTATCTAGGTGATAAGGGAACATGTCCAGGAAGGTGCAGTACAGTTAACAGTAACCTGTCAAATAGGTAGTATACACAGAGCAGAAAACCTGTGTCCTTAACACAAAATTAGTGTAACATCTACATGAATCTGCTGATGTGATTGCAGGCTTAGCAAGAATGTTATTTTTATTAGTATCAGGTATATTTATCTTCCCTTAACCATATTTAAGAGAACCTAAAGCAACTAACATCTGAAAGCATATTGCAAAAATGCATATTTATTGCTCAGACAGAAACAAAACTAAGGAATGATACTGGCCACTAGACATGAAGAGATTACTAAATTAGGTCATTGATTTTTCTCTGAGTTTTCTGATACGTTAGGAAAAAGAGAAAGCCATTTTAGCCAAATTTGGTTAATAAAATGTACTGCCTTTATTTTTGCAATTAAAAATAATGACTGTTCACTGTCAAGTTTTTTAAAATCCTAAACTGTTGAAGAAAAAATTACAAAAATTAACAATAAGTTCACCAACAAGAATAGGGCTCTTAGTGTTGTATGTATTTCATTGAAGTCTCAAACAACTACTTTCTTTTATAACAATTAGGTCTTACTGAGCATTGTGTTTTCCAAGCTATTTTCTTATATATCCTACCCTTTGAATATATGATTTTAATGTTATCATATTATTTACCAAAGCTGTTAAATATTTTATTTAATTAAGGTCTTATCACTGAATATTAAGGTTGCTTGCAAATTTTTCAAGGACAAGGAAATATTGTGTAGTGGTTACAAGTTTGAACTTTAAAAGCATAATGCCTTGGTTTAAATTCTATTTCTGTATCTTGCTGTTATTCAATAATAATTTATTTCCCAATTTCGGTTTTTCTAGGTAAATTATTACAAAGTTAATAACATTATTTATTTAGTATCCCGGGATTATTTGATTATTTGTATTTAGTTAAATACTGGTGTGAAAGGTAAAATTTAAAAAGTAATTAAAATGGAGGGGCTTATTCAGTAAGGCCCATTAGGAAGCGGAATGGACTCAAAACTATTGTTCAGGTTTTGATTAAAAGACAACATTATTTGAATTATAATTTTAAAAGATCACCCTGGAAGAGATAGTAGGGAAGTAAAGGCAAAAGCAGGGAAACCATTAGGAAACTATTATATGGAAACACAGTGGACACTTGCTATAGATTGTAGAGATGCTGAATGGTGGTTAGGATGGAAATACTTTTTTGTAAGTAGAACTGACAGAATTTGCCTAGAAATTGCATGTGGTGCTGCAAAGGGAAAAAGAAAGAGGAAGTTGAAGAAAATTCTGATGTTTTTGGCATGAGCAACTGGAGAAGATATTGTTTGCATTTACCACACTGGAAAAAAGAAAGAGGAAAATGCAAGTTTGGCAGAGATGGGGGTCTCAGGAGTTCGGTTCTGGACAGGTAAGTTCAGGAAGCTTCTCATCTACGTGGAGATGTGCTGGAGGCTGCTGGACCATTCACTTCGGGAAGATGTCCGAGCAGGAGATATAAATATGACAGTCATTACAATAGACGGGTTTTAAGTCTGAAGACAATATGGGTGGGGTTGGGGATAGAAAAGAGTCGTGAATGTTTAAAAAGTCTAGAGGAGGGAGAAGAGTGTTTTCTAGAACATAAGTATAGGCAGCATTTCAATGAACAGGGGTGAATGAATGAATCAATGGTGGCAATTGTAGCAGATGGGACAAATAAAATCAGGACTGGGAAACGACCGTAGGATTGAACAACTTGGAAGTTGCTTATGACTGTGGTTTTTTTTTTTTTTTTTCCCCTTGACGTGGTGGAGCCAAAGATCTATTTAAAAAGAATTTAAGAGAGAATGGAGAGAAGGAATGAGGAAAAATTAGAGACAGAAGGCAGAAGGTATAGGTGCAAAACCGTGGGGCAGTACCTGGTTGATTGATGCTGGGGAAACACAGTAGGGTTTATAAGATGGGAGAAATTATGTCATGTTTCTTGCTGTTGTGCATGATCCTTATGGATCATTCTTCCTAGACAGAAAAACTTAATGATACAGAACAGAGACAGAAAGCTGCCAGAGCCATGTTTATGAGAGAGTGTGAGAGCTGGCATTTGGAGCACAGGTGAAAAATTTTGCCTTTGATCAAAATGTAAGCAGTTCATACACAGGAACAGGAAGAGGAGAAGCATGTAGAGGCCCAGGTCGTAGTGTGACGGAGATGTTGGAAAGAGCTTGGAGAAATTCTTTTTGGATTGCCTACACTTTCTGCTGAGAATGAGGCTAGATGAGCAACTGTCAGATTCAAAGAAAGCAGAAATGACAAAATAATAATCCAGGAGATTGGGAGAGTAAATTGGGAAACGTGGCAGGATTTCCCAGTCATATTAAAATGATGTTTGAGGCTATTGGTCGTGGATTTGATCCAATTTAAAGTGGCTTTCCTGCAGGAGAGGTAGATTCAATGAGGCTTGGGGCTTTTAAGTGAGAGAGGAGTCGGAGGGCCAAGGCTAAATGTTAAGTGAGTAATTATAACAAAAACCGTGGCTTCTTAACTGGTTAAGCAAAAAGTGAGGGCATAAGTGAGTCGTGATAAAACCAGCGGATTGTCCGTTTGGTTACTTTCATTATGAGTTGGATTCATTGGGCTAGGAACTAGAAGAATACAGCTGGAAATTCAGGACTTTGTGGTCAGAAACTGGGTGGCTTCACAATGATATGATTGAGGGTTTTGCGTTGATGGTGACAAGGGGACAGGCCTGACACAGAAGTGAGTCACTGTGATAGTTTCACAAACCAAGAGAACAGGAGGCAGGGGGACGCAACCCTCGCTGGTATTTCAAACTTTAGGTAGTTTAATACAGAGAAATAGAGACATCCATCCGTACAGGTGGAGTTGGGGAAGCAAGCATGGGGAAATCAAAAATTCAGGAGTCACAGACAATTCTCACCAGTATTCTCAGTCGTCTGGAGGACGAAGCTGAGTGATTTTCAGGGAAATAGCTGGGAGCCGCTGGCAAAACCTTCCATCTTCCAAAGGCCAACCATCTGTCTGCTGCAGCCACGGAAGCTCTGATTGCTTCTGCTTCTCTTTCACCTTCAAATTCTCACATGATTCCCTCAGTTTGGCAGAATGCTGTTCTTAAGCTTCCAGCTCCTGTGACAGATGAGAAAGTATAAGAATAAATCGTGTTAAATTGCCACCAGAAAGTAGGTACAGTTTACCCCTTTGGCTATGCTGATATCATATTGTTTGCTTTTAATTTAATTTTTATTTTATATTGGAGTGTGGTTGATTTACAATTTTGTGTTAGTTTCAGGTGTCCAGCAAAGTGAATCAGTAATCCATATACATATATCCATTCTTTTTCAGAGTCTTTTCCCCTACAGGTCATTACAGAGTACTGAGTAGAGTTTCCTGTGCTATACAGTAGGACCTTGTTGTTTATTTTATATATAGTAGTTTGTATCTGCTGATCCCAAACTCCTAATTTATCCCTCCTCCCCTTTCCCCTTTGTTAACCATAAGTTTGTTTTCTATGTCTGTGAGTCCATTTCTGTTTTGTAAATAAGTTCATTTGTATCATAATTTTAGATTCCACATATAAGTGATATCATATGATATTTGTCTTTCTCTGTCTGACTTACTTCACTTAGTAAGTGAAGACTGATCTCATACTTTTGAACCCATATTTACACTTAAATAACCCCAGCAGCATCAGCCTGTGTACTAGCCATGGAGTAGAGATACCCTACTTGTATCTCCTCCACTTTAAGGCAAAACTTGGTTGCCCCAGATGCTGGGAGTCCTATCGGGGGTTTTCTCAGCTGCACAGAGTTGCCTCCCAGAGTATTCTGTCCATCCAAGGTCAGGGCACTCCCACTGGCTTATCACGGAGGTAGAAAGTCCAGGTAATTAAGAGCCAACCTGTGACACATCTGATAAGCCATGCACATCCATAGCTCACATTGGGAGCTGACTTCTGACCATAGCAACTCAACTTTTCCTGCTGACCCATCTTAGTTCTTTCTCTTCCACAGGTATTATCCAAAGAACATTTTCTAATAAATATTACACTCTGTAATACTAAACTAAACCCAAACTGCAGCATGATGCTTCCACAGAGTGTGATGCAACTAGATTTACTCAAAGGAATCCCTTCATGTAGAATAAAAAGAAAACGAAAATTCCCATTAGTAACTGTATCCACCTGAGTTGTGATTATTCTTTTCTTCAGGTACACTTACATTTTTTTAACATTGTATAATGTAAGACTTAGCTGTATAATTGTCCACAAGCAATATCCTTTATATGAACCAGTTATGCTAGGAGAAAAGGAAAAAAAAAAGAAAAAGAAATAGGCAGTTGTGTACAAATCAGACTAAATATTTATTTTTTATTCTATCACAGCAATGCAACCACAAAGGGTGTTGTTTGCTATCATTTATTGTGACTCCATCTTTAATATGCCATCTCACAATTCTTTAATGTCAGCTGATTACAGAAAATGGAATATGCATTTGTATCAGAGACTCTCATGGTCATGAATCAATTGTCTTATTTTTATGAGACTATATCTATCTATCTATCTTTCTATTATCTATCTGTCTATCTATCTGTGTGTCCACCTATCTACTCACCTAGCCATCTATTTTTCCTGCATAATGTATCCTTCGTCAGAAGCAATATTTTGTGGAACAAGGTCACTGAGAATAAAGTGGTACATACACAGATAATGGGACTGGAAGAAACACTGGTAGCAAGAAAGGCAAGTCCATATTCAGAGTAAGTGTCTATCATAGTGGAAAAAGTGATGTGATAAAAACGAGATGGTAAAAGCTACTCAACATGATTAACCAGCCCTCCTGTGGCTTGCTAATCCTCCTGTGAAATGATGCATATCTGGTCCTTATTACTGGTCTCAGTGGTGGTAAGTTAAGCACTCAGCAGTGTTGGGAAGCACATAAGCATACTCGGAAGTCAGTGGAGAGATGGAATCCACATTTTTTTTACCTTGGGCATAACTTCCTTTCCTACCTGTGTGGTGAATGTATTCACAAGTCCAATGGTCAAACCTAGGGTGATTAATCTCCATGAAAGATTTTTTTTCCACTCAATTTTTGCTGTGGGTGTTTTTAATGAGAACTCACAGGGAACACAAATAGCCTTACCCTCTTTCCATATTCTAAAATGTCCATCCCACACTGCTTGCGTTATTGTTACCAATCCATCAGACTTTCCCTTCCAAATCCTGGACAATTTTGCAAAATCATTAGATATGATGTTGTTATATCACTACCCATTAATCCTTCTAGGAAAATTGGAAAACTAGAAGAAATTCTTGGACTTCACGCCTGTTGGAGTTATTTACCCTTCCTGATTGCTTGAACTGCACCAGTAGTACCCTTGTTGCTGCTCTACTCTTAAACCAGGCCCAATTTCTATCTTCTTCAGTCAACTGCTCTTAAGGCATTCCCCAAGAGGACACTGGTGTGAACTGAGGAAGAGGTAGCAATGAACCTGAAGCAGGTACAATGTAATTCAGATCCAGTGAACATAATATTTTCTTGTGTTTTTAGGACAAGGTTGAGACTGATTTCTTCTAAAACATGTCTACCTACTGATAGGATACTGCCGAAAGTGCCCACCTTTATGGTTTGGTAGATCAGATAATGCTGACTTCATAATAAATAACTATCAGCTCAGGTCATACAGTTACTTGGGATTCCACCAACAGGCTTTCAATATCTACCAGGGCCCAAAACAAAATCTGGATATATTTTCCAAAATATGAATAGTTAGTTACAGGAAAAAACATATATTTGATAAATGTATATATATATATATATATATATCATTTTTGATAAAATGTATATTTATCAATAAATAAATATAAATATGTTACATAACATATTTTATAAATACATATTTTATATATTGCATATGTGTATATATAAACATATATTGCATGATGTGTGTGCCCACATATGATGAGTCTGTTTTGTGATTCTTCTGAGACTTATTAGAGGCTCCATGAGACACAGATACAAAAAGAACAAACCAGACATTCTCCGGGTCACAATACTCTGCAGAGCCAGTTCTGGTTCTGGTTCTTGAAACTGGATGCTTTACAGTCTACACAGTAAATTTGTTGTTTTAGCCGTGTTGATTTCTTTTTGCTCTTCTAGCAAATTATCATGAATTTAGTGGGCTAGAATAACACAAATGAATTTTCTTTTTAGCTCTTGAGTTCAGAAGTCTAAATCAAGGTGCTAGCAAAGCTGTGCTCCTTCTGGAGGCTTTCAGTTCCCTGGCATTTTCCAGCTTCAAGGGCTGTCTGCATTCCCTGACTTAGCCCCTTCCCCTCAGCTTACAGTCCCTCCTCCATTTTCAAAGCACATCCCTCAACCTCTACTAATGACCCTAGGATTCCATTAGTCCTCCTTCTCCAGAGCCTTAACTTAACTACATCTGCAAAGTCCCTTTTGTCATGTAAGGTAACATAGTCACAGGTTCTCAGGCTTAGAATGTGGACATCTTTATGGCGAGGACATTATTCTATCCACCACGGTAGTTCACTCTAACTTGATGTATGTTGTTTCCTAAATCCAAAGAGATTTAACTATCATTGCACCTCCTTTTCTTTTGTAAAAAACAAAAATATATAATGATAAGGTGCCTCAATTTTCATGGTCAGGTACATTTCTTTCAAAAGCAGCTTTCAAAATTGCATTTCTTGATCAACAGCCCCAATCAGCATGATTCAATCAATGGAGTATTTTGATAAAGCAGATCAGCATAATGTACCACAGGGTGGTGATACAATCAAAGTTGCTTGGACTAGATTATAACAAAGGACTCAGGTTATCAAAGCACTGAGATAAGACTGCTGTGTATCACTGCAAGTGCTGGTGAAAGAGAACTGCTTCAGTACAACTTGCTAATTAGTGGAAGGAAAAAAAAAGCTAACTCAATGAGTAAAAGGTACAGGAATTCATTGCAATTCACTAATGCATACTCGTTCCTATTACCAAAGTCCCAATATTTGCCAATAAGCACCCTAACTTTCATACAGAAGCCATGAAGAGATTACGAATTCAATGTGTATGATAATTTTATATTCTGAAAATCAAACTATAGACCTGGATTACATCAACCCTTTGACTAAAAAAAGGTAGCAAAATGTCTCATAGCAATTATGGAATTCCTCTAGTTTTCTAACCATGTCTTGACCTAAGAACTGAAAAACATGAGCTTGCTGTTGTCTTTGTGTAAATGAGAAGTGTTAGCCCACCCCCAAGTTCCTGTAGTCATTTCCACAATAATTATAAGGCAGGAGCTACTGCTTTCCCGAATCCTTGTCTTTAATAGACACTTTATTCCAGGCAATCATTTAATGAATTATTTTTCCATAACATGTCACAGATTATCAGTATACATTCCTGAACTGATGATGATATCATTCTTACCTTCAAATATAAAGAGGTCAGATATCCTTCTCAGATTACATTGTAAAATCTTTTTGCAAGGACCACTTCAAGTACAAACAACAGTCAAGAGTCTAGACAAAAAAAAAAAAAAAAAAAATCAGTCACTCTAGATATTTCAGGCTGGAAGGGATTTAACACAGAGAATTGGGAGCATACAAAACTATTGGAAGAGCTACATCCTTCAAGATGATCCTATCTGCAAAGCAGAAACAGAGACACAGACATAGAGAACAAATGTATGGATAGCAAGGGGGAAAGGGAGGTGAGAGTAATTGGGAGATTGCATTGACACATATATACTATTGATATTATGTATAAAATAGACAACTAATGAGAACACAGTGTGTAGCACAGGGAACTCTACTTAATGCACTGTGGTGACCTGAATGGGAAGGAAGGCCAAAAGGGAGGGGATACATGTATATGTATGGCTAATTCATTTTGCTGTACAGTAGAAACTAGCACAACACTGTAAAGCAGTTATACTCCAATAAAAATTAATTTAAAAAAATAAACAAAGAAGAAGAAGAAGCCTGAAAGTGCTCAAATCACAGGGAAATTTCATCAACAATCTCCTCTGCTGCGGGCCTAAAGCCAGTGACTCACAGGAGGACTCACAGAAGCAAATTTCTGTCTGTCATTTTCTAAAAGCCAAGGATCTAGTCATTGTTGCCAATAGAGCAGTGATGGTTCCTGCTTCTTTCCCCTTCCAATCTTGCATTTCCTTGGCAGGTATGCAATTATTGGACTTACCAAAATAAGGGACTAGGAGGACATATTAATTCCTGACAGATAAGCACAGATGTTGAAACCCTCCCAGTTATGTGAGGAATAATGCTGGAAAGAGGTGACAGTGAGTAAGAGATAGACCTTGAAGGAGTAAAGGAGAGATAGCTTTAATCGAGTAAACTGGATTTAGCTTTTAGTTTTTTAAAAATCCTTCTTAAAACTTATGCCACCATCTCACTCCACGTGAAATGTTATTTGTTATTTTTCTTTTATTATGCTCTATCACTGACACATTTTGCTGACTTTCTGAAAATCAGTGAGAAGTTCTCACTCGTCTTATTTGTTCTGATAGTGCTTCAATTACATTTGAATTAATTATACCTTGAATGTTCAAACCCCAAACATTTTAAAGAAACTTCTGTAAAATTATACCTACTTAGAGAATTTTTAAACATAAAACTGACAGCCCTTTTATTTTATTTTCTAGTCTTGTTATTGTTTTTCTACCTTTTTAAAACAATTAGGCATTTCCTAATTTTTAAGAAAAATTATGAATTTTTGTAATTCATATAATGAATTAGTAATGTGGTTTTTAGTACATTTCTATATTTGTTAACACGGATGTTACATGATATACCCTAATTTTTGGAAAGCCATATTGTACAGTTATTATTACTGTGGGCTTTGGGGTGAAAATACCTAGAAATGAATGCCAGCTCACTCGCACTTCTCAAGTGCTCTTGGTTTAACAGTTGTGTGTTCTCAGTTTTCTCACATATAAACTGAGAATATTATCAGTACTTATAGAATTTACTGTGATGATAAAATAGTTCATAGTACCAAGTACATAGTAAGATCAAAGTTGTCAGTTGTTATAATAACTCTTCATAGCAGCAGACTAGGTTGTCTTTGCTCTTACCTGTAGAGACAGGGTTTTAAGATTTTCCTTTAATCCTTTATGAAAAGAAAATAGTTGTTTTTACCTCTTCTTTTTTTCTGTACCTCAAGGGTTCATAGTTTTTTCTTTTTGTTTGTTTGCTTGTTTCCTTTCAGGACTACTCTTTGAGTTGACTGGCTTATGAGACAAGGAAATCACACACTTTACTCTACTGTCACCCATGTCCAGTCATGGCCTTTGGCCTCCAGAAGAGAATAAGTGAATCACAAAGCATATAATGCTGGCAAGATCAGGAATCTCTTAGGAGGCTAATCAGTGATCTTGAGACTTTATAGCTCTTCAAAATCCTTTTCAGAAAACTATAGAAGATGGGGGAACAAAACACAAAAGTGGCTGGGTTTGGCCTTAAGTGTGTATACACTACATCTTGGCCTTCCATCTATGAACTATAAAATAGATGTGAACATACTAATACTTATATTTGCCTATACCTATGTCCTCTTCTTTACCAATATTTAGTAACATTACATCCACAATTGTTAGGACTTTATTTGTATTCTAATATTAAACAGTGTGAGTATATTTCCTTCCATACATTCAGTAACTCATAAAGTAATTAAACTAATTCAGAAAAGGTACCAGTTGAAGGTTGCTCATTTTACTCATTTGGGGGCATATAAAAAGTTATTCTATGGGTATATGAAGTTATTCTAGCTTAAGGAAGTAGAAAAAATTCAGTTACTCTCTACCCTGCTAACTGCTATCATACTGGGCAATTTGAAATGTGATGAGCCTGGAAGAAACTCAGGAGTATGGCATGAACATGAGGAAGCAGATAGCAAAGAAGTACAAGATCATGAAGCAAAATGCTTAGTCTCAGCAGTCAGAGGCTGAAAGGAAAGATAGAGTAAAACCTAAAAGGAGAGAAAAAAAAGAAAGATCTCAGTGAAAGAGAAGTCCCCCACCAATCTCCCTGCTCACTCTCACAATGCACTCTTCCAATGCATCACTCTTCCAATAGGCCCATGCTGTCCTTTCCTGGTTGATATCAACTTTATCAACTTTTCTGTTAAAGTCTACCTGGATGAGTACTGTCAATAATGGACTGTCTGCTTGTTAAGTGTACCACCTGTGTACCTGTTTCATGCCTGAAATTGAGGAAATGGGACATAGGTCCTGAATGCCTCTAAGGGTTGTCACAGATTCAAGAGTTAAATGATTACCATGCACACACAAATGAACTTATGCAGCTGACTGCTTAGTTACAGCGGGTAACTCAGCACAAGTGTTCTATCGCAGCCACAGGACCAGGACCTTAAGTGAAGAATCTGGACTAGCCCAGGAATCCCTACCAGGTGCCTGTCTAAAGGTAGGTACAACATCAAGCCAATGCCAGATGTTTACGAAGTCCCTCAGATCTAATTCTCACAAGTTCTCTGGCTTCCTTTGCCTGGCTTTCTCTTTCAGTAGTTCATTAAACAGGCTGCAGCATGAATTATCTTTCCAGTCACTCATTTGTTCTGTTATGAACTAATCAAGTATGGTTAAGTACACTCACTCCTTGATGCTGTTTCGAAAAAGATAGTTTGTCTTGTTTAAAAACGTATTACATCATTTCATAAATTAGATACCCACATAATTGGTCTCATAATTTGATGTTCTTTTTCTTATATTAATTTGCTCAACAAATATGTATTCAATCCATACTACATATTTAATAAGATATGGTCCTGCCCTAAGACACTTGCATTATGTGGAGGAGATAACTATGTCATTGAGTAAACATGGTTCTCAGGGGAAGGGTGTAGACACATAAAGGAGGAAAGAGTGGTTTATTCTAACTTGCTTGGGATCGAGAGAGAGGAAAGGCTAAAGGCGGTGATGTTTATGTTCATCTTTAAAAATGAATACATGCTTGCCCAGCAAATGAGGCATAAAAGGTGAGGCATAACAAACAGTGTGAACAAAGGCATGGAGACAGGAATAGTTCATGAAATAAATGTATTTGCTCTGTTTGGATAAGCACCAGAAGGTTTTTGTAATTCAAATAAAGAAATAACTGGGGAAGGAGTCTGTACCCATATCTGAGGTTCCAGAGGAAGGAGGCAAGAGGGTTGCTAAAGGGTCTGGACTTGATCCTGAGGTCCATATGCAGTTATTAAAATAGTAAGCAGAGTGGGTAGCACGATCAGATTAGATTTTTTTAAATGTGTAGTGTAAGAATATATATATATATATATATATATATACTTATATATTTGAAACAGAATAGAAAGTCCATAAACAAATGTATGTGTTTATGAGAATTTGGTATATTACAAAGATGGTACTTTAAATCTGTGGGAAAAGAAAATTGTATTAGAAGGGTGAATAGTGTAGGGTCATTCTGCTAGGGTTAGAATCCTGGTTCTACCAATTAACATGTGTATGAATTGGACAAAACCAATAACCATTTGGTGCCTTACTTGTCCCTTCTTTAAAATGTTTTGTTTAATCCTCAAACCAACCCCAAAAAAGTAGGGTTAAATTGAAAAGTACCTGGCACAATTAAAGGTTGTTCCATCGATATTAGTGATTATTATATTACTAAATGGCAAGTTAGCTATCCATGTAAAAATATTTAGATTCATAGTTCATGCTACTCATGAGAATATATTTCAAGTGGTCAAAAACCTAAGCATTTTTTTTTAAATTATGGAAGTATCAGAAAAAAACATAGAAATGGGTTTTTTAACTTTTGGATAGAGAAAGCCTCTTAAATAAGTATGCAAAAACTCTCAAATAAAAAAGTGTAAGTTTGAAAATACTCCAATTATGGGTTTCTGTGCAAGACATCCCCTGCTCAAAATGAAGACAAATGACTGACCAGTAGATTTTCCATTACCCATAACAAGTGGCCTCAAGGGTGTGGGGAGATACATATTCATGTTGAGCTCACAAGAGTGTAAATAGGTGTAGCCATTTTAGACAGCAGTATGGCAGGATTCGTTAAAATAAAAACGACAGATGGGTTCTGTGACTCCATTTCTATTTCTTGGATATTTATAGGCATCATACAGGTAACTTACTTTAAAATACCTCAACATAAACAGCGTGATATACATGTGTAAAGAAGCATTCACAACTATGCTCAAGGAAGCACATAGAAGGATGTTTACTGTGCTTCTGTTTGTAATAGAAAAAAAATTAAAACTACCTAAATGTCCATTAAAGGGGTTTTAACTATACTATGTCTAAATTATGGAATATCATGAACATTTTAATAGAATGAGATAGAGCTAGATTATTTGCATGAGAATAACTCTATGACATATTTTTAAGAGAAATAAAAATTGTAAAACAGGTACTGTGTGAGATCTGCTTTAAGCTACAAAATTATAACATTGTTTACATAGGAATATGTATATATAGATGGATAGAAGAAGGTTTGAAAATGGTGCCTTCCTTTCCTCCCTTTTCTGGCTTTTTTTGGCTTTAATTGTACAGCCAAGCCTAATCCTTACTAATATAGGTTAGTTGTCTTCGTAACCAACAAGGAGGAGAAGTGGAAAAAGAGAAATCTAAGTTGTTTTAAAGAGTGGAATTTGTCAAAATACATCACCAGAGATCTTGGAGATCTGTATATTTCACCATATGTTCACTTAGCATAAATTAATATAAACAGAAATGCAGAAAAGGGGATAGAAGAAGAAGTAATGGTACATAGAAAACATAAAATAAGATGGTAAGAATAAATTCAAATTCTTGATGAATATGACTAAGTTAAATTTTGTTAATAAAACACAAATGCTCACAGTTGATATTTAAAAATCATGTGGTTCTATGGCATTTACAAGACACACTTAAAACAGAATGACATAGAACAGTTGGGAATAAAGAGAAGGGAAAACGACACTTACCTTAAGACCCAACAATTCCATTCAAGAGAAATGAAAACATATGTGCACAAAAAAGACAACACAAACACGAATGTGTTTATTAACTTTATTCATAATAGACAAAAACTGGAAACAAGCCATTAAACCGAGCAAAAAAGCCAGAAACAAAAGAATACACACTGTATGATTCCATTTGTATGAAACTCCAGAAAAGACAAATTTAATCTATGTGATAGAAAGTAGGTCAATGATCACCTGTGGTTACAGCCACAAGGCGATTTGGGTGAGTGATGAAAATGTTCTCTATGCTGATTATCCTGCTGGTTACTTAAACATATTGATTTTTCAAGACTCATTGAGGGATATAAAAAATGAATGTATCTGATTGTATGTAAATTTAAATTTGGTAAATAAAGAGATGGCAAAGGGAAAAAATATATAGGAGTACAGAAAAGAAGTAGCTAATTTAGTTTTGGAGGTTCAGAGAAGGCTTTTCTCTGAGGAGACATCAGAGCATTTTTATTTTGTATTTTTTTTTTTTTTTGAGTGGGATCTGAAGGAACAGCAAGGCTGAACCAGTCAAAGAGGAGGAACAAGGAAGAGTTTTCCAGACAGAGGCAGCCGTAAGCTCAGATTCATGGGACAGATGGGGAAGATGGGGGCTCATTTGAGGAAGCGGGAGGAGGTCAACATGACCGGAGAGAACAGGTGTGACAGAAGAAGAAACAAGGGAGGGTCCCTGTCCTATGCTTTGCATAGGTGACACTGTCTTTATTTTGCCCTTGAACATAAATGACATTTTGTTCAGGTATCGAATTCTTGGCTCACATTCTTTTTTTCCCTTAATATTCTGCAGGTCTGGTCATTACCATTTCATACTACGTGTTACTGAGATGTCTAAGGTTGCCTGGTGTTTGTTCCACTGCAGGTAAACAAGCTTTTCTCTTTTATTGAATATAATGCATGTTTTGATTTTTTTTGGTGAATATTATTTTCCCCTGATAGTCAATGAGTCTGAAAACCCCATGATTCATGTTATCACTGATGATCCCTTTACTGCAAATTGTCTCCTTTTGGAAATCTTACCATCCATACATTGGAACTCCTACGTTCTCCATGTTTCATCTTTTCTAATAATTTTATAGCCTTCATTTCCATCTCTAATGAGTTTTGAGGGAAGGTTTGTTATGCTTGTTCTTCTCCCTTAAGTTGATTTTTGGTCCTATTAATAACTTACGGTTTTTATTCCTTTATTATTGTCTTAAATTCAGCGATTGTTTTCCAGTATGTGGTCTTTCCCTTTTCATTGCTACCAGAGCTTATTCTGTAAGCACAATGTCCTCTGAAATGTTATAATGGAATTAATGTAAATTTCTATTTATATTATATATCACTCAGGGTTCTTCAGAGAAACGGAAACAGTAGGAAAAGCTAATTAAAGAAATAAAGAAAAAGGGAGAGAGAGAGAGAGAGAGAGAGAGAGAGGAATATTAAGAAATTGGCTCACACAACTGTGGGAGCAAACAAATATGAAATCTATGTGACAGGATGGTACCTGGATACTCAGACAGGATTTCTATGTCACAGTCCCATCCCTGTTTCTTCCCCATCTCTATTTTTGAGGGAAATCTTTTTACTTAAAATCAACTGATTGTAAATGTTAATCACATCTACAAAGTACCTTCATAGCAGCATCTAGACAAGTGTTTGACCAAATAACTGGGACCATAGCCTAGCCAACATGACATACAAAGTACACTAGCTACTGTTACATTCATATAAAATATCACAGTTGCCTATGATAGTAATACTCCCCTGGTTTCTTGTACTATTCTTCTTTTTATAAAACCATTTGTTCTGATTCCTCCATGCAGTTCCCTTTGGATGAAATGTACCGTCCTTTCATTTACCCACATTTTTGCTTGTGTTTTGTTTTGTTTTTTAATCAATATAGAATTTGTGTGAATGCTTCTCCAGATTTGGAAGTTGAAATGAATTCTGTCAAATCGGACCACATTGGGTGATCTATCTCGGGTTTCCATTTTACAGTCTCTTATAAGTAGTAAAAATAATAATCTTTTTAGTAAAAGAAATATGTTTGTAATAACCTCTTCTTAGTCTCTGTCAGGTTGAAAACTCATTTTCAGCTAAAAGTGATAACTTTGAGTTAAAAAAAGTTTGGATCTTCATTCAAAACTGTCCTATGAAATTGAAGCCAAAAAGTCGCCGTCATAAACAATCAGAATGATTGATTTAGTAAGCTAGACAAAAAGCAATTTTGCAATTTTGTTAAAATAGTTAAAAATAAACTATCATTGATACCTTTCATAAAAGTAAAGGGAGTGGTCAGTGGTTATTAATAAAACAAAGAGTGCCATCTACTGACTACACAATTCTATTATGAAAGTTGCCTTAAGCATAAATGTGATACCACACAATTTTCCAGTGTGATAGTGCTATTCATTTGATATTCTGAATTTTCCATGAATTTTTGTTCGTTTAAAATGATCCCATTTAAATCTCTAGTCCTGCTAACTGAAGTGGAATTTACATGTGCTTAAATCAAATGACTGCCACTTTACAAAATCACTGTCATCAAGAGGCAATTTTTTTAAAGTGCCCCTTTGTGCTAGGAACTACTGTAAAAGAAATACGTCTACATTCTCCTCACACAAGACTCGGAAACAATTGTCAAGACTGCAGAAATGTAAGAAAAAGTAGACCCCATCCACCTCAAAAAAACTGTTGAAATGATTAAAGAAACGCAAACACTGATGTAACTTCCTGATAAAGGAGACACTGAAACATATTTCATAATAGGTATAGTAAGGAGGATTTAGCACCCATCACCTTTTAATTCATATGTGATTTTATAGAGGAAGTAACATTTAGAGTTTTATGGACAACCAACATAACCCAGCAATTGGAGAAGAATATCATGTACTGTATTTAAATAGGATTCAGTATTTTTAAAGTGCAGAGACAAAGCTTCCTCATGTGTCCCACTAGTGACATTGTGAAGTTTCTAGGAAGTAGAGCAGGGAAGGGAGGGCTGTGCTCCCAGAGCAGGGTTGTAGTGTGTAAAGGAATAAATGGCTCCAGAGCCAGGGACTTGGGGCCCAGGAGGTGCATCTGCAGGAAACACCATTCAGGCCCAGTGCTGTCTTCAGGGTACCAGGCAGAATTGGATGAATACATTACCCTGACCCTTACATTCCTTATATGTTAATAGATCAGATGCCACATCAAGAAACAAGACTGATGCTCCTATCAAACTACAAAACACTAATCTCTTCTGGTGATAACTCTTACATCCTGGATTCCCTCGTTGATTAAGGCTCTCTTGACAAAAGAAGAATCGTGAAAGTCTATTATAAAAATAGAATTAGCGGTACATTCCAACTTCATTCCTTTGTTCACTCATTTCATAGGGTACTTCAAAGCAGAATGGGTTCACATAACCCAATCTTCTATATAATATTGTGTTCTGTTGAGGTAGAATATTTTTTGTTAAAAATCAATAAACGGAACAACAGCACATGCATCCAGTCCTAGGCTCATCAGGAAGGATGTATAATGCATGGGGTGTGAACTCTAGGATGTAAGCCTTAAACTCAAGGCCAGCAAAATCTAGTAAAATCTTACATCCTTCAGTGGGTACGCTTGGATGAAGAAGATACAATTGTAGGAGTTTACACGAACAAAATAGGTTAAATTCATAGCTACAGGCTGTCTCTGTTGAAAAGTTTCCCAAGATAAATTTGCACTTCATATGTATTTTGTGATGGGAAAGAGAGATCTGGTGAGAAACAGTTTAGAAAAAATGGGAATTTGGGATCTTAGAAAGCAAAAGCTCCTCTCTCCATGAATCGGGCTCTAAAGCACTGCTTACCTGTCCTATGAGGCAGCAATGCCACGTGGGCAATCAAACATAAGATGTAATTACATATAAGGCCAACTTAGGGAACATCACTCTGTTAAAGACATAGTACCTTGAACATTCTAACTAAGTCCTGCTGACTATAAAAAGCATGATCTATTACTGTTATGGACTGCATCTTTGTGTCCCCCCCTCCCAAATTTATATATTGAAACCCTAACTTTCAGTGGGATGGTCCCAGGAGGTGGGGCCTTTGGGAGGTAATTAGGGCATGAGAGTAGAGTCCCCATGGTGACATTAGTGTCCTTATAAAAAGAGGAATAGAGCTAGACTTTTCTTTTCTTTTCTTTCTTTTCATCATGTGAGGATAAATGAGAAGATGGCCATGGATAAACCAGGAAGAAGGCATTCACCAGAACCTGACCTTGCTGCACTTGACCTTGAACTTTCAACCTTTAGAACTATGAGAAACAAATAATTATTGTTTAAGCCACCTCATCCATGGTACTGTGTTACAGCAGCCCAGACTGACCAAAGCAGCTATCATTATGGATTTTGAGAGTAATATTTCTTTCTTTAGTTATTAATTAACAGAAAAGAGTCACAGATCTTTAAAAAACATTGTACTAGAAAGAATTAAATAGGCAAGGGAAACTTTATTCAAGACATTGTGATAAAGATCAAGCCTATTACAAGGAGAGAGTTTGAACTCAACTCCCCTGAAACAAATGATTGGGGGGATTTGTAAACACTGAGTGAGCTAATGAAAAAGTGCTACAGACCCTTAGCCTGAAGGTTGGCCATCTTTGCTTACTAATTATCACTTATGGAAGTTAGGTTCCCACCTTTCCACAGAGACTAGGATGAAGGGACCTTATCTTTCTTGATTAGGAAGGACGGCTCCCAGGTTCTCAAGAAAGACATTCCTGGGTTGTGAAACGTTCACATATCAACAGGGTAGAGAAGGAATTTTCATGTTTTCTAAAGTAGATGCTCGAAGAATGAGGAGATCAAGAAAAAAAATGTCTGGGATAAATTGGGAGATTGGGATTGACAAATACACACTACTATATATAAAATAGATAGCTGATAAGAACCTACTGTATAGCACAGGGAACTCTGTTCAATACTCTGTAATGGGAATAGAATCTAAAAAGAGTGAATATATGTATATGTGTAACTGATTCACTTTGCTGTACAGCAGAAACTAATACACCATTGTAAATCAACTATATGCCAATAAAAATTAATTTTAAAAAAATGTCTGAAGTATAGTCAAGCTGTGGGGACTGTTAAAGCCCTTTTGGTAAAGTCCTCATTCTTGCTTATAAATACTTGAAAGAAAGGCAAAAATAAACAGAAGAAAATCTGTTGAGCTGATAAGGGATGCACTGCTGATCATTTTACCTTGTGGATTATTCATGAGGAACATCTGAATTAATGAAGTAGCAAAAATAATCCCTAAACATTCTGCATAATACCTTTTTATTAATACACAATTTACAATTCTACATTTTAATGAGGAATAAGTACAATAATGAAAACATATCACAGCTTCTGGATGTTTTCCTATATGACAATTATAGTATATTTTGTAACGACTATTCTGGTAGTGGTAACAGTGTGAGGGGCTGGAAGTAACATTTAGGCATGCCAAACTTCTTCTATTGGCTTGAGATCCCACCCAGACACCCAGATCCCTGAACACATATAGATATCTGCTTATACCTATTTGCAAGCATATTAGCCAGGGAAAAGTTAAAGAAAGTTTATTAAAATATAATGGTATATGTTATATGGCATTAGGATCATGATTAAGTCCATTAGTGATTTCCTGGCATCACTTATTTCTCACTGAAAATATTTCCTAAATAATGCAATTTGCTGGCTGTGAGAGTATAATCAAAAACATCTTGGTCTCAGTTTTAAATCCAAAAATTTTTAGTTACTGTGTGACACTGTATACATTATTTAATGTTTTTATGATGAGTAGTTTACACATAAAATTGAATTAACCATATCACCTACTTTCATAAATGTTCTGAGTATTACATGATATTTTGTATGAATGCTGATTATATTTGCAGTGTATATTAGGGGCTCAATATATAAGAGCTAGCTAGTAGTTGTTGTAATAACTGTGACAATAGTAGCAACACTCAATAATCTCTCAGAAATATTTTTTGCACTATATTTTGATATTATGTTTAGAGAGTTAATTCCTTGATTGTTTTGTTTCACATATGTGGCCCTCACATGTAATATGCTTGGTTGAAGTCTTCAAACTCTTTATGATATCTGTAATATTCCATAGATAATCTTGGATTATGAAATTAGAACATGTTTTTCCCTTCTTGACTAGCAAAAAGTATGCTCTTTATCAGGCAGTCTGTGAGTTTATCCACTACCCTTTTTATAAGATGTAAAATCAGAGAGAATCTTTATGAGAAGCTGACCATCTATATAAAAAAATTCAACTCTTGGATAATACTTTATTCTCGTTTGTGGTCATGGTCAACTATAGTAGTTTTAGAAGAATTCAATATGGTAGGAGAGAATGAGAATACTTGAAGGGCATCCCGTGGCATTAAAAACAAACAAACAAATAAAGAAACAAAAACTTTTATTTATGACTTTCCTAAGTAGAATCAGAAATTTCCTAAGTAGAAATTCACCAAATAACTTGATTGAATTAACAGAAAAATTGTATTTATCTTAGCAGAATGAAGAAAATCAATGGTTAGTGTTTGACTTTTTTACTTACCTAACTTACTAAATATACTTAATATATATGTACACACACATATATATATATATATATATATATATATATATCACATAGAAATTTGAAGCTATACCTTAGTAAAGAAAGCACTTATTAAAGCTATTATATTGAAGAAAACTGCATATAACCACGATTAATATCTGATAAACCTACCTTAATAAATGGTGTTCTCTCTAACAGCTAGATGGCCTATTCAATAAAAAAGAGATAAGATCAGCAGAAAATGTAGCCTGAGCTTTAGATGTTAAATTAAAATTGCATCAAAAATAATGAAATACCTAGGAGTAAATTTAGTAAAGAAAAGTGAGAGATCTTTACACTGCAAACTATAAGACATTGATAAAAGAAATTGAGAAAGCCAAAAAGAAATGAATATTCTGTGCTCATGGATTAGAAGAATTAATATTGCTAAAACGTCCATGTTACCCAAAGCAATCCATAGACTCAATGAAATCCCTATCAAAATTCCAATGGCATTTTTCACAGAAGTAGAACAAACAATCCTGTTACATGTACAGAACCACGAAAGACCCAAATAGCCAAAACAATCTTAAGAAAGACAAACAAAGCTGGATGCTTCATGCTCTTTGATTTAAAATTATATTACAAAGCTATAGCAGTCAAAACAATATGGTATTGACATTAAAACAGGCATAGATCAATGAAACAGAATAGAGAACCCGGAAAGAAGCCCACATATCTGTGGTCAATTAATTTATGATAAAGGAGCCAAGAATATAATGTGGAAAGGATAGTCTCTTCAATATGTTGGGGAAAATGGACAGGCACATGCAAAAATGAAACTGGACCTCTATCTTATGCCATGCAAAAAAATCAACTCAAAATGGATTAAATATCCCAGCTGCCATTTTGGGTGGTCTTTTCCTTAGAAACACTTTGATGCTCTAGTCTATTTCATTCATAGTCATGTGAAGAAACCACAACCTACTTGGCTACCTCAAGCAAAAATATTTTTAATATAGATAATTGGTACTTACAAAAGCATCAGTACTCATGGATGAGTGAAAGTCACTTGATTCTTGTGTGTTATTTTTTTAGTTGTGATCTAAATAATTAGAAATTTCATCTTATGATGCATGTCATAAACTAATGGAAATCTCCACTGATTTTTGAGACTTTCCTATTTCTGTAGTTAAGAGAGAATAACTTGCAGCCCATGTAATGGGTGGGATCAACAGAAGGGGAAGAAACAATTCCATTTAAATAAAAGGAAAAGGAAAGAAAAAAACCTCAACATAGGCTCAGAGGTATCCACCTCAGGGTTATGACATAAAATGACGTGGGAAATATGATAAAGATTGTTGTATTTTGATTCAGATTTTTATAAATATTTCCCAAATGATAGAACATGAACAATACTTTAGTTAACCCTGGGAATGTTACAGCAAACCAGCAAACATTATCCTATTCTGCCCACATCTCAGAGTCTAGGGAGAAATACAGATGAATAAGCAGAGTTACAACCTAATGTCTTAGCTGTATTGTTGATGAAGATATGGGAGAGTAATGTTACTTAGAAAGTTAATTTTAAATTAAATTTAAAACCCATCAAATTTCTATGTCTTATTTTTTGTTTTTTTATCATATAACTTGATATTCTAAGGACTGACAGGTTTCAAGAAAGTCTGGGTCCACTGATTGATCAATGTTGTCATGACTCTGTCACCTGCTCTCCATCTTTTCATTCTATTTCCTATTATTGGCTCCTTTTTATAACATTTTCTTTATCATTTTTGTAAAAATGTCCCGGAGTATTTTGACTGCCAATCCACGGACCTGATGCCTTTTCTTGGAATGACCACTGGCTTCAGGGAGATAAGTGGCTCTTCAGAGGTAGCCTGGCCAATATCCTGGCCCTGGTGAAGGAGGAATCACTTTATTAACAAATCTACCAGAACCACGTGGAGTGAGTGGAGACACAGGCCACGAATGGGAAAGAGGTAATTACCACAAGGAGGGAATGGGAAAGGGAAACTGGGCCAACAAAATCTAAAGGTGTCAGTTGGAGTCATTTCTGTGTTAAGGATGGCTTTCCAAAGAATGAAACTACTCAGATGTTTGAGATGTGAAGAGATACTAGTAGTCACCTTTTAAATGTAAGGGGGCAAGACAGATGGATAAAATAGTTCAGGCAGAGGGAACTCTGTGAGTAAAGGCACAAAGTTTATGACACAATTTTGTGAAAAGCATTGGTGTGCCTTATGAAGGGAGGACCAACCAAGGTTAAAATAAGCTCTAAGTGAGAAAAGATGGGACATTAGATTAGCAGTCTGGAGAAACATAGATGAATCTGAGAGAGTTTCATTGGGAAATGAGTTCTTCTCTAGGCAACCTAGACACTAAACCACAATTACAGTATCCTCCCCTTACCATGACCACTTGGCATTTTGATTCTCTTTTACATTTACACATACTACATCATCTGTAAAAATGTTATTTATGGGGCTACCATACCTCTTTATCTAATGTAGTCATTGCCATCAATTTTTCTCCCCTTACTGTGGTTTATTTTTCTTCATAGTCCTTACAAAAAATTCAGTTATTTTATAATACAGCTTTGTCCAACATTTCTGGGACCAGGGACGGGTTCAGGTGGTCATGTGAACAATGGAGAGTGAAGGGGAGCAGCAGACGAAGCTTCGCTCACCCCCTGCTGTGTGGCCCTGGGGTTGGGGACCCCTGTTATAATATATGTTAATTTTCTTATCTGTTTGTCAGTATTTCCTGTATTTCTTTTGAAAGCAAGGATTGAACACTTTGTTCACTGCTAGATCCCAGCTAGAACAGTGCTGCTACACACTGCTTAAATCACAATGTTTCAAATGGTATAATCATAGGCTGCATCTCAAAACACAGGTATTAACAGGCACTGAGGGATGATAACTACGCACCACCAGGGACTGGTAAGATGCAGCTGCACCACCTACATGGCTTCACACTGTCTCGTGCCTGGAAGAGCTCTTTATGGTCATCAGAAGTGGTGGAAGCTGACTCTGCTTGTCTGACCACTTGTGTTTCGCCCTTACCTCCTGTCAAGACATCATTCTGGTTCATCGGAAACTCTGGCTGCAAAAGTACATGCAAGCCATTCACTGCAATTATTTTTAGTCCCTAGTATCCTGTAGGTAGACCGTGAGTGTGGAAGAAACTTGGGGCTAGTTTGTGAGTGGGTCCACTCTCTTTGGAGGGCCAGTCCTCTCCTGGACAGGAGGCAGATGCAGGGACAGCGCCAGCAGCCCTTCCCCGCAGCCCACAGATTGCAACTAATCAGCGGTAGTGGCTGGCATCTTGAAAATTAGGTAATGAAGTTCTTTGCCATTATTTCATATGGAAAAATCACTTTTGAAAAGCTTTTCTAAGATCAGCACTTTTTCAGGAATGCTTCTTCAGTTGTCAAGGTGTACCTGGCTATCATACTAAGGTTCCCCTCTTCTTATCTCCAGCCCTTAGCATCATTATTATGGACCTTTTTTTTTTAATCCTTAACATTGCTGTTTCAGAGACAATGTACATTTATGGTTTGACTGGAAATAATAGAAGCCAAGTAAAGTCATATCAAAATATGAGTTTTCAAAATATTTTTGAGACTCTTTACTAAATGAAGAATTGATATTTTGCCTTATGTTCTTCCAGGAAGCTGCCTCTTTTCTCTCGCATTAATAATTGTTTATAGACAGAAATTGTTTTATAAGTTCTATGCCTTGACAATCATGTGATTTTTATCATTGCATGTAAAAAACTATTTACTTTTAGCAGAAAAATTCATCATGAATATTGTGACTTTTTAATACTTTGAATATCAGTTGCCCCTAATATGGTGAGTTTCACTCATTTTGAATAGGGTGTTTCTCTAATACTCTTGTACATTGTAGAGCTTGTTAAAATGCTCAGCATGAATGGTGGTCTGCAGATTTCTTATCCCCCAGCATTTCAAGAGTTTCTCAATATTGTGTGTTCCAATGTTCCAAGAGTTTTAATGTTTTTTTATTCTAATAGCATTGTCAAGTTTAATTTGATTCAAATAATAGTTCATTTTTTAAGTGCCATACTGTCTTCTCCTCAAATTAAAATATTATCTTATCAAATCTTCCAACAAAATGTATGTAATCTCCTTTCATAATTATTGCAAATTAAGTCATCAAGGAAATATTCTGCTAAGGAAAAAAAAAAAGCACGTTTTAGACTCCAACGATTCAAATATAAAATCCAACACAGTGAAGTATGTTAGGGCTAAATTGAATTACTTGTAGTTTTATAGACTTTGACATTAAAGACTCATGCCTTTTATAAGTTTTGCCTGCAATAATATTCCGTTATACATTTTCTAACAGATTGTATTCCTTAATACAACTGTAATCAGAATCAGTTGTAATGTTCTTAATGAACTGATAAACAAACATTTTCAGGAGTATAAAACAGGAATCTACCCTGACTCTTTTCTTATGCATTTGTGCATCAATACATTGAAATAACTTTAAATATGCTAAAAAATAATGTCCTCCTTCCTACAGATACCAGATATTTTTGAAACATTCTAGTGGTAACCTCATATCTGTAAGGCCTTAATATTGAACTTACACCATAAATAACACCTTTAGGTTAACTACTGTCATTAAAGAATACTGAATTGGTTGAAATAAAAAACATTATATAGCAAAAATGTAGCAGTCCAATCATAGTATCAGGAGAATCATTTGGCCTGCGTTTGGAAACCATGTTGCCTGACACATGCATCCCATGGGGTGAGGTATAATCATACCCATTTTAGGGAATAAAGCAAGCAAATGTGAATAATGTGCTTCACAATGCATATATGAATAATGTCTGGAATTTCAAAGTTCTAATGAAGTGTGTGATATTATTTTTACAAGTATTAGCTCTCTGGCTTCAGTTCCCATCTCTATTCACTAGATTCCTGCCATTCACAACACATTTATATGAAAGAAATACATTGGATTCCTGAGAAGTGACAGCTTTAATCTTCCTGCTCTATCTCTTGAGGATCCCTGGCTCTGTTGCCCCTTAAGGAAAGGGAGGGGGAGAGAGGGAGAAGGAGAGAGAGAAGGAGGGAGACAGAGAGATTTAGATAGCATGGAAGGAACTATTTACCATTCTTTCTGCTTCCACTCAGGGCGATTCTACCTTAGAGTGAGCCTGTGGTGGAAGATACAATTGCACTTCCTTCCCATGTCCTAGTTTCTCCACAGCTTTCACAGAATGAGCTTCGCACATTACTGAGACTGATCTTTTGTTTCAGAAAAACCATTTTCTATTAAATATGGTTTTAAACCCAAGCCAATGGCCTCATCTCGGGTTCAAATTAAGACAAATTTATCTGTTTCAACACTGGAGGAAAACAGGACTGAGTTGGATTGCTTCAGAAATGCACATCATTAATTAATGTAAGGCAGGAGTATAAACATGTATTCAGTTTAGGTGATTTAATAAACTCTCAAGATAATTCTACTTAAACATATTCAGTGCTTTACAAACTGAATGTATATCTATATCTTGAATGAGAGCTATCTTCACTATGGTCCCAAGTCTTTTTACTATTATGAATTCAGTAGAGAAAGGTGGCTCTATTTAATTAAAACTATTTATTTTTACAGGATTTATAAGGTAGGAAAAATATATTATCATTTTTTGTGTGTAGAAACACTCATAAAATAAGCTTCTGGAAAGAAATGCTTTTTGCAAATGCATTTATTAATCTGTCTAATCAGAATGTTGTTTACAATTTGGTTAATTTTTACTTATTGATCACATAAAATGTGCCAAGAATTTTTCTTCTAGGTCCCACTCTTGCTTAGGTTCTGTTTTATATGCATATGTAACACGTGAACTTGCTCTGTCTTCGAACTCCTTACAATTTATTGAAATTATATATTTTCTTGACCCTCTCACTCACTAAGCTATAAGATCCCTGAGGAAAGCAGTCTGGCCTTGTTCACTACTGAATGTTTGACACAAGTATACACTCAATACTTGTTGAACAAGCATTATTTTAAAATTCTAAAATAAAACATAGCATGACTTATTTTTAATTTTAATTGTATTCATTAGTTTGGATATCTTAAGTTCCGTTCAGGTGGTAATAAAAAGAATGTTACATTAGTTCTGCCTTCAAGGTGCCCACACTCTAGTGCCATGAAGATATAAATCAAATTTAGAGCCCAATTATAATAAATAGCTCAATCCAGGTGACTTGTAACACCCATTGCAATGTTTGCACTTCAAACTGTTTTATGTGATTCCCTAATTATATTATATGGTAACCTAATAAATGATCTCAAATCCATTAGATAAAAGGCATGATAAAAAATTAAGAAATAGATTTAGTAAAATAAAGGGTACCATGGCAAAATAATGTGTTTTCCTTGATTTATAAACCGGTTAATCTTGAATGAACATTTTGGTAACATCTCATCTGGTTTGTGAGTCCATTTTACAAGTGTAAGCAGTTCACTTGGAAGAATTTTGTTGATTCCTGCTGGGTTTAAAACTTCATTTAAGTGACTATCATTCTATATCTCATGAGAGCTAGCTTAACTTCTTCCATTTTTCTTCATAATTCTCATCTTTGAGAGCAGGAACATGTTGGTTGGAATAATTTTGCATCCCAGTAGGAGCAATTATACATTTTCTCATGTGATTGATACTGCACGCAAGTCTATTGGTGATCAGTATCCTGCGCCTTGTAATTCCTTTAATTTCATTTATATTCAGCTGGGAAAGGAGCCAGATTTCTCCTGGCTTCCGCACACTCGCTGATGGTTAGACAATAAATAAGATTTTTATTTTCCTTCCTGTACTTGTAGGCTTGTCGGCTATAACACTTTCTTCTTTTTGCAGCATTTTCTGTCACTATCTTTATTTTTAAATTAAGTGTATTTTATTTTGTGCAAAGTACCCCTTCAGCTTCAACAGAGAAGTTTCACTCTGCAGTATTTTTGTTACTATTCAGTCATATTATTTTAAACTTTATTATTTCTTCTTTCATCTAAGGGTTACTTACAAGAGTAGGTTTATTTCTCCCTAACTTCAGATGTGGTTGTTCCTTAGTAATCCCTTTATATCAAATACCAGCTTAATTGCGTTCCGGTCAAGATGTGTTCTTTAGGATACTGGTTCTGGGAATATAATAAAACTTGCTTTATTACCTTGTAGCTGATTAATTTTTATGGATATGCTATGTTTGCTTGAAAATGATATACATTCTACATTTGTTAGGTGTCATGTTTTATCTATACTCATTATATCAAGATCTTGTTTAGTTTAAATCTTCTATATCTTTATCAATTTTTAACATTTTGTTAATATTCCTGGCTTGGATTTAAGTGGTTTTTCTTCTTAGCATTTCTACATTGTTACATCTGTATATATGTGATGCTATTATTAGATCCATGCATATTTATAATTTATACTCAGTATGATTTTTATCATCCTGATGACTTTAATACTACTATTTAACATATTGTTTGATTGACATGAACATAAATACATCATCGATATTTTAAATATTTGGTTTGCTTATAAATTTAATGCTCTTTTAATTTCAAATTCTAAGTTTTTTGGGTTTTTTTAATTTATTTACTTAGGGCCTAAAACTTATCCCCTTGCAAAAAAGCATATAACTTTATTTTTAAATTGACTTATTGATTTTTTTAACCTGGATTATTTATTACTTTGGCACATTTAATTTCATATATATCAATTCATTCTTACAATCTTATTTTACTTATTTAATGTTTTCTATTCATCTGATTTTCAACATTTGTTTTGTTGGTTAGCATGTAGGTGCATATCCTTGGATGTGTGTGTGTGTGTGTGTGTGTGTGTATGTTTTAGTGTAACTTTTCAATTTTGGATTGATTTCAATTATATACTATTCTAATTCCATTTCACACAACTATTTTATTTTTTTAATTGAAGTATAGTTGATTTATAATGTGTTATTTTCTGACAATGTGATTTGGTTATATATATATATATATATATATATATATATATATATATATGTATTCTTTTTAATATTCTTTTCCATTATCGTTTATTACAAGATATTGAATACAGTTCCCTGTGGTACACAATGTGTCCTTGTTGATTATCTATTTAATATATAGTAGTGTGTATATGTTAATCTCAAATTCCTCATTTATCCCTTCACTCCTCTCCCTGTTATCCCTTATGGTAACCATAAGTTTGTTTTCTAGGTCTGTGGGTCTATTTGTTGTGTAGGTAAGTTAGTTTGTATCATTTTTTTTTCAGATTTCACAAATAAGCGATATCATATGATATTTGTCTTTTTCTGTCTGGCTTACTTCACTCAGTATGATCATCTCTAGGTCCACCCATGTTGCTGCAAATGGAATTATTTCATTCTTTTTTGTGGCTGAGTTGTATTTTATTGTATATATGTACATCTTCTTTATCCATTCATCTGTTGATGGACATTTAGGCTGCTTCCATGTCTTGGCTATTGTGAATAGTGCTGCTATGAACACAGAAGTGTATGTATCTTTTCAAATTAGAGTTTCCTCCAGCTACATGTCCAGAAGTGGGATTGCTGGTCATATGATAGTTCTATAGTTTATTTTTTTAAGGAACTTCATACAATTTTCCATAGTGGCTGCAGCAATTTACATTCTCACCAACAGTGTATGAGGGTGACTTTTTCTTCATACCCTCTCTAACAGTTATTATTTGTAGAATTTTTTGATGATGGCCATTCTGACTGGTGTGAGGTGATATCTCATTGTAGTTTTGATTTGCATTTCTCTGATAATTGGTGAAGCTGAGCATCTTTTCATGTGCCTTTTGGCTATCTGTATGTCTTCTTTGGAGAAATGTCTATTTAGGTCTTCTGCCCATTTTTGGATTTGTTGTTGTTGTTGTTGTTATGCATTGTACAAGCTGTTTTATATTTTGGAAAGTAATCCCTTGCCAGCCGAATTGTTTGAAAATACGTTCTCCCATTCCATAGGTTGTCTTTTCATTTTGTTAAGTTTTCCTTTGCTGAGCAAAACTTATAAGTTTGATTGTGTTCTGTTTGTTTATTTGTGCTTTTATTTCTATTGCCTTGGGAGACTGACCTAAGAAAATGTTGGTACAATTTATGTCAGAAAATATTTTGCCTAAGTTCTCTTCAAGGAGTTTTATTCTGTGATGTCTTATATTTAAGTCTTTAAACCATTTTGAATTTATTTTGGTGCAGGGTGTGAGGGTGTGTTCTAACGTTATTGATTTACATGCAGCTGTCAAACTTCCCCAACACCACTTGCAGAGAGACTGTCCTTTTCCCGTTTTATATTCTTGCCTCCTTTGTCAGAGACTAATTGACTATAGGTGTTTGGGTTTATTTCGGGGCTGTCTATTCTGTTCCACTGACACATATGTCTGTTTTTGTGCCAACACCACACTGTTTTGATTACTGTAGCTTTGTAGTATTGTCTGAAGTCTGGGAGAGTTACGCCTCCAGCTTTGCTGTTTTTCCTTAGGATTGTTTTGGCAATTCTGGGTCTTTTATGGTTCCATATAAATTTTAGGATTATTTGTTCTACTTCTGTGAAAAATGCCATTGGTAATTTCATAGGGGCTGCATTAAATCTGTAGATTGCTTTGGGCAGTATGGCCATTTTAGGAATATTAATTCTTCCAATCCAAGAACATGGCATATCTTTTCATTTCTTTGAATGATCTTCAAATTCCTTTATAATTCTCAGAATATAGGTCTTTCACTTCCTTGGTCAGGTTTATCCCTAAGCATTTTTCTTTTTATATGATTTTCAAAGAGATTTTTTTTAACTTTCCTTTTCTGATATTTCATTATTAGTGTAAAGAAATGCAACCAATTTCTGTATGTTAATCCTTTATCATGCTACCTTGCTAAATTAATTTATCAGTTCTTGAAGTTTTGGCCACACTATTTTAGATATTATATACTGTATTTTTTATCTTACAATGGCTACTTTATAAAATAGTACATGTTAAAATGTTAATTATTACTTTCCAAATTATATAATAAATCCAGAATTCTTTAATTCCAATATGTTATCCTGACATAGTTTTTACTTTACTTCTGCAATACAGTAAGCCCCCTACATATGAACCTTCAAGTTGCAAACTTTCAAAGATGCAAACGTGCGTTTGCATGTCCAATCATGTAAGTTACTTCATGTTTCTGGCTTCCATTGTCACGTGCATGCATCCTCTACAAGTGGTTGTGCTTTTGTGTATTTTACTCTACAGTATTGTATACAGTATAGTAATACAGTATCTTTATTTCAAGCCCAGGATGTTTGGAAGCAAGCGTAAAAGCAATGCTATATAGCCGTTGTATTAGTTGGGTACCTAGGCTAACTTTGTTGAACTTATGAGCAAATTGGACTTATGAATGATCTCTCAGAATGGAACTCATTCATATGTAGGGGACCTACTATAATTTATAAGTATAAGCATTAGATGTAAATATTATATTTTCATATACTCACAAATAGCTTTGACCAACATGATTATGTTTTCAATATTAATTCTTGTGTTTAAAAACATTATTTGATGGAGTAAGTTTGAAGATGTAATTGGCTTTATTCAGTGATTCATGAATTGGGCAGCATCCCATCTAGCAAGCAGAAAGGAGCTCTGAGGAGCTGTACAAAATGGAAGGCTTTTATACACAGAAGGGGGCAAAAAGAAGTTTCTAACAAAGTATTATTTCAAGCAAGGTCACCTTTTTGGGGGAGATGTCACCTATGAGGCAGATTATCTCACTGGAACTAACCAGGTAATTCCAGAGTAACTGGTTAAAGTCACATCCCTGGAAGAGGCTGAAACTGTTAGTTATTAAGTCTTGGTTTGATGACGTGGGGCTTAGTACAAGTGGCTCCATTTTGGGCCTGTTGTTTCTTTTTAAACACTTGTAACTGAGGCCTTTACTGTCAGATTATTTTCTTTCTATGTAAAGTTCATTCTTAGAAGTTTCTTTAGTGTAATTCTACTGCTAATAAAATTTCTTGGCTCTTTTTTTGGTGTGAAAATGTGTTTAATTTGATCTAAGTTCTGAAAGATAATTTCACCTTGTATAGAATTCTAGAATGGCAGCTAAATTTAAATATTTTGAGGCCATTGTTCTATTATCTGTTTTATTTTATTACTTTTTGCTATTGAGAAAATATACAATGAGGACAAATTATTTGTCTGCCTTTTACCATTCTTACCATCTTCTTTTACCTGTAAACCTAAGTTATCATCATGTCTCATCTGGTTTCCTGTGATAAAATTCTACCTTTAACTCTCCCTGACTACCCTCTCCCCCAAACATGCATTATCTATTACTACATAGCAGCTGGGTTAATCCTTTTAAAGTATGTGTCACTTCCCTGCTTAGAACCCTCCAGAGAGCTCTCTTTTTTATACTGAGTCAAATCCAAAATCATTACAAAGGTCTGACCCCGTCTGCCTAGTTTCATTAACTCTCTGACCCTCTCTTTCTTATTTCTCTCTTTTGCTAACTTTGCTCCAGGCTCTTTGTCCTCTTTGCTGTTCCTTGACCAAGCTGGGTAGGCTCCAACTTCAGTGTCTTGTTACTCATTTTTATTCTTCATAGAACAATTTTTTCCCCCAGACATGCAATGTTTAACTCCTTCATTGCCTTCAAGATGTTTCTCAATGTTAACTTCACATGGAGTACTGTCCTGACAACCGCATTTGAAATTTCAAGCCTTACTCTTAGCACTTCCAGTGTACCTGACCCTACCCTGATATTATAATTCTTATAACATTGTAACAATAAAGTGTACTTATTTATCATGCACATAATTCATTTTCTTTCCCTTCTTCTATACAATGTAAGCTCTACGAGGGCAAATTTTATCTATTTTAGGATATTGCCATGTGTCTTGAGCAATGCCTAACATAGTCATCAATTTGTTAAATAAATTAAGGGATGTTGGGCTATCACTTTTATCTGCTTTTTTTCTCCCACAATTAGAACTGCCCAAGGTGTTTTTGCCACTACATTGAATTTTGAATCATGGTTGAATAACCCATGTTAACAAATTCTTCCATGCGGCCTTATCCTTACATCCCTCCTGCCCAACACCATCAAGAAACAGTCTCACACCCCACAGCTGCAGGAGATGGGCATCTCCTATCCTGGAGGCTCTCTGGCTTTCAGAACACGTCATAACCGCAGTTCTTTACTGTAAATTTTAGACAGGTTATACCGTTCCTTTAGTCTGTAACGTGTTTTTCTGGAGCAGGGATTGTACTTCTCTGCTTGGGCTTCAATTAAAGCTGCCCTGGTTTGGTCTATAGAAAGTGGTGTTTTGTGAGACAGAGGCAAAAAGCAAACCTCTTGAAACAGATTACTCTGTGCTTCTCCTGACACACAATGTCTGTTTTCTTCTACAAAGGTAGAAGGGGCCATTTCTGCCAGCTTGGAGCATTCAGGGGAATTTAGGGATCAAATCCTCTGATCATTGCCTTTCCATGTTTCAGCGACCTACACGTCCCACGTGAAGGCTCTGGTTTAGACATAGGAGGTTATCCTGCCAGGAAATTTAGTCTCATCTGTAGTGCTGTCACCCTCACTGTTGGTTCCTAAACAGGATTTTTGGCAAAGTCAGCCCCACCGCTGCAGGAGATGGGCCTCTCCTATCCTCGAGGCCCTGTCTTCAGCCTGTCTTTTTTTATTTTTACAATGTTTTAATATAGTCAAAAGATTCAATCTTAGAAAAGGAGGATTAAGAAGGAAAGGAACTGGAAGCAGAGAAAGAGGGAGATGAAAAACTAGGTGAACTGTCCATAGCTTCTTAACAAGTACAACTGCTCCATTTCAAGACTTCTTTGGATAGGCATATAATAGCTTTGTTTGAGTTAGGAAAGACCCGCACGAAAGGGGAAGGTTTTATCTGATGGTTCTTCTCACTTTGTAGTGAACACAGCTTAAGGCGGCCCCAGTGCGGCACCTCCTTATATAAAGCTGTTGGAATGCAAGGGGGACCTGTTATTTGCATCTGACTAGAGATATTGGGCTGCCACTTCCTTGACTGAATTGCTATTTATAGCAAAGGAGATGTGCTGTCACTTCTGTGATTATGTTTCACTATATAAGACTCTGTCTTAGCAGAATGTAAAGTTAGTACTTTGGTGGCCTTAAGAAGCAAATCACCATTCTGGGAACTGAACTGCTTATGAAAAGGCCACATGGCAGGGAAATAAGGACAGCCCCTGCCTTCAGTCAACACCCATTAAGAAGTGAGGAGCCTCGGTCATGCAACTGCAAGGGAATGGATTCTGCCAACATCCTGCCAACATCCAATTTTGGAGGAATGGGTTTGGAAGCACACGCTTCCTCAGCCAAGCCTCCAGATGACAATGCCAACCAGATGACAGCTTGCTTGCAACCTTGTGAGAATGTGAACAGAGGACTCACCTTAACTGTGCCCAGGCCCTGATGATTAAAACTGAAAAAAAAAATTGTCTTGCTTGACGCTACTAAGTTTGTCATAAGTTTTTACTCAGAGATTAAAAATGTATATATGTATATAATATCCAATTGGAAAAGTCCCACTCTTATGGTCCTTAACTTCATCATCTGGCCTCTCCAGAAAGACACTGGGAACCTAGGGCATTACACCCATTCACTGTGTCCAATCTGGTAGCTGGGTGGGTCCAGAAATCTCTGTGTGCCCTTGCATGTGCTGGGCTTTTTGATCTGTAGCTGCGGTATAGAGAGAATTACCCCCAGGTTTGCACTCTATGGCTTTAGAGTAGACTGTAATTTTTATTCCCGGTCACTCAGTTTCCAAATGTCTAAATTATGATAGAAAATATTATGACACAGACAAATAATTCATTTATTTGTTAATCAACTTAGTCAGTTTACAGGGACTTGTTCAATGCTGTGTGCAGTGATAAAATGGTGACCAAGAGCATCCGTGGTTCCTGCCTTCATGGAAGTTAAAGGCTCTTGGACAAGGTAGAAAGAGATCAAATTATTCAACAAAAGAATTACAACTTTTCTAGGTGTTACAAGGAGAAAATTGAGCTATCAGTATAAAGATATTTGATATGTCATAATAATAACTACGATTTTGTTTTCACTATGTTCCCAACACTACTCAAAACATTTTCTATGCATTAAACCTTTTTATCCTCACAACAACCATATTAGGAGGAAAACTGAAACACAGAAATGTTAATGTATTTACCCAGGGCCATACAGCTAGTAAGTGGCTGAGCTGGGAGCAAATCCCAGACATTGGGGGCTACAGCCTGAGCTCTTAAGAATTACCCAATACTGCATCAAATCTGGCTGATGGCATCAATGAAAGCTTCTCTCAAAAATAATAGATTTGAAAGATGAAGACAGTATTTTAACAAGAAAATGGGGTACTATATTTTAGGCATTGTAAATGTTATGTGCAAAGGCCATGGGATGGAAGAGAATAAAGCATTTTAGAAAAACTTGAAGGAAAGAACAGCTGGTTTGGGATATCAGCAGAGTATGATGCAAGACAAAGCTGGACAGATTTAAGCTCCATTAAAGTACCTCTTGAACAATGCATGGCTCTTAAAAGCCTGTTCCTCTGGTCACTCCCTCCAATGTTTTATTGTTACCTATTTACCTCTTCTGTTTAATCACAGATGCTAAGTAATCATTATCATTATTGATTGATGTCAACATAATTGTCCTTCTTTCTTCTCATCATTACTAATTGCATTCCACTCCTGCATTTTTTTTTTATGAAGACTATCCTTAAATATTTCCTTCAGAAGCCAGCTATGGTTATAAGGAACTGTAGGACTTTATTTTTCCCTCACCCTAGAATGAGATTTTAGCACTGTATACAGCTCTAGATTGAGTCCCAAAACCTCTGCCCTGGTCCCCATGTGGGCCGTGAAGACTGAGCACTAACTCTTGGATCCAATAACTCCTCAGCATAGCTGCAGAAACAGTTCGTGAGTCAAAGCTACTATGGTTTTCAGCAATTTATCTTCTGCTGAAATATGGGAATTTCCTTTTCTTTTGTAACTCCAGGCATACTTCTTAACAAACATTTTTGTTATATTTTATCTGGCATTTTATATTTCTTATTAGTATTACAGTATAACCTAGTCTTTCACATCTCAGGCATTGCAAGTCTTAGTAACATGCTTTTGATGAGGCTAAATCGTGCCTATATAGTTAGAACAAGGTCACTGAGATTATACTTGAATATGAAGCGATATTGGAAGTTATACCATATTAAAATTTTGATAAATCCTTTAAACCTTTTTCTCTCCTAAAATATTAAAATTAAGAATTAGTAGGACTTTTTAGACTTCCCTAGTGGCGCAGTGGTTAAGAATCCACCTGCCAACGCAGGGGACATGGGTTCAATCCCTGTTCCTGGAAGATCCCATATGCCGTGGAGCAACTAAGCCCGTGCGCCACAACTACTGAGCCTGCGCTGTAGAGCCTGCGAACCACAGCTACTGAAGCCCGCGCACCTAGAGCCCATACTCAGCAACAAGAGAAGCCACCGCAATGAGAAGCCCACGCACCGCAACAAAGAGTAGCCCCTGCTCGCTGCAACTAGAAAAAGCCCGTGCACAGCAACAAAGACCCAACGCAGCCAAAAATAAAATTCATTAATAAAAAAAAAGAATTAGTAGGACTTTAAAATGATTATAATTGCACCCCAAAACCTGCCCCAAAATCCTCCGCTCACACCTAACTTTAACAAGAACACACTTGATAAAGTTAACACATGTATGGAGATGTACAGAGTGAAAACCACCCTGGAGGCCCAGCGCACATCACAAATCTAAACCTAAGTCAGCCTGTGCTTACGGCTTGACATCATTGTCAAGGAAACCTAATACCAGTCACAATCCTCCAACTCAGCATTAGCTAGCTTAACCTTACCCTAGAAAATGGCACCTGCTTGCCTTATCAGGAAAGCCCGACCTCCTAGCCGATCATGCCATTTGCATGCTGCTTCTTGTAATGTTCCATGAAACTTGCTGTTGCTCAAAATCCCTCGGGAAGAAAGCTGCACTGCTTGTGAGGCATGGTACTCCTCAATCCATGGGTAGTTTCTCCTTTAATAAGGACTTCAAACTCATTACTAAATCATGTTATTTTTGTCATTTAACACATTCCCTCTGCTTTAAGAACTTGGGAAAAGACCACATGTCAACATATATCTTTTAAGTTTTGATATTATCAGTTATCTTAATGTTTGCCAAGTTAGTGGTTGACAGATATTATTTTACTGAAGCCTTAGTGTGCATTTCCTTGACTATACATCTTCATGAGGATATTAGTCATGCTTTGGTAAATTGTTCGTGAGATTTGCCAGTTATTTGATTGGTTTGTTTATATTTTCATCAATGTGTACAATTTCTTCATATATTTTATAGATTGATCAATTTGCAGTGTGTATCTTACAAAATATATTTTTAATATTCATCAAACTCACATGTCTAACTTTTCTATTGAACACTTTTGAATATTTCTAAAGGTATATGTCAAAATGGGCTAATTAATTTTTTAGGATAATGATACAACTTTTTCCCTAGAAATAATACATAATCATAATTATCCTGATATATTCATAAAGTGAGCTGAGTGTTTTGTAAAGCACATGTGGTAATTTATATCTCAAATAAAAAGCTCAGAACATTTCGGAAGTGATAATGATGGTACATCAATGATTCATTCATTTGAACAGATTAGATTCAGGATGTGTCTATTTATCCAATAATGAACTTGTAGGTGTTTGCTGAGAAAAAGGGGGCATATTCAATAAACGTTAGTTAAAGAGCATTAAATGAAGTTGTGATTAAAATAAATTTGTAATGTCCTATTCATGATTTCAATGGTGGAAAGTTAACTGAGTTTTAACATAGCTCCAATTTGCTAAGTAGATTTGTATTTCTTTGACCAAGCAACATATCGGTTTTTTGAAATTTTTCCTATAGCGGATTCAACAACTGTTTATAAAAGTTGGTGAATATTTATAAATATTAAATACATGTAAAAACAATGAAATAATGTATTAAGCTTACATTACATATAATGTAATTTCAATCTCTAAAGTGTTAAGTGATTGACTTAATTGCTATGTTTATTTTATATCTTCTTTCTGTTTCCTCTAGAATGTAAGCTTCATAAGGTATAAGATTTTCCTCTCTTTAGTTCACTAATATATTCCCAAAGCATGGAAAAATATAGCATACATAATAGGCACCCAGTAATATTTTTCTTGAATGAATAATTGAGGAAAAACATTTAAAGAATATCACAATAAGTTAAAGATGCTGAGATCCTAAATCATATGAAGATGAATTGTAACTTTCAGCTCAAGGTGACACGTCAAAACTTCTTGTGCTTTTATTATTTTAATATCTGTTCTATGCTAGCTAAAGGCTCAAACTTCATTTATAGGACCACAGAATTGGAAATAATTTATAGATATGCTGCTATATTCTTCTGTTTATCAGGCAGGATAATAGCTTTCTATTTACATAAGTTCTCAATGAGTCTCCACAAACATCTATCCCCTTGGGTAGGGGCAGAATTGCCAGGGACTGAGTTTCTGCATCAAGGTTGATCTTAAAACTACTGCAGGGACTCCCTGGTGGCGCAGTGGTTGAGAGTCCACCTGCCGATGCAGGGGACAAGGGTTCGTGCCCCAGTCTGGGAGGATCCCGTGCGCCGCGGAGCGGCTGGGCCCGTGAGCCTTGGCCGCTGAGCCTGCGCGTCCGGAGCTTGTGCTCCGCAACGGGAGAGGCCACAACAGTGAGAGGCCCGCGTAACGCAAAAAAAAAAAACAAAAAACAAAAAACAAAAAACAAAAAAACTACTGCAGAGCCTGTCAGGTAATTCCCTAAAGAGGTAGAAACTCACATTGAATGGATGTAAAGAAATAAAAAAAAGTTTGAACATTTTCCAAATAAACTGGATAACACATGGAGAGAGGCAAATTTCTTTTGCAGAGTACTTATTTAAGATCTTCCCTTATCTATATTTTTTAACATCTTTATTGGAGTATAATTGCTTTACAATGGTGTGTTAGTTTCTGCTTTATAACAAAGTGAATCAGCTATACATATAGAGAGGAATTTCCTATTTCCTTAGGCAGAGAGGCTGAAATAGTGAAAGAGTAAACCACTTCACATTTTTTAAAATTTATTTTTTGAAGTATAGGTGTTTTACAAAGTTGTGTTAATTTCTGCTGTATAGCAAAGTGATTCGGTTATACATATATATGCATTTTTTTAATATTCTTTTCCATTATGGTTTATCACAGGATACTGAATATAGTTCCCTGTGCTATACAGTAGGATCTTGTTGTTTATCCATTCTATATATACTAGTTTGCATCTGCTAACCCCAGACTCCCAATCCATCACTCCCCCAACCCCCTCCCCCTTGTCAATCACAAGTCTGTTTTCTATGTCTGTGAGTCTGCTTTTGTTTTGTAAATAAGTTGATTTTTATTATTTTTTAGATTCCACATATAAGTGATATCATATGATATTTGTCTGAAAGAGTAAATCACTTTAGATAAAAAACAATTTGCACTATGTTACAAAATGTGAAGCTTTACAAAAGAAATTCAGAGTGAGCCTGGGAAGGCCGATGCTCTAAAGTGAAGTAGAGTGGAATAAGCACTAGCAATCTCCAGAAAAGCAAGAATCAGTGCAGGATGCTGAGGCTACAGAACTTCAGTGATTGTCAAGTGGTAGACAAGCAACCCAGGGAACATGCTAGTGAAAGAGAACGTCCCAACCATTTGAATACTGAGGCCAGACAACAGGCAACTTTCAATACCTTTAGCTAATATCCATACTTCCTTGATTGCCTTTTCCAGTGTTATTGAAAACTAATCTTTACATCTGATTCCAAAGTGCTTTGGTTTTGTCATCTGTGACACATTTTTCCCTTGTGTGCTTTAGATATGCATTTCAACAATAAGTAGGAATAAAGGGAATTTGTGTTCTACTTTTTTTTTAAAAGGAGATGTATTTATTCAAATTAGAATTAACATTGTTAACAGGTTTTGAATATTCTTTTAAGAAGATGTGAGAAATTTATCACACAATTCTATTTCCAAAAGGTGTGTTTTAACTTACATATGTAGAATTTAATGATTAAAAAAGGTATTCTCAGGGAATGTTATGGATCACAGAATCCCAGAAGTAATAAACCACAGAACACTGGTAGTAAAAGAGGGGGGGGAAAAGACTTAAAATGTGAAAAGACTTTAGTTCCAACTAATTTAAGAAATTTAAATAACAAGCCAGAAATAAAAGAAACTTGGAGACAAGTCCACAATAGATAATACAATATCTAACTAATTATACAACACTAAAGACTAAAGAAATGGCTAGGTGGCATGTGGCATGATCATGGGAGAAATGTCTATTTGAAACAAATTATTTTAAGTATAATTGTACAGAATATTAATTCTACAAAGCATAATTACCAGATCATTGGTACAATCTAGAATTTGGGTAGGAAAGAAAAATAATAATTCAGATAAAGTGTTAATAAATCTGATGGATTTTATGCATTTGTTTTTAAAACTAAAGGATGGTAAGTGTTTTATTTAGTATCATATGCTAAACTGCATTCATTCAGGGGTGCAGTCATTGAGTGAGGCTCCATAAATATAAACATGAGTGAAAACAATCCCTGTCCTAAGCTGCTCAGGGTTTTGTAGAAAAAAGGTACATGGATTGACTAACATCAGAATAAAATTCAAATTAAGAAAATCATGTTGACACATTGTTTTGGTCTTAGCTGTTTTATATAGTCGTGATTGATTTTGCTAATTCTCAAAAGTTTTTTGTTTTTTTAAACTTCCTTTATGTTAAAAAATAATCCTGTCCCACAAGGATGAGTGTTCTGCAAAAAGGCATCATTCCAGGCATAGGAATCAACCTATGGAAAGAAAAGCACAGGTGGAAATAGGGTTCAGAAGAAATTATTGCAGTAATCCAGGAAGGCAGTGAAGAGAACACAAAGTTGTATGTAGGAGCAATGAATCAATAGAAGTATTAAAGGAAGGATCACCAACCCTATCATATAATGAAGTATGTCTGAGCAGGGTCTATTTTGGTTCCAAGTACTGCGTGTGATACAGGATTCGTATGTTTGGAATGCAGAGTGGTAGGTGAATCTTAAACAAAATCTATATCTTTCAGGGTAAAATATGGACACGGAAGAGGGAAGACCCAGCTGCAGTCCAGAGAAGACCAGTTTTGAGATGTGGGGCATAGTACCCCCAGAATACAGGAGCAGGTAATAGGTTGCACACCAGGCAATGTGTGATAGCAAAATTCACTAAGGAATTACAGTGACATATCCTATCAGACCTGTGAAATACTGTGATGAAGTGTCTTGAAATAATGAATACATAAGGGTTTGAATTCAGCTAATAAAGAATATTAGAATAGATCATTAGTTAGAAAAAAACAATGAGTTATATTGAACTACAGTCATGAGATTAGGGATTGCCACTTCTCCCAAAAAAGAATAAAAACAATAAGCCAGGAACTTGGTTACTGGGGGTTAAATCAAGGACCTACTTGAAAGAATTTGGATATAAGATATAGACCCAGTCAGAGGAATAATGTTGAATTTTCCACCTTGGTCAAAGAGTGTCCAAGGATTTTTCTAATGATACATAAAAATAGTCATTAGCCATGGACTTCTTACATTTCCACAAATTAGGTCTATCACTAGTCTCTATATTTTGATAGGCAGGCGATATCTGGACCAAATTATTGGAGCAGTTGTTTTTTTAATTTTTATTATGCATAAGTACCACCAGAATGTTTATTTAAAATTCAGATTCCTGGCTCCATTTTTCAGAGCTCTAATTCACTACATTTGGAATAGGCTCCAGGAAATATCATTCTGGGCAAAAATTACAGGTGACTCTGATAAATGTTATCAAGGTGGACACACCTTGAGAAACAATTAGATTAAAGAAGAGTCAAGAAATAAAACTAATATTAGATTGTCTTGGTTTCCAGGACTGGAAAATTTCCAGGAGTGCACTACTTGGGAATATACAATATATTGGTGACCAACATCTGCTGATGTGCTTTTTTCTCCCAGTGACCAGATGGGGCGGCTTTCAAAGTTCATCCATGTAACCTAACCCACCATTTCCCCTCCTGGACCCACCTCTCTCTTTCTCCACTGAGCCCAGATATTGTCTGAGACGTGATCTATGTAGCCCCTACATGTCAGTCTCAGCAGCTAAAATGATTGTTGTTCTCATACTAGATGATAAAATGGATCTCTACTCTGTTGGTAGGGGAAATAATGAATCAAATTGAATCACCACTTTACTTTTGCATAATTCTTTTTAATCACAGACTCAAGTGTCCAGTAAATTATCTAGTCTAAATATGATTGTTAAAATGCTTTGAAACCACTTGACAACCACACGGATGAATGACATGACCAATAACCACACCGTGTCATTTGCCGATCTACCAAGTAATGCAGGCCAGAGTTGCCATGGAATTTCATGCTTATAAGTGATATGAAATAATACTATGTTCTTAGTAAGTAATTTGGTGGTAAAAAATTGCATTTCTAATATTTCAGAGTTCTGAAGAAATCTTCAAGTGACCCTAAGAAATAGAAGTAATAATTATGCTACTCTACTACAGTCACAGTTAATAAATAATACACAATTTCAAACTTCTATACACAGTGGGGATCTAGGTAGACACATGAGATGCAAGGAAAATTTTATACTTGAAAAGGTAATTTTAAACATAGCAATTTGCTTTCAAGAGGTACACCTTTAATATCATTGATATTTTTTAACACAAATCAGATGCAAGTACTTTAAAGCTCATTTTTCTTAAATCATCATCTACCAAAAAAGCATGTGAAGTAAATGACAAGGAAAGGAATATGAAGTCAATGTATAATTTGTATCCAAGACAATGAAGAAAGTAAAATCAAGTAATGATTCATACTTCAGAATAAGTATTACTTTCAGTACAATTATCCTTGAGCTGTTTTAGAGAATTAAATAAGAGATTTACATTCGATGTTTCTTTAGGGTTGCATACGAATGGGTTTCATCAGTGAGGATTAGTACAATACAGACAGGCATACCTCAGAGATATTGCAGATTTGGTTCCAGATCACCACAACAGCAAATATCAAAATAAAGTGAGTCACATTGTTTTTTTGTTTTCACAGTGCATATAAAAATTATGTTTACCCCATACTGTAGTCTATTAAGTGTGCAACAGTATTATGTCTAAAAAAATGTGCATGCCTTAATTTTAAAATACTCTATTGCTAAAAACACTAACCATCACTGTAGTCTTCAGTGAGTAGTAATCTTTTTTGCTGTTGGAGGGTTTGCTTCCATGTTGATGGCTGCTGACTGGTCAGGGAGGTGACTGCTGAAGACTGGGATGGCCGTGGCAGTTTCTTAAAATAAGACTACAATGAGGTTTGCCATATCGATTAACTCTTTGTTTTGTGAACAATTTCTCTGTAGTCGGCTGTGTTGTTTGATAGCATTTTATCCACAGTAGCACTTCTTTCAAAATTGGAATCAATCCTCTCAAACCCTGCTGCTGCTTTATCAACCAAGTATATGTAATATTCTAAATCCTTTGTTGTTATTTCAACAATCTTTATAGCATTTTCACTTACATTTTCACAGTAGATTCCATCTCAAGAAACCATTTTCTTTGCTCGTTATAAGAAGAAACTCCTCATCCTTCAAGTTTTATCATGAGATGGCAGCAATTCAGTCACATCTTCAGACTCCACTTCCAAGTCTAGGTCTCTTGCTATTTCTACCACACCTGCAGTTTCTTCCTTCACTGAAGTCTTGAACACTTCAAAGACATCCATGAGGGCTGGAATCAACTTCTTCCAAACTCCTATTAATATTTTGACCACTTCCTCTGAATAACAGATATTCTTGTTGTTCTTAATGGCATAGAGAATATTGAATCCTTTTCAGAAGGTTTCCAATTGACTTTGCCCAGATCCATCAGAGGAATCACTATCTGTGACAGTTATGGCCTTATGAAATGTAGTTCTTAAATGATAAGACCTGAAAGTCAAAATTAAAATTAATCCTTGATCCATGGACTGCAGAATAGATGTAGTGTTTGCAGAAATGAAGATAACATGAATCTCATTGTCCATCTCCATGGACTGGATGTGACCAGGTACATTGTCAATGAGCAGTAATATTTTGAAAGGAATCTTTTTTCTGAGCAGTAAGTCTCAGCAATGGACTTAGAATAGTAAACAATGTTATAAACAGATGTGCTGTCATCCAGGCTTTTGCTCTTCCATTTATAGAGCACAGGCAGAGTAGATTTAGCATACTTCTTAAGGGCCCTAGGATTTCCAGAATGATAAATGAGAACTGGCTTCAACTTAAAGTCACCAACTACATTAGCCCCTAAGGGGAGAGTTGGCCTGTCCTTTAAAGCTTTGAAGCCAGGCACTGACTTCTCCCTTTTAGCTATGAAAGCTAGGGCATCTTCTTTCAATATAAGCCTGTTTTGACTACAATGAAAAATGTTGATTAGTGCAGCCACCTTCATTAATTATCTTAGCTAGATCCTCTGGATAAAACTTTGCAGCTTCTACATCAGCCCTTGCTCTTTCACCTTGCACTTTTAGGTTGTGGAGAGAGCTTCTTTCCTTAAACCTCATGACCCACCTCTGCTGACTTCAAACTCTTCTTCTGCACCTTCCTCACCTCTATCAGCCTTCATAGAATTAAAGAGAGGTAGGGCCTTACTCTGGATGAAATTTTGACTTAAGGGAATGTTGTAGCTGCTCTGAGGTTCTATACAGACCTCTAAGACATTCTCCATATCAGTGATAAAGCTGTTTCAATTTGTTATCATTCCTTTCCTTCAAGAATTTTTCTTTTGTAATCACAACCTGGTTAACCATTCGGTGCTAGAGGCCTATGTTTTGGCCTATTTCAGCTTCCGACATGCCTTCCTCACTAAGCTTAATCACGTCTAGTTTTTGATTTAAAGTGAGAGACGTGTGAATCTTCTTTTTACTTGAACACTTATAGGTCATTGTAGGGTTATTAATTGGCCGAATTTCAATATTCTTGTGTCTCAGGGAATAGGAAGGCCCAAAGAGAGGGAGAGAGAGAGGGGAATGAGTGGTCAGTGGAGCAATCAAAACACACAGAACACCTTTTGATTATGTTCACCATCTGATATGCCTGTGGTACTTTGTGGCACCCCACAACAATTACAGCAGTAACTTCAAAGGTCACTGATCACAGATCACCATAACAAATATAATAATAATGAAAAATTTGAAATATTACAAGAATTACCAAAATATGACACAGAGACATGAAATGAGCAAATGCTGTTGGAAAAATGGGGCCAATAGACTTTCTTGATGCAGGGTTGCCATGAAATTTCAATTTGTAAAAAAATGTAATATCTGCAAAGCACAGTAAATCAAGCACAATAAAATGAGCTAGCCTATAGATGAATGTTTCTGTCAACCCAAAATTTCACTGCCCTCGTATCTTAATATGCAGCCACAATCTAAATCCAGATGGGCCAAAGTATGCAATTTTTTTAAAGAGCTTGTGGCAAGTTTATAAAAGGCCTTGAATCTATCTAAAACATATTTACTCACATACCTGTTTCTGGCACAGGATTTTTTTTCACATAACCATGCTTAATGTAAAATGGGTGCCTAATTTATATTTGGATGTTGCTGTCTTCACCAAAAGAAGACAGATTCCCATCATTTTAGTTAGTCTTATTTCTATATCTCAGGCAAATAAAAAAATAATAATGTTGAAGTCTATAAGAAGTCAGATGCAGTCTGAAGAGTCAGAGGCTGCACTTCATCTGATAGAGAGTAAATGCTTCCAGAACAAATGATATCCTCTAATGAAATTGGAGTTAATTTTTTAAACATGAATTTTTAAAATACTATTTAGGAGATGTCTTATTTAAATAATATTTATGCCTCATAAAAAATTGGTATTTAAGTTGAGACATTATCAGGCTGACCCATCACATTCTACAGCTTTTGGAAGAGTAGCTGGATAGAAGGTCCTAGCGAAAAAATAAAGAATGCAATTAGATAATGAGATTTAAAAGTCAACAAAGATCATAAAAAAGTATTGTCCCAAAAATGAGTGTTGCAGAGTTTTTTCTGCTAGTCAGATCTGAAGACCATGCATGTTTCACCTCATGCGCTAAGAAAAACCATGGCATCTGGCTGAGCATTATTGTGTAATGCAGATTAAATCAACTTGGATTTTTTAAATCACATTAAGCCAAAAAGCCATAAGTCGGAAGACGAAGATCCATAGCCTGCTGTGTTGCTTAAAGGAAATATACTAAGAAGATTTCAGTTTACAGCAATGAAAAGCTATATAGCAGAGGAATCCTTCCTCAGCCTCAAATTTCCCTAATGAGAAATTGCAATATACATGCATTTGCCTATGTATATATTTTCACAAATGAAAGAGTTTCTAATCAAGAACCTATTGGTTGCTACTTATTCTGAATCCTTCTAAGAGTGATTCTGAAATAAATATTTTTAAAACTTCAACTTTAAAAATTAATTCAGAATTAAAACACCCTAGAAAAGAAAACATAAAAGAAGTTTAGCTGAATTGAAATAAGATGAAGTTCCTAAAGATTACATAGTCAAAATGAGACTATGGGGGCTTCCCTGGTGGTGCAGTGGTTGAGAGTCTGCCTGCCGATGCAGGGGACACGGGTTCGTGCCCCAGTCCGGGAAGATCCCACATGCCGCGGAGCGGCTGGGCCCGTGCGCCATGGCCGCTGAGCCTGCGCGTCCGGAGCCTGTGCCCCGCAACGGGAGAGGCCACAACAGTGAGAGAGGCCCGCGTACCACAAAAAAAAAAAAAAAAAAAAATTATACAATGACAAATGAAAAATAATGGTATATTTCTACGAACTCTAATTCATAAGCCATAAACACAACTAATTATGCTTTTATTTGATATGTGATTTCATGGGTATATTTGATAAGCATTAAAAAGTTACTAAGGATTTTCATAGGTTTGCACTCATACTTAACCCCCCAATAGATTATCCACCATAATTATTTAATTACTTAATGTATTTTTCTAAAAAGAGGAACTTTAGTAAATGCAATCTTCCTATTAGCCGCCTCAAACCCTCTTTAGAGCCCAATGGGTTACAAGGAAATATTTAATGGCAGAAAAAAAGAATACCAGGAAGAAAGAAAGGAGGGAAGGAGGAAAAAGAAGAGCGAAGGAGAAAAAGAGGAAAAAGTCTCAAGATTGAGGAAGTTAAAATCTTATGTAATATGGTACAGAGGAAATCTCAGAAAATGAGGAAAATCACCAAAAACCAAACTTCATACTTCACATTTTAATTAAGGAATAACCTTGACTATATATATCATTCTAGATACACATACATTTTCTCTGTATGTTGGTATTTTTTATATTTTACATTTTTCCTGTGTGTATATTTTCATTTTTGAAACATAATTTTAGGTGCAATAGTTAATTTTCTATTTATGTCACTGCATAAAAAGATAAAGATTCATAATGTTGGGGTAGAAATGGTTATACATTATAGAAATTAATTAATAATAACTGATGGGATGAGTAATCATATTTCTGAAATGAGGTTGGAAGTGGCAAAATGAGAATTAGTCAAATAAATCATTCACTAATAAAATAAACTGATTCTCCCAACACATCACAGTTTTGACCCCAACTAATAAAGTATGTAGGAAGTAAAAATGAAAATTAGCATTTTAATGATAAGCATAAGAAAAACTGAATGAGTTCAAACAAAGAGCAGTCTACAAATATTTGAAAAATTATAAAATATATTAAGTAGGACTTTATATTGCAGTTCACAGATTATCCAAATTATAGCTATATTTATTCCATTGTTCCCATCCTTAGATCCTTTTGGCAGTTCTACTTCTCTGGAGATATTATCTACATATTTAAATATATGTCTTAAATACAATTTATAAAGTCATTTAGGAATACCAGTTACAAACCTATTATTAACATTAAATATGTTTTAATGTGATCCATTGCCAAAGCTCATGTGCCATATGTCAAGTTATGAGTTATTAATATAACAGGAAAACTATCACTCCTTATTTCTCTCTTCAGAGCAATTATTCTTACAAAGTTGCCTTTATCTGTTGAAATAAGCTGAAATTATTAGATACAAAAAAGAAACTAATACAAGCAAAATGGCAAGACACACTTATTAATTATAAATAAAATTGAAAGCTATTGTTTCATATTAAGAAATATCAGGCAAGACAGCATGACATTTATGTGGGGAGATAATGTTTGTAGAGAAAATAATTTATATGTATATTTATGTCAAGACAGAGAGTACGTTTTATTCACCAGAACTCCTCTTAGAAAAAGCACTGTATTATTGGAAGAAAGAGTGTGATAAGCTGCAATGATAAAGTTAGTGAGAAATTCATCACCAAGGGCCTACTATTAAAATGTTACATAAAACAAAAAGAGGAATTATTATCTTTCTCCTGTGAGAAGTGAAGGGAAGGGAGGAGGCTGATGGGGGAAGCAGCCCAAATTACTGATACTAAATTTTTCATTGACCTTGAAACAAATTCAAGATATGTTGAATTTAAGAAAATAAATAAATATAATATTTCTAGGACATGGAGAGTCATGAACCTGACCATGCTTCTTATATTTATATAAGAAACTTTAGGTGATTCATTGCTTCTTTTCATTAATTATAAAAATGGTAAATGCCACTGTCTTTTCTATTTATTGCTTATTCATTCATTCATTTATATTCATCCTCTCAAGGACTTTTCTCTTAAAAAAATCAAGTATACTATAAAAATACTGCTTAATATTTAAATATAAAGGAACCTTATTAAAAATATGTGTATGGAAACACTAGAAGACAAATACCATACTTACATTATCTCATAATATCGCTGAGCAATATTACAAAGAAGAAGACTTCAAATTCATTGACAACGCTCCCATTCAAAGGCAGGGTCTGTATGCATCGCTTTGATTCTGAGAAGACTGAAGAGCTTCAACCTAGAGCGTACAGAGGAAAGAAAGCTATGTGCCTTGCAAAGCTAGATCATAAAAACCACACATCTTCCAAGTGGTTCTCCTGGAAAATTTGCTCTTTGGAACTCCCACCCCCCAATTTGTACACTCCTACTTAGAACCCAGATGACACGTTCAGAGAAACCCAAACTACATGGAGAGGTCAGAGGCAGATACTCATATCAATACACTCAACTGAGCCAGTCCATCAGCCCAGCCCAGAGACTTGTGAGTAAAGAAGCTATCTTGGAAGTCTTTCCAGCCAAGGACCCAGATACTGTGGAGCAAAAAAGAGCCATCCTCCCTGTGTCATATCCTGACCATGACTCACAGACTCTATGAGCAAATAAATTGATTCTTTTTTAAACCTTAATTCTGCAGTGGTATATAACATAGCAGCATTCACTACTAAGGATAGGAATAAAAGAAATGGAACCATTTCAAACCAAGAACAGGCTACAGATATTTGCAAAATAATAAAATATACTGATAGGCTTTTATATTGTAATTCATAAATTATCCAAATTATAGCCATATTTAACCCACTGTTCCCATATTAATCAACTGGGTAAACCCAGAGAGGCATGGAAATAAGAGCTATAAGTGAGAGCAAATTGAACAGCCCCTGTAAAGTTGAAAAACAGACAGTGTTTAGGGGCCTTTCTTGTGACATGGTTCCAACATCATTTACGTTGCACCACATACAGTAATTCAATGGGCCTTTCCACCATCTGTACCTACTATCAGATATCAAACATGTATACAGAAAGACTTCAAAAATAGCACAATGTCTTAAGAATCTATATATTTAAACATCCATTTACTTAATACACTCAGGTTCATCTATAGATCAGTAAATCAGCAATTTATTTTCCCATTTTTCATACAGGTAACTCACTAGCAATACAAGCTGAACCAATTATATTTAAAAGTTATTCTGAGTTTGGACTAAAAACATTTAGATTGTAAACCAAACATTAAAATGGACTTTACAAATAAAACTGTAAATGAAAAAGATTCTAGCTACCTTCTCAGTAAAGTGGATCGATACAAGTTTAGTCTCTAAAAGTATCTTTTTAAAAATTATTCTTCTTTGTTATTCTTAATCTATTTCCATAAACTCTGTCAATGGACATTTATGATTTAATTGAAATCAATTTTTTCAGCATATTTACATAAAACATATTTTTTCAACTGCTTCAACTGCATCTTAGAAACAAAAAATACAAAATATTTGTTAAATAATAATTTAACATCATTAAAATCTAATAAGAGACTGCCTGGTTGTTTTCAAATGATAAGTCATTTGCACTTAATTGATTTTTCCATCATGGATTATGATTTCTTATATATACCACATTCAGAGATATAACACAGATACTTTGAAATATTGAGTTTCAAATTAGGAACTCTCAATGCTTTCCTTAAAATATAATTTAATGTGGAATAAAAGTTTTAAAATTAAAACGTTATTAAATCATTAATAGTTATGCTTTTTCCCAGTGCCTCTGTCCTCAAAAATACCCTCCAATTATTTGTAGTTCTGTGATTGATGAAAGAAACAATGGGAAAGCAAGGTGAAAACTTTATAAGTTCTCTAAATGAAGTCATTATTCAACCATGAGGAATAGTAAATCTTGGTAAAGAGATCAATTACAAGTAGCTCTGTATGTTCACACAGAATTGTATGTTTCCAGTAATGAACTCATATCACCATTAGAAAGGTTGGATATAAATCACTGAGATTTGATAAAATAAAATCCAAGGAACAAATTATTATTATTATTATTATTATTATTATTATTATTATTATTTATTATTTGCTTTAGGTGTGCAAATAATGATTTCAATTTGTTCCAAGACACAATGATGAGTTTAAAGGAAGTTACTTTTTTGCTCATTTTTACCTTTAAATTTGGAGGCTTTTCTAGAAGCAGTAGACAATACAGTCCCATACAAATGGCACTATATTCTCTGACAAGTTAATCTAAATGTCTATCAATGTTTATTTTCATCAGGATGAAAGTACCCACCTTTCACAAAGAAGCCATCTAATATTTTAATCTGATTATTCTGTTTTATTCGATTATATGAAGATAAAACACTATGTGCTAAAGAAATATATTCAGTCTGACGTTTCTGCAAGTTAATTTCCCCCACCAAGGTTAGTGAATCGCCTCCCATTGACTTTCAATAACCTATACTCAGGCAATCTCCTGCAGAAATCTTCTTAACTCACAAGCCTTGGATTCATGGAGTCAAGTCATGTCAAATCATTGAGGGCATTGTGATTGGAGCCTTATAGAATACTGCTTTCCTTCAAAAAATAAGCAATCTACTTTTTTCTTTTTCTTTCTTTTTTTACTTCAATCCAAAATATCTTTTTATAGGAAAGTTTAGAATATTTTCAGGGGATTGCATGATACAATAGCTTGGCAGTGAGAAAACAGCTTAGAGAACAGGACATAAGAGTGTGATATTTTTTATCTAGTGACCAATTGGGGAATTGATGGGGAACAGTACAGTGAGCTGATATCCATATAGTATGTTCACAGTACTTTTTGTTGGATGTACAGTGTATTGCTAAGCACTGCTCTGCTTATATACATTTATAATATGGTCGTACACTTATTTTTAAACCTACTGGATTTGGGTTTAGCCACTGCATAAATATTGGGCAATACAAGCCATAGTTTATTCAAATTACTTATTAAAAAGGAAAATGAAAGTGATGAAATATTACATGTTCTAACAATGATCCACAAAACTTTTGTTATCTTCTTAAATATTTAAAGTAGCCTACTATGAGAATCTATACTGAATTTTTCTCGGTTATGTTAAAATCTTATAAATTCAGATATATTAGTTATGTTAATGTATAAAATTTATCCCCCTCTCAAATTAGCATATTACAATGACTCAAGGTATGCTTCTGATGGAGCAATGGTCTTCTTATAGTCATCCTTGAAATGGATTTTTGCTGTAACCTATTTATCTTAAAAGTGAAAGAAAAACTAAAAACAAAACATTGCTTCTCAGCCACTATAATTTCATTTTTACAAGTCACATCATTCTCATTTTTTCTGCTTTTCTTTTGCAAATTATTGGAAATAATTGTTGGGCTTCAGTGATTGTGGCACATGGGCTCAGTAGTTTTGGCACACGGGCTCAGTAGTTGTGACTCATGGGCTGTAGAGCATAGGCTCAGTAGTTGTGGCACACGGGCTTAGTTGCCCGTGGGATCTTAGTGGGACCTTCCCGGACCAGGGCTCGGACCCGTTTCCCCTGCATTGGCAGGCAGATTCTTAACCATTGCACCACCAGGGAAGCCCAAATTTGGCATACATTTTTTAAAACTAAAAATACTATTTTTAGTTTTAGAGATCACTTTTAATAGATTTAAATGAATTAGAGACAGTACAATAGTATTTAACAATGTTGCAGAAAATTGTTGCATTAAACTGCATTCGGATTCATTGATTAGGACAAGACTCTCAGTGTGACTCTAACAAGGGTCTTAGGAAAAGGAAAGGAATAGAGGTTGTTCCTTTTTCTCATTTCACTTCAGTTCACCTTCCTTCAGGGGAAGATACTGACGCAGTTTTCAAAAATGAAGGTCCATGTCATATATTACATTAATGAAATAAACAACATTTAAAAGTGGACAGACTCTCCCATTATCAGAGTCACTGACAGGTATTGAAATATTATAGTAAACGTCATCCACTTGGAGAAAAAGCATAATGTAAACAGCCTGTGTTTGCCTTCAGCATTTGTTAGATCAAACTGGAATAATGTCTTAGAAAATTCTAATCTTTTAATGCATAGAAATGACCACAGAGGAACTATTTTTCTTGCCATGAAAGCTAAGCTGTCTGTTGCCTTGAGGAGAAGAAAATAATGAATTTGGAAAGTGACATTCATATTTTAAATATTGCCAGACTTGGTGATTTGTTTTTTTTATTTGCTATGTTCTAGTGTAACTTGGAAGAAACTGGAAATGAATACTGATTAGAAATTTAATCAAAGAGTAATGAAGGCTTTTTTGCTCTTTTTAAACCAATGTTATTACATTTTTTCCCAAAGTCCATGCCTCCTAACAAAAAAGTAATGAAATTAGGACTGCAATGCAAATTCACAAATGGCTATGGATTTGTAAATGTGCCTAAAATGTGCCAAGAGACTCTAATAAGATCACACTTCAAAATATATTTAGATTGTAAAATAGTTTGCAACCCAGAAGATTAAATGGTGAGCAAAAGTCAGTGATGTAATACTAAGACCCAATGATTGAATTCATAGTTTTCTGACTCTTCAGCCTTCCCACTCTCCCTGACATTCAGCCTAGTGGCAGGCAGACAACAGACTAGTCACGATAGTATGTGTATTGACTATGATGAGAATGTTTCAGATGTTATAAGAACCATATAAGATGCACACTGAACCAACCCTTGTGGTTCACGGCAGTTATCCTAGAGAAAATTACATTTACGTCAGAGCCGTAACTTCTAACCTTAAATTCTTCCCCAAGGAAACCAGTCATCATTTGACTCTTTCTAATGTATAATCACATTTATTAAAATGAAACTTTGGTGTGTCAGAGTCTCAATAAATGCTTGGCAATGACGACGTTTCTTTTCTTCCAACAAATTTCAACGTATTTTATGCTGCTTTAGAAAACATTGCTTTTGTCAACTTAACACATTTACATAGTTTTAAAATCATGAATTATCACCATATGTACAATGAAAACTCTACCCCAAATACAAATAGCACTCTGCAAAAGCAATAACCTTAAATATTTTAGCGATTTCTTCACTTACCTATAAATTCTCAACATTACTTTTATCCTGCTCTGTCTTGATTATTCAGCTTCAGACACTATTGCTTTTTCTCCACAGAAGTTGAAAATTCAACACTCTTTACAACACTCACTTGACCACGAACATTCACATGTAAACAAAACACACTCTCCCACACAAACACACATATTCACAAAAGCATTTTCTTCCCTTATTTCCTTGGTATGGTTATATCACAATGTTGTCACTATTTATATTACAATGACAGAGATAAACTCTATACTAAAATTGCATTATTCACTGTATTATCATTTGTTACTCAGGATAATTTATTAAATATTAAGATTTGATTATTTGTTAATGTATCCATTACTAGTTCTTCCCAAACCAACCATTATATAAAACCCCTTTCAATATTATCACATACTTCTGGTAATCTCTCCAATTTTCATTTGTGGCTTTCAGAGACCTATGCCCCCTGGACTTTTGCCTTGGTACCATCTGCTCCACCATCACCCGAGACATTCCTCCATCTTTCTCAAGTGTTGACTACCTCTTGATGTTATCTCTTGTTTGGAGCTCACTTTCCAGGAACTTTTTGAGAAAGAATGAATAAAAGGTACTTATTTTGATAACTTACATGTCAAAATATGTCTTTACTGTATATTCACATTAGTTAAAATCTTTCTGAGTTTATCACTCAAAGTTGCCAAGTGTTTTTCCTCAAGATTCCAAAGGCAGATCTTGTGTCCTACAATCTAATGTAGTGGCTTCAAAGCCATTCTGATTTCTGACCACTAGTATGTGACTAGCTTTTTCTCTCTGGAAACTCTTCTGAAATAGCATGTTCTCTGGTTGTTTCTTTTCATAGCTTCCTGTCCCTGTTTACGGAGGTAGCATTTTCTCTTGTCTCTGAAGGATATTAATTTTACCTTGATTCTCCTGCTCCTTTCATGACTTGTTCCCTTTAAATTGCTTTTCTTTCTCTTTGTTTGGTTCAGGATCCTCTTTTGTGTTGAAGACTCTGTTTTAACAAAATATGAAGATCTCTGGCTCTTATTAGATATTTTAGAATAGAGAAAAGATGAGTAGATGTTCTGTATTTATGGGCAGGAAACAGAGACCTTGGACTTAAGAGTAAAATGATCTAGCAAGGACCAATTAATTGCATTGTTAACCCCTGTAGTAAATGATGCCTCATTCACCTGTGCAGGCGTCAAAGGCAGTGGTAGGAAGAGCAGAAGCCTGGCTCCCAGAGTCCTGAGATTGGCGTACAGTACAGAGGTCGTAACTCTGGCCATTCTATGTGTAGACATTGTTATTCCCTTCCTGTTTTCAGTATAACTTCTAAACTCTATTCTCAACTGTGCTCAATATCCTGGAGCCCCTCTCTCAATTTCTGCATAGAATTATCCTTCTGTCTCCCTACTGTAAATACCAGGGGGAGGTAGGGGAGTGGGGTCTAACTGACCCTAAATGTGTTTAAGCACCAAATTCTCAGTCCCACTCCTAACTTCTGGAATCCCTGACCTTTCCAGATTTCTACAATATGAATTAACTTGCTTTTTGTCAATTTGTTAATCTTCAGGGACCTAGGTTTTAGTTTTCACTATTCTGATAAGTATCCATCAAATGTTCATTTAACCAATTTTTTCTTTTTTCTTTTTTTAGCATTTCTCCTCCACTGTTGCCTTCTCTCCATTTCTCTTTGCCTCCATAAGATTGGATTCTTTTTCAACTTTATTACTTTCATTTTTTTTTGAAAATTTAGGAAAAAATCATGGAGATAAACACATGTACTCAATTGTTACCTATTTATGGAATCTTTAGGTTGAATACATACATGTTGCATATACACATACCTACATACATACATCTGCTGATGGATTTCCTCACATAAAATATTCCAATGTTGAGTCAGTCTTAAGTCATTACACCATACCTATTACAAATCAACAATAGTATTGTCCTCACACCAATGCAACATTCATCTTGTGTTTCCCCAGGGTTTGACTCAAAGTAAGTATTTGTTGAATATAGATGCCTGACTGACTGATACACCACAAAGAAGTCTTGAGTCATTGAATTAAAAAAATTTTTTTTGGAATATATTTGATTTACAATGTTGTGTTCATTTCAGGTGTACAGCAAAGTGATTCAGTTATACATATACATACATATACTCTTTTTTAGATTCTTTCCTCATATAGGATGTTACAGAGTATTGAGTAGAGTTCCCTATGCTATACAGCAGGTCCTTATTAGTTACCTATTTTATATATAATAGCATGTCTATGTCAATCCCAATCTCCCAATTTATCCCTTCTCACTTACCCCCTAGTAACCATAAGTTTGTTTTCTACATCTGTAACTCTACTTCTGTTTTGTAGATAAGTTCATTTGTACCCGTTTTTTAGATTCCACATATAAGCAATATCATATGATATTTCTCTGTCTGACTTACCTCACTCAGTGTGACAATCTCTAGATCCATCCATATTGCTGCAAATGGCATTATTTCATTCTTTTTTATGGCTGAGTAATATTCCATTTTATATAGAGTCATTGAATTTTGTAGTTTGTGTCCTTATAATTATTATGCTGTGATTTTTTTTCAATAGAACAAGATTGCTATAAACCAATTCAGCAGAGTCTATTAGAAGACAGACATTCTCTTGATACTGCATGTATTTATTTTTTTAATTTTTAAAACTAACTATACTTTATTTATAGCATATAGAATTGCACTCATTTACAAAAACTGAATGTTTCTATTTGTTATAAAAGATCTTCATTTTAACAAAATATCAGCATTTAACTCTATGTAAACACACTGTTGATTCAGACCTTAAGATGAAGTTTATAAGGAAATTTAAAATTGAATTATCATATAATCCAGCAACTTCACTTCTGGGGATATACCCAAAAGAACTGAAAGGAGGTACTCGAACAGATATTTATATACTCATGTTTATAGCCACACTGTTCACAATAGCCAAAATGTAGAAATAACCCAACACATTTATTTTAAAATTTAGTTTTAACTTATTATTGTACATACACCAAACATTGTTCCAGGCACTGTGGCACTGTGCTCTACTTTCAAGCTCAGATGACTAAGGCTTTATACGAACTGGAAAGTTTCATTGCTTTCAGCAGAGCTGGCACATAGTTTGTTTGAAACCCTGATTATATAGAGAGACACTGCTGCACTCTCTAGACTTCCTGGTACATTGCGTATCAAGTCCTGTCTGACATTTCACCCTGTATACTGTGGACCTATTGCTGAGAACTGTGCTGACCAGGCTGCTATGAGTCTTATGACTTTTTGCCCAGTTTAAGACTAGATTCAGGCTTGCCATAATCTATCACGGTGACCTCACCTGAGTTGCTTTGCCAAGTCTGGACGTCGCTTCATGCCTACCCAGTAATAAGGTAGCATCCTCCAAATCTTTCCCATGTGAGTTCATATGCCTGCTCAAGACAGAAAGTGCTTCATCTAGAATAATGGTAAGCTTTTCCCTGCTGGGCTTTAGAGTCGACATATCACTTCATTTCTTTCATACCCAGCTTTGTGTATCCTGCACACATGCCTTAAACAGCTATAGTCATCTTTAGTCAGATTTTGTTTACTTAAATCCTTGATTAGATTTCTGTGGATTACAGTGATATACAGAGGGCATAACTTTGTCTTTCTAGCAAAGCAACTACTATTTTTTGCAAGAAATTCTAAACTTTGGTATGAAAAATCAAATTTATATGAGGTATTTCTTTTCCTTTTAACTTTAAATTTTAATTTTTCCTGAAGAAATAGCATCAGCTCTCAATATATTCTGAAAGGCAATACAAAGGTAAAGTAAATGGAATTTGGAGTCAGCCTGAATATAACAGAATCCTAATTCTTCCTCTAACTGATAGTGTAACATTATTCAGGTTATTCTATATTCCATGAGCTTCTGCTTTCCCACCTGGCAAATAGAGATAATCATAGTAACTATCCCTTAGGTATTTTCAAAGTATTACATATATTAATATATATAAAGCATGTATAAGATGTCCAACACATAGTACACATTATAGAAGTATTTGTTGTCTTTATTTTTCAGGGTCCCTGCATTTGGAATGAGAGCAATTTTTATTAATATCTAGAAATTTTAATTGAATATCTAAAACATATCATTTACCAATGGAAGGAACCAACCTGTATAAAGTCAAAATTCATTTAACTACATCTCTGACAAATGAATTTCTATCCAGCTCTTCAAATATGGCACAGGAATTCCATTTTATCCAACTCCTGATAAATTATGGTACAGTTTGATTTGTTGGAAAATTCTCTTATGCTGACATAAATGTGTTTCACTGTAACTTCCCCTCAATAATTGCTATCAACATTTAATTATAGATAGAGGGAGAAAGTACATATATTACCTCCCACTCATGAGTGTCTCAAGCCCAAAAGAGTAGCTGCCTTTTGACACACTGGATGCACAGTATCCTTAAATTAGCAGGATTTGGTTCCTCTAGTTGGCAATAGAAAATTTTTCATCAATATAATGATATTTATCCTTTAACCAGCATGCTTCATATATTTTTCTAGACCAACCAGAAAAGTGTTCAGAGTATCATCCAATGCATGTTTCACCATTTTAATTCACAGGAAGCTGTGGTCAAAGGTCCTGTTGAAACGAAAATATCAGCCTTATTTTCAACCTCCCATAATCTATCAGGCCAATGAGGCCATCGAAGAAGTGATCAATAACAGACATAGCTGTATTTAAAATTAAGTTCTGAATCAGTAAATGTATGGGCCACTTAAAGTAGAGGAATGTCTCAAGCAAAATCATCACACATTGTGATCACACAGGTAAAAATTCCTTTGGAAATCAAGAACAGATTGTGAGGGAAGGCGAGAAACAATGGTCCTATGAGAATTTACCCAAACCAGGTCCTTTATTACCTCAAAGAACCCATCTCATTTTATGTCTGATTAGGTCAATGTAAATTATGTTGCTATGAATTAACTGCAAAGAAAATCATTACTAAAGGAGACTAAAGACTTTCCTATTACCAGAACAGAATGCTTCAACTGAAGGGTATCTTAACACCATGCTTCTGAGAGCAAAGCTAATTTCCTTTGATTTACCCAGTGACTCCTGCGCCACTGATAATATTGTGGGGTTTTTGTTTTATATATTATTGTTGCTCGAGACTTTCTTTTCTTAGATAAAGATGATTTAAAGGGCCCCAAAAGGCTTAAAGTGGAAAGTCAAGTCACATTTCATTTTGTTTTATAATTAGGCATTCAAAAACCAAACAGTTCTAATTAAAATTGAGAAAATAAATGCAAAAATTGTCAAACTCATCATTGCAACTATCGTTTACTTATTTCATTGTCTAAATTAGTTCCATTAAAACTTGGTCATCTCAGGGGATTATAAATAAACACTAAGTTATATGTTTATGTTTTACAAGGTCATAGCTCTGGCTCCATCTCAAAACATTTGGACATCATCCATTTACCAATTTGCAAACTGCTGTATAGTAATTCAGTAGGCATTTGAGTTTTTTTATTTAAGAGTTTTTAACTTTAAAGCTCTAACCATGGTTAATTTGAATGCACGCATCTAACTGTGAAAACAACTCCAATAAAGATGTAAAAAAAAAAAAAATCACATAAATTTATACCAGGCAAGGAATGTATGGGTTACTCCAATTTTTATATCACCATCAGTATTTCATATCATTCATTAATATTCACTAATCTGGTGAAGAGATGATTTAATTTGCAATTCTGGATCAACACTGAAGTTAACATTTTCGATAAACATATGGGAAAATGCACATAACCTCTATCTCCTACCATATACAAAAATCAATCCCAGAGGAATATAGATCAGAATGTAGAGGTGTAATAATAAACCTTCTATTAGACAATGTAAGGAAACATTTTCATGGCCTTGGGCTAGGCAAAGCGTTCTTTAAAAGGAAACAATTGAATTAATGGTAAAGAAATTATTGATTGATTACTAAGTTAAAATTAAGAATTCATGTTTATCAAAAAAATTAAAGACTGAAAATGCAAGCCACAAAATGGAAGAAGATATTTGCAGCAAATTTAGCTGACAGAAGACTTTTATTTGGACTATATAATTAGTCTAAAATAATAAGGAAAAGGCAGATGCCTTGATAGAAAAGAAAGGACATGAAAATCAAATAGAGATTTCTTTTGCAAGCTATCCAAATGCCTAATAAATATATGAAAATGCTAAACTTCATTAGTCAGTCATCAGGGAAATGCAAATTAATACAATGGTGAGCTAATCCTATAAGTTCACCAGAAAGGCTAAATTAAAAAGAACAATGCAAGATATTCCTGAGATGTGGGACAGTCAGAAACCTTATGCATTGCTACTGAGAGTATATATTTACAAAACCACTTTAGAAGACTATGCAGTTATCCAATTAATTTAAACATACACATCTGTGATCTAGCAATTCACTCTTAGATTTATGCAAAATAGAAGTGTTTATGTAAAAAACAACAAACTATATAGTATATATGTATTATATAATATATATATTCATTTTACATTATTTTCATAGTACTTTATATTATTTTTAATAGCCCAAAGTAGCAAACAATACAAATGTCCATCAACACTAATGTGAATAAATGAATGGGATTATTAATAAAATACTACAGCCATGCGCAAGAAAATAGACTTCAAAAACATAAATTGGAGCAAAAACAGGCACAAAAAAATGCATATTTTATTATTTGAATTATATAAATTTCAAAAATAGATATATTATGGTGGGTTAAAAGTCAGAGCAATGTTTACTTTGGGGAATAAGTAAAAAGCTCATAAGTTAACGGGGGCATGAGATTTGATTTTAAGTTTCTGGGAATATTCTATTTCTTGACCTGGTGGTATTTACATGGTTATGCTCTATGTGTAAAAGTTTATTTAACTGTATACTCATGATTCATGCACTTTTTCTTTATGTAAGTTATATTTCAATGATATATTTGAAAATTACAAATGCTGTCTAGATAGATGGTTTTAAGAATATATCTTAAATTTTCAGAGAGCAATTGTATGTAAGTCCAATTTTTTTTTAAAGACAATTTTTTCTAGCCTCTTAAATTGTTTTGTGTCCTGGAACATGAGAAATATCAGTTTTACATTTTATAGATAGTCCATTAGAAATTACTATGTGCACTATAAGTGAATGAGAAGTGTAGAACATCATTGTATTTGTGAAATACCACCTGGTGGCTAGCCCTATAGGCATCTCACATGACACAATCATATTTTATATTTTGGGAAGGATACAGAAGAGCTCAAATAGATAACAGAAATGGTTTCCCAATGAATACCTGACTGACTGAATCCATTAATCTGTCCCAGAATGTGGTTTTGAATATCACATTAAGTTGTAAGTTATTACTCCTATAAAACTATTTATAAGTTGCTAGAACACCAAAACTACTGGTGAGTAACAGATCAGGATGTAATAATTTACTTAAAAATTTAAAAAATATTTTCTGTGCTATCATGCCTGCTGATACAGCATCTTCCATCTTAGCAAATTGTTTTGTAAAACATCTTCTAAGGATCTGAAATAAATTCTAAATATCACTGAAAAAAACGGCAAAATAGGAATTGAGCCAGGAAATTGCCTTTCAAAAAGAAAGATCAGATTTAACGTTAGGATACTTAAAGTTCTTGTTAAATGTTAAAGCAGTCATTATCATATAACTCTGGATGCAAAATGAAATGTAGGTAATAATTACCTGGTCACTGAATAATGCCATAGGCCTTGTATGAGTAGCAGCAGGAAAGCAAGGGGATGGGCCTGAGGTCAGTGTGTCACTTACCAGCTGTGTTGCCTTGAGACCATTCAGCCTATCAAAAAAAAAAAAAAAAAGGAATAATATTGAACTCTAAGGTGTTTGATAAACATGCTTTAGAATTGTTGCTTTCTTTCTCTATGGCATTGTCACAAACAGGTAAAAATCTACGTGGCTTGATTAAAGATGTCTAATAAATGTTTTTGAAATGTTCCTACATTTTTATTAACTAATAGTTTAAAATATGGTTATGTGTTTGATCCTTGAGTTATAATCAGAAATGCTCTTTTTTATCTCTGGTTACTCCAATGACATGTATTATTCTGTGCAAATAATACATGTTCCACACAAATGACACATTTATTTTTTTACTTCCCCAATTTTCTTATTATTACTTTGGTTTAAGGGTATGTTGTCCAAATATATCTCCCTGCATAAATGATAATTTTTATGATCCAATTATAGTTCCCAAATATGATAACTGGTTTCAAATTTATTCATCCATAGAGACTTATTTTACAAGTACATTAATCAGTATAATGAATGCAGGTGAGCAAAATTGTAAATATGCTAAAGAAAATGCAAGGAAAATGCATAATTAATTATCTTATTATACAGTATTAACTATTTTATCTTTTTTATATATTAACGAAGAATAACAATTAATGGAAAACCTCCTGGAAGGAAATATGAATTTCACTATATTTATTCCTTCAGTAAAACATGTTTAGTGAATACTTACTTTGTGCCAGTAACGGTAATCTATTAAGTAGGAATGTAAAAGGAACTAAAGATAAGAATCTCTGTTTTAACAGAACTTAACATTTGTGTGAAGGAGAGGATAAATGAGTAAACAAATGAATCCATGTTCAGAGAGTGATAAATGTCATCAAGAAAATGAAACTGATGTGAATGACTGAAGATGGTGATACCAAGCAGGACCCTCTGGGGCTCCTGAGCACAGATTTAAAATTATTTTGTACATAATTTATACAACTTTTGTTATATTTATATTTAAGCATTTAATAATTTTAAGGCTATTGAAAGTGATATAGTTTATGATTTTATTTTTAATTACCTGTTGCTTATATAGAGAAATACAATTGATTTTGTGTATATTGCTCTTATATTCCACAACACTGCTAAACTCATTTTTAAGATCTAGTAGGATTTTTGTACTTTCTATAGGATTTTCTATATAAATGACTATGTTACCTACAAAAAAAGACAGATTTACTTCTTACTTTCAAATTTAGACGTATTTTATTGAACTTACATATATACTGTATTTTATGGTAAATTATGTTGGTTTTTCAAATGTTAAACTGATTTTGAACTACTGTGATAAACCTCGAAGGATCATATATTAAGCTTTTGATATATTTTTACTATGATTTGCTAAGATTTTGCTTTACAATTACATCTATGAACATAAAAAAAAAAAAAAGAAGAAGGAAACTGTTTTCAATACTGAGGTCAGAAAATGACATTTAATGTGACCTCACTTTTACTTAACCAGAGCAATTCCAGGGCAAAGGAGGGGTGGAAATCCAATTGGAGCGAATTGACCAGAGAACAGGTGGTGAGGAATAGAGTCAATATGTATAGAGTATACTTCCTAAATTGCTCACTGTGAGGGGACTTCCTGGTGGTCCAGTGGTTAAGACCCCAAGCTTCCACTGCAGGGGGCGCAGGACCCTGCGTATCATGTGGTGTGGCCAAAATCAATAAATCAATCAAAAAATAAAATGCTCACTGTTAAAGGGAGGAAAAAAATAGGGTGAGAAACATGAGCAAAGGTAGATTCAAGGTATTTATAACTGCCTTTTTGTTTCATCTTTTTTTTTTTTTTTTTTTTTTTTTTTTGTGGTGCGCAGGCCTCTCACTGCTGTGGCCTCTCCCGTTGTGGAGCACAGGCTCCAGACGCACAGGCTCAGCGACCATGTCTCACGGGACCAGCCGCTCCACGGCATGTGGGATCTTCCCAGACCGGGGCACGAACCCATGTCCCCTGCATCGGCAGGCGGACTCTCAACCACTGCGCCACCAGGGAAGCCCTGTTTCATCTTTTTTAAGGAGAGATATTCCTTTTGTTTTCTTGATAATGAAAATGATCTAGTACAATAGGAGATATTTAGAATTCTGATGGGAGATATCTCAGGAATGAATTCTCTAAGGGGCCTAGAGGGTATGAGAATTAGAGGAAAATTGGAGAAGTTGTACAAAACTTTGACAGGAACAGGAAATACAATTTTCTTCGTAAGAGGCTTGAAGGCAGGAAATACTAGAGGCTGATAGTGTGGTATTGAAGATATGAAGTATTTTAGTAGTCTTGCTTAGATGAATTTTTAAAAATGAATTATGAGGTAAATCTCAGAGGAGAAGCAGAGAATTGAATTATTCCAAGTTTATAAAGAGGAAAGAAGATCTGAACTATTCTCATTAGGTAGGAACAAAAATTTCCTAGAAAAATGTAGAAGGACTAAAAGTGACATGTTTTATTTATTTATTTGATTAATACCCCAACCATATTCGAAGTATTTAACAATAAGCATTCAGGATTTCTGGAATTCTTAGAAATCAAAGGAATACTTCAGCATATAAAATAATGACTAACCTAAGATTTTGAAGTGAATTTACTTCTTTTTAAATATAGATATAAAGACTTAGACTGAGTTTGTCTAACAGCGATATTTAAAATGAGACATTTAAAATTTCTTCTATAATTAATTAGAGACGTTTTAATTCAGCAATTTTCTCCCCTATGAAAGGAACAATGTGATTTTGTCTCTTTCTGGGTTAGTTTCATGCCTGAGCTTGTTGAACTATTCCTTTAGCCCTACTGCATCTGCCTCCACGACAGGCATGTGCTCCCAGAGATTTTATCTATTTTAATCTAATATTTTGTCTTTTGCATGTACTTTAATTTTGAAAATATATAAATAGGTCTAATACTAAACTTTCCTCTTTCTTGCTTTTCAATACCTCCTACTCTGTTTTTCTAATACAAATCTACCTAATCTGTGTTCTAAGCTTTGCACATAATGATGTTAATCACATAATGATTTTAATCACAGTGAATTGGAAATAAATACAATGAACTAGTAGTAAATGATAAAGTAAATCATGGAGGAATGCAATCTCTTGTAGTCATTGAAATAAAACAGTATTTTTGAAGAGCTCCAAAAACCGGAGATTTTTGTTACAATGCTAGATGAAAAAGCATGACACAAATTACATTGAAGTACTGTTTAATATTTCCTATTTTGTTCCAAAAAACTTAAGCTAGCTTACAAAATCTCATATTATTGAACACAGCAAAAATATATTAAACTTGGGAAATGATTAAAAAGGAAAAATTATTAGGGAAAATAAAGTGAAACATTAGCCAATTTTACTTCCAAAAATCTGTCAAAAGATGTTATATACATTTGCTGTATTTGGACACATAATTTACCCTAAGCATCCTCAAAAACAGGTATGCCTAATAAAAACCAAGTTCAGTTACATAATTTAGAGCATCTGCTAGAGAAAGCAAACCAGCTGCTGCAGGGAAAGCCAGCTAAACTTGACACGTCACCTGCTAGACTTTTCTGTGCTGTCTCAGACTCTTTTATCACTTGTCGTGCAAATTTAGTTCTCTTCAGTAAGAAGGGAGATGAAACGGAAGAGAAAATTGTAACCAGCTTTCTTAAAAACACTATTGTCATAAATATACAACTGAAAAGAGATGAATTATTCTCTGGTTCATCAAGAGACAATCCCAAAGATCTCGACTCATTTATTTGCATTCAAATGAAAATTACCTCTGCTGCTGCTGCTGGTGATGATGGTGATTAACTATTGTCTCCTCAATATTGTTTAAACAGAAAGAATAAGCCACTGATATGTTGACCTACAATCATACTCTCACTAAATGAACTATAGTGACCTTGACATGGGAAGGATGCAGGTACAGCCCACAATTCCATGACCCCAAACCCTTGGGACCAGACATATATATTTTTTTTAATTTTGGTAAGTAATACAATATATAAATTACGTGCTATGTTACACTTCATAAACAAACCTATTAATATTTCTGCAAGGAAACAAGTGGATAGTCTCACTTGGTTGGTTGAAGAAAGACTACAAATAACATAATAGCGTCACAGTTTAAAGCATGATTTGCTACCAAATAAATTTACAAATTCTACAAACAAACTTAGTTTTTGCCATTTTTACTTTTTATTTAGGAACAGTAGGTATGGGGTCTTGACCTGAGCGTTCTGTGTAGGGTTGTTGTGAAAGTTAAGTGTGGGGTTTTAAGTCATTTGATTGACACTTGCTATGTGCCCATATACATTACGTATTTTGTCTGAGTTTCTGGCAGGCCCCAGGTCCCATCCAGCTTGCTATTTTTATTGCAAACAGGGAATGTAGAATATATATACATGTACGTGCAGCTGTTTTTCTATCTATTATTCATCTATCAGCTATCTACATACCTACATAAAATATAAACATTTGATAGAATCTATTCTCTCTCTCTCTCTCTCTCTGTCTTTCTGCATGTTTTAGATACCTTTAGAAACTCTATTTCAGAAATAACTGTTGATACTCTATTTGCAACACATTAGATTTCCCAACTCCCTATGATAGTATTTATTTCTTACTATTTTAACTTATTCACAAGATTTCCAACTGATCTGCACTAAAAACATAACTATAAAACTCTAAACAGTCACCATTATCAACCTCAAATAGTGCTCCTCATATTTTTATTAAAACTGATTTGACCTGATTAATTATACACATCAACTGAAGATTTATACACAGTTGAAGATCCACTGATATGCTGAGTTTTTGTTGTGCTCCCCTGTCTGTGGTGAGAAATCTAATTGCATGTGTTTCTGCCTTGCTTAAGTCATTATTATTCTTGATAAATCCACAACAGTATGTACCAAGGTATATTTGCCAAGGAATAATGAGTCTTCTTTCACTATAATAGAACCCATTCCATTAAGGAAAATGCTCATTAGTAATGTGTTTTTTTGTGCCTTGAGTGAGGACTACATTATGAATCATTATTTCATTTTAGAGCAGATGATGTATGAAAAAATTCCAGGAAAACTTCAAGCCATCATCATTTGGGCTAATCCAAGTGATTCTAAAAAAGCATGTTAACATCACAATTTTACATGTAATGGACCAAGAAGAGAGAAATCTTGTTTCTCATTTGCAAGCCTGCTGTGATCAGCCCCCTACAGTCCCAGGAACTGAGGAAAATTGGCCAGAAATATCCTTTGGAAGGGGGTGAAGTGAAGTTTGCTGTCACGAAGGACATTGCCTCATACAGGGCAATTATTATGAATGGCACTTGCAAAAATGAGCTCTGGTGCCACTAGCATAGATGGAGCTTTAGACCGACTAGATAATTTGTTTAGTGCACTTACTCTTACATAGTTTTAGAAAACAAACATATCTGAAAAATCATATGAATACAGTTGTCTCTAAATGTCATTGAAATCATTTTTAAATGATTTTATAAGTAATGCTAATTTTTTTTCTGTTTTCTAAAACATTGCAATGTTGAGTAAATTGCGATTTACTCACCTGAGCTTCACACAACCCTAGGAAGTAAGCACAATGTATATCACTGTATTACTGTGGACGAAAGAGAGTGTGGAAAGATGAAATACCTTGCTTAATATCTCAAGCCAGGATTAAAATTATAAAGGTCATGATTATACCTACTAAGCAATAGGTATACTTGTTCATCTCGAAAAAAAAAATCAGATTTAAAAGTATGGAGCAGACCTTAAGCTAGAGACACTTTTTGATATTAAGGCAAAAGTCTAGGATTGTGCAATGGAGATCAAATCAGAGTTTTAAAATAAATCAGTAAATCAAGTCATTACCTTTTTTAATCTTAATATTACACATACTACCTGATTTTTTTACTTCTTTTTATGTTTTCTACTCTTCCCAAAACCAATTTGGGCAAAAGAAATAGTGGAATAAGATAGACAGGAATAAGTAAGGGTTATGCTAAATTATAACACTACCTGGGTCAGCTTCCACTTCCAGCCCATATGGATGAACAGAGAACAGGTTTAACTAGTTGATAGTGCTAGAAAGTGAATAAGTAGTTGCCTGAGGGGAGAAGGGGCACAGGAAGGGGAGAAATAAATTTCAAAAGGGTATGAGGAAGCTCTTGGAGGTGATGATTTATTCAGACTCTTGATTGTGCTGATACTTTCACAGATGTAAAAGGGAAGAACTTAAGACATAAATTTGAGAGTTATCTTCATATAACTGGCATTTGACATATTGAAAGTGGATGGGATAACCAAGAAGCTGTGAGTTTTGGAATTTTCATCTTCCTGGATATTAAAATCACTAAGAGTTATAAAAGTAGAAATTATGAGAATTAGACATCTAATCAAGAATTATAGTCATAGAATGAGAAGCCAGCTTGGGTATCTGAAAACGTCTGCAATATGAAGAGATACAGGATGGTTTACTCTGATGACAGAATATGCAGACCTGAATGTTTTAAGGAAGAATAGAATAAGGAGGTTCTAGAAGTAGCATTGGGGAGCGAAGCACAGAGATTCAGAAACTAACAATTTAAAATCAATGAAGTGCACAGAAAAGGCACAGGTATATGAGCAGAGAAGTGCAGCGGGTACTGCAGAGTCATTGGATTTTACTGCATTTTTGCAGAAAGTTTTGTATATTAAGATAGTTGAAGATTCTATTTGAGTAGCTTGGCTGTAAATTGTATTCCTTTAGACTCTATGTACCTGAAATTTACTCTCAGATTATGTCTGTTTTTCTTATTTTGAGGAAATAAAATTTTAACCCTACAGTTATGAAAAATCATTTTTCCAGTATAAAAAGTTAACAGAACCCCGGGCAATAGTTAGTGTGTTAATTACTAATAGCCACAGAGAATTTAGATTACATTAGAGTTAACATCTGCATCAATCAAAGTGTGGTTAGCCAGAAGCAATAATATCTACTACTATACTGAAAAGTACTGGTTTCTGGTTCACTACTGTATTGTAAAGAGAGTAAATAAAGAACAAGAGAAGACATCACATTTTAATCCCACTAATCCAAGTTGACAGTTTTATTGATTAAAGATCAAGAATTACCTATTTAGTAATATTTTCTAAATGACTATGTATTTTAGTCATTTAGTCTACAGAGCACAAATGCAAATGAAACCAAAGTATTAGTTGAACTAGAAAAATGAAAGTGAGCTCCACAGATAGCACATGAAAAAAATGTGAAAATAATTCATTCCAATGACTGATTCCTAATATTTGAAACTTCCACCAATAACTAGCCCAAAATGCACACATAGAAATATATGTGTTACTTTTTTTTTTTTTTTTTTGCAGTATGCGGGCCTCTCACCGCCGCGGCCCCTCCCATTGAGGAGCACAGGCTCCGGACGCGCAGGCCCAGCGGCCATGGCCCACGGGCCCAGCCGCCCCGCGGCACGTGGGATCCCCCCAAACCAGGGCACGAACCCGCATCCCCTGCACCGGCAGGCGGACTCCCAACCACTGCGCCACCAGGGAAGCCCCTGTGTTACTTTTATACATAATTAGCAACACCATAACATTATATAGACAAAGGATGAATATTTGTCTTATTACATAAGTGTCACACTATTGAATGAATGCTAGTATGATAACAGTTTCCACCTTAGGGCTCTTGTAGCTGGGATGTTATTCGCCAGTCTCTGGGCATGATGGGTTTCTTCTTGTCTTTCACCCTAGTTGTATGTCTATTACCTTAGTACAAATACTACTTATGTGAGTTACAGAGATTATTCAAACCATATAATAAATTCCATCATCAAATACCAGGATTCAAATTGATTCTTAAATTATAAGCATTGAAGGGATTTTCTTTGTCTTCTGTATAATTTTCCTTTCTGTCACAAAGTGCAGCAATACCAATATTTAGAGGCCTCCACTGGATCTAATGGTTAGCTGTAGATGGTCTACTTCGTGGATCATTTTGGCAGTATTTTAATTCCATTCAGATTTTCCTCTCCAACCTAGCACCATTTTGAACTTCCTCTGACACTCCTTTAATTGTTTTTTGTCAAAGAATTTGCTGACAAGTTCTGAAATAAATTTTTATTATCCTGAGAAAAAGTTGATTACAAACGTAAGCCACTGCCATAAATAAACCAAACATTTTACCAGCTCAAGTTTCAATAAAATGTCTATTTTCTTATTCTCCTTTTAATTTGTTTCATGATTGCTAATGCTTAATCTAAACAAATCAATTTAGAGAATGTTCCAATAATGTTACCTGCTGATCTTAACTCTAAAATAAGCCAGAAATACAATGTTTCTGTTATGGCAGTATGAGATAGGAAAATACATTAAAATATTCCTTTGACTTAATGAGGATTTTTATGTGGAACTACATGTTGTTGATTGTTGTTTATTAAGTGTAAATGCAGAAATAACTTATATTTCTTTAAATTCAGGTGAATGCAGTAGAAAAAGGTAATAATTTATTTGCTTCGCTTCTGAGAATGCTTTACATGTGAATTTAGTGTATTTAGATAATTTCTAAGTTAAAGAGCCAATGAACGTGCTACTTCCAAGTAAAACTACAAAGATCACTTTGGATGGGTAATTTTAAGTATTCACTTTGCTTCGAAAATTGCGAGTAATAACTTAAAAATCAGACTATCAAAACATAGGATGTCACAGGCAGGCGGCATTCCACATTCAGTGTTGTGTAGAAAAAGAAATGCTAGCCTGACAGAAAGGAAATGCTATGAGGTCACTATAAGAAAGAAAGAAAAATAAGGATGCATTGTTTAAAAGAATGAAAAAGTTACAAAAGTTCAATGTTTCATATATTTAGAAATCATATTCCAAAACCTATTTTTATTTTGGTATTTTTATTGCAGTCTTCCATTGCAAATAGGTAGATCATTAGAAGAATATAAAGCTAGGTCAGAATGAAAGATGGATTATGTTTATAGATTCAATTTTGAGCTGAGCTACATAGTATTGAAGATGAAAGAATAATGATTACTAATTTCAGCATATCACTTTAGAGTTAAGAGATCTTCTTAAGCGGTCTTATTTGACATTCAAAATGACCTTGTCTGATGGTCATTGATTTCATCCTCCTTTTACTAATGAAAAATTTGGAAGAAATATTGAGCAAATCATCTGAAATCATGCAGCCAATGATTACTAGAGTTTGGACTTGATACCAGGTCTCCTGAATTTGGACCCAAGGACTGTCATATATGCAGTGGAGAGAACGACCACCAGAGATATGAAAGTCTAAATAAATACCACTGCAGTTTTCAATGTTATGTATTCAAATTATGAGTGAAGTCTAGATTTTGTTGTTGTTCTTGCTTGGTGTTTTTTGTTTGTTTGTTTCTTGTCTATTCCAATGGCAGGATCTCTTGCAATATATATAGTTTGGCCGCCATGATTCTTGTAGCATTCAGAAGGCAGCCTTACTGTTACTAATAATTTCACTGTGATTATACAAATTACAATTTCTCTGTGTTTACACTCTGATTTGAAAACAATTAGGAGGCAGTTAAATGATTTTTCAGGTACCTGTAAAATTTAAGGGCCACTCTTTCGGGGTCTGCACCCAATTTTACCATGGGGAGGGGAGCTTCCCCCATACCACCAAGCAATTCTCCAGACACTAGCTGGGCATTCTACAAGTCAATTCAGTTCAACTCAATTCATACACCATTTACCTGATCTACCCAGAGACAGCATCAGATTCCATAAGTTAAGAGTTCAGCCCTACCAGACTGCCCCCACCCCACATACCTGAGACACCAGGCACAAGCCCAGGTGTCACCTGTGCTTCTGACTGACTGACTGTAGATCAGAGTTTCCCACAACCTCCTCCTTGGGTTCTATTATTTGCTAGAGTGGTTCACAGAACTCAGGAAACACATTTATTCACCAGATTACCAGTTTTTTAATAAAAAGATATAACTCAGGAACTGCCAGATATGTAGGGCAAGGCATGGGGAAAGGGTGGGAGCTTCCCTTCGCTCTGAGAGCACCATTCTCCCCAAACCTTCACATGTTCACCAGCCCAGAAGCTCTCCCACACCCAGTCCTTCTGGATGTTCATGGAGGCTTCATGACTTAGGCAAGATTGAATAACTCATTGGCCATTGGTGACTTCAATTTCTAGCCCCTCTCCCTTCTCTAGATGTCCTGGGGTGGGACTGAATGCTCCAATCCTCTAACCACAATGTTGGTTCTCCTGACAACCAGCCCCCATCCTTAGGTGCTTCCAAATGTCACCCAGTTGTGTTAACATAAACCCAGTTGTGGCACAAAAGAGCTTGTTATGAATAACAAGACGCTTTATGGCTCTGAAGAGTTTTTTAGGAATTGAGGACAAAAGACTAAATATTATCACAAAAATGCTACCATTGTTCTTATTTATCAAGAAATTCCTCTTGTCCCATTATCTCTACGTGGCATGACAAACATTTGTTTACCAAGCATTGGTTCTTCCCATCTCCCTATAAATTGTCTTCCTCCCCTTTGGAATCCCAGACCCCTACCTCTTCTCCTTAGCTCAGGATGGCACACAAGCCTTAACTGCCTGTCTTGGATCCTCTCAATTCTATGTGAGGCTCCATATACACAAAATTTCATTTTTTTCTCCTGTTAATGTCTTATGTCAACTTAATTATTAGACCAGGCGAAAGAACCTACAAGAATAGAGGAAAAATGTTTCCTCTTCAACAGTACTAATATCAATTTTTTAATTATGGACATTGTACTATAGTTTTATAAGTGGCTATCACTAGCCGAAGTTTGGTAAGTGTTACAATGTAATCGATGTAGTACTTTTGGAACTTGCCATAATTACATAATTATTTCAAAATACAAAATTGAGAAAAATTCTCAAATGTAAAACAATGTTTCTTCTTATGAGGTAGCCTTTTTACATAGTACAAAAGCCTGCTAAAATGATGTAATCTGAAATATAACAAATACATCAGCTTAGATAATTATAAAATCCAAACATTATGTAGAAAATAAGATATATATTTTAAAATTTCTTAAGTATTCTTTTATCCATGGATGAATAAAATATTTATTCAAAAGTTAAGTCTGAAATAGAATCATTTATTCAGTTTTTCTTCAATGAACATTAGTTGAAAGCTCACTAAGTGCTTAGAGTTTATTGGATAACCATTGCTTGGATTGCTTTTTGGAATGATGAAATAGCTATATACGAAAACTATGGCAGGGGAATTAGCAAAATGGGGTACTGGGAGGAGTAGCCCTAAAATTTCACTATAAGTAACTATCATAGAGGCCAAATGAAACCTGAACTACTATATGTCAACAAGATCATAAAGAAGGTTCAGACTCTGCTCACTCATAAGGTATAGCCTGTAACTTTATGGCCTCATTGTAAATGATATTGCATTTTTATGCTTGAATTTTTCATATTAACTTAATACAAAGTAGCAACATAATAAATATTTTATAACAAATTGTCTCCTTATTCCTTTAATAAGAAGAATCAAATGGCCCCAGCTACTAGTAAAATCTTAATGGAAACTTTATAACTATTTGGGAATGTTATTCTTTTCCCTTTGTTTTCTGTATCAACTATTTACATTTCTAGATTCTTTGATTTTGTAGATCTTTCTCCCATCACTTTTGAGATGAAGCTCCTCTACCTCAGAAGAACTTTTCTTGAAATAGATTATCTATTTAAAAAATACAATCATAATAACTAATAAATTATAGAAAGTTGTTTTTGTCATTTATTCATACTAGTTTAACAGAAGTGGGCTTCTCCTACATAACAGGATTTGATTCTCAAGAGTAGTATTTTCCAGTAACTATGAATAATATTAAACATGCAAAATAAGTACTATTGAAAACATATGCGATATTTAGGGGAAATGAAACATTTTTGCAAGTGTAATTATAGAGAGTGCTTTGTTCCTTTTATATTTTAGTTTTCCTCCACTTGTTTTGCCTTGAGATGGAAAAAAATGCTTTTGATCATATTCCCTTTGTAGTGTTTTGGAAGACTTTGGAGAGAGGGGAGTGTTGCACTTGTGAAATCATTTTTAGGGAAACTAGTATGTGAATCGTAAGAGCACTGCACCCATTCCCATTTTATTTTTCTGGCTAGTGTTCCTGAATTCAGCACTATGCAATTATAGTAACTGCCAAAATGAACACTAACTCAATAGAAATAAGAAAACGGGCCCACTGTTCTTGCTTTTGAAAAGTAATTACTTACTGGCATCAAGAAAATAAGAATCATCATGTAAAAAATACTAAATAGGAATACTGGAAAATTTTATGGCAGCACATGAAGCTATTTTGACTATCTTGTGTAAAACAGGTCAACAGGAACCATTCAACATAACGTGTCTGAAATATCTAAATATCTCTGAATTGCTTTTTTCCGTTGTATTTCAGCTTTCTTAGAAAGTCAATTTTGGTCTGATATGAAGAGACAGAGGAAACATTTTTTTAAGTGTTTTTTAGTTTAGAAACCCTGCCTTACATTCATCATCTCCATAACTAAACCTAGGATTATGTTTACTGCCCCTCGAAAATTAGTCTTCTCCAGCTTGTGTAGTTTTGCAGTTTCCAGCACATAACTAGGTCCTTCTAGCAGTGATTTAAAAAACAAACAAACAAAAAACACTCTAGAGTTCCCAGGGACAGTTTAAATATTCATGGGAAAGGACCAGCTCTTATTCTAGCAATTTATGGGTGAGGTCCAGCCCACAATTTTATGATGTGCCCCCTCAGAGGATCAGACAATCTCCCTGCTGTGTTTCTTCCTCTTCCTCAAGAGAGACAGCCCTCAAGAGAACGCTCCACTCATGAAGCAACACTAGTCTGATAGATCAGATTTATCATTGTTTACAATTAATTTTAAGTGTTTACAAGAATAGTTTACTTCAAAAATTAAAGAAAAATATTAATGTAGATATTTCCATACTTTCATAAAGCATTCTGAACAACATAGTAGAAATCACGTCTTGTTGGGAATTAGACTGAGGTTCTCATTGGTCATTTTTTTTTTTTTTTTTTTTTTTTGCGGTACTCAGGCCTCTCACCGTTGTGGCCTCTCCCGTTGCGGAGCACAGGCTCCGGACGCGCAGGCTCAGCGGCCATGGCTCACGGGCCCAGCCGCTCCACGGCACATGTGGAATCTTCCCGGACCGGGACACGAACCGGTGTCCCCTGCATCGGCAGGCGGACTCTCAACCACTGCGCCACCAGGGAAGCCCCTCAATTATGCTTTTTACCTTGTCGGTTCTTCCCCCAGGTATGTTTGTGACTCATACTCTCATCCTCTACATCTTTGCTCAAAGATTGCCTTCTCAGTACCATTAAAACAGGTCACTCTTTTTAAAATCACGCATCATCCCCTTTTCCAATTCTCCTAATGGCCTTTATGACACTCATTTACTTTCATGTATTTATGTTATAAAAATTCTTAAAATGTGGTCTGCAGCATTCAATGAGTCCTCAAGGCCTTTATAGGTTATCCGGAACACACAGACTATTTTCATAATAATGTGATGGCATTATTTGTTTGTTTCTCCACTGTGTTGCCATGTGCATTGATGACACAAGAGCAATGGTGGGTAAAGCTGCTGGCCTTTTGGCACAAATCCAGGGATGGCACCGAACTGCAGTGGTCGACTAGTATACTACATTCATGAATGGTCAATTTATTCTTCATCGTCATGTACCTACACACTTTTAAAGACAATCCTATTTAAGAAATCTCTTGAGAAATCGATAGCAATTACTCATTTTCATATATCTGGATCTTCAAGTGGACCTAATTTTAATCTTCTGTAGATGAAATGGGACGTGTGTATAAGTACTTCTATTACACAAAGGTCATCTCGAGGAAACACACTTGTGCAATTATTTGAGATGCAAGCCAAGCCAGCTGCTTTTTTAAAAAACATTTATTTTTACTTGAAAGAACAAGTGACAGACAAACTATGGTTGTTCAGACTTGGGTATTTCCAGATATTTCTTGAAAATGAACCAAGTGAGCCTGTCCCTTGAAGGAAAACCCCTGACAGAATTCCTTGCCTCTTGTGTGGGTCTCAGCCTACTGATGGTGGTGTTCTCTGCTAGCAATGCCTGAGGGACTCACCTGGTCTGGTGCCAACAGACATCCCCTCTCACCACCACCAGGGCCCTTGTTGTGACTGGGCAGACTTCCCAGTTCTTATTAGGATTACAGGACGTACCTCAGCAAAACCATCAGGAAGCTTCGAATAAGACAATTTATTACTCACAAGTCCTGGAAGGTACCTGGTACACCTGAGGCTCACACAGCAAGTGTCGTGGGTAGAGAGAAAGAGAGGGAGTGTGGACTTGGACTCTGTCTTTTATAGGTGGGGTGCCTAGGATTTTGTGAGCTAACTCTTTACTGGTGCATAAACATAAGGAGTTGGAATTAGGGTGAGGGTAGGGAAAAGCTGTCGGTTATCTAGGTCACTCGGGGCTTGCTTTCTTTTTTCTTTTTTTAATTGTTATTGGAGTATAGTTGACTTGCAATGTTGTGTTAGTTTCATGAGTACAGCATAGTGAACCAGTTGTATATATACTTATATCCACTCTTTTTTAGATTCTTTTCCCATATAGGTCATTACAGAGTATTTCCCCCATGATAACCATAAGTTTGTCTTCACCTGTTACTCTATTTCTATTTTGTAAATAAGTCCATTTGTACCATTTTTTTTTTTTTTTTTTTTTTTAGATTCCACATATAAGTGATATCATATGGTATTTGTCTTTGTCTGACTTACTTTACTCAGTAAGACAATCTCTAGGTCCAGGGCTTTCTAAAAGGGGACCTTCTTGGGTAGAGCAGTCTGGTTCCTTATCTAGTTATTTTGACAGTAGCTGTGTCACACAGCTGGCAATATGTTTATTCAAGATAAATGCCTTTAAAATGGATGCCTTGGTAATCAAAAGCTTAATGTTAGGCATTTACATTACAATTAAAAAGGTTAATGCTAGGCACTACATTGCCAATATACAATTAAATTTTTAAGCAAAATTTAGCATTTTAGAAAACTTGTATCAGTGTCCCAGTATTAATGGCTTTTCTGATGAAATTGGTAGTGACTTTTTATATTGTATAATGAAATATGTCAACATAAGACATAATCACCATTTTCTTAATGGCTAATATATGAAGTTACAAAATCATGCATATGTGAGAGACCCATTCAAAGTGAAAGAATCACCAGTGGATTTTAATGTAAGAGAAAATGAAGAATTCATTGCCATAGTTACAGATTCCACTTTGCAAACAAACCCTAAGAAATTAATAGTTATTTAGTGTTGATGTCATATCAGAGAAATATATCCAGCATCATCTTTAAAGGCTGGTAAAATACCCTTCTCTTCCAACTACATAACTGTATGAGGTGAGCTTGTCTCCATTTTCTTCAAGGAAAACAACATATCTCAATAGACTGAATGAAGAATGCAATACATAAATCCAGTTATTATCTAATTAGTAAGATATGCAAAAAAATAGATTTGCAAAAATATAAAACAATGCCACTCTTCTATTTTTATATTTTGGTTTGAAAAGTATAGGCTTTTTATAAAAGTAGGTTAAACTGTAATAGGTTAATTATTGTCACTTTTAAACAAATATATGTATTCTAAAAGTTTATTTTAATATCTAATATGGTAAATATCAACAGATATCAACATAGGCAGAAGCTTTTTGTGATCTGCAACCATTTTTAAGAGAGCACAGAAATCCTGACTCCAAAATATTTGAGAAAAACTCTTCTAATATTTTATTATTCATTTGTATATTATGCTTATTGTGTCTTGGCCTATATCAATTATTTGTTACTATAGAACAAACCACTCAAAATCTCAGTGGCTTAAACCAACAATGCTCAAGCCACTGAATCAGTGGGGTATTTCTGCTGGGTGATCTGAGCTGGACTCAGGCACACAGAGCTCTGCTTTGATAGTGAGCTTGGCATTAGAAAAATAAACTCAAAAAAGGAAAATTTTTGACAGTTTTGGCTTCCAGTGTATCCTCATTGCCTAGAAGTGCCCTTGTCATCCTGCATGATCAATAAATAATCAATAAAGTTGCAAGGTAACAAAGAAATTTCAAGAGGTGCTAATCTGACAGAAATTAAGTATCATATCATTGTTTGTTCTCTTGGACATTGAAACATACTAGTATTTGCCAGGTGAAGATTGCTCACATAATTTAAGCTCCTTGAGAATGAGAACTAAACTCAGCACCTTATAAACCCTCAATAAATATTTGGTATATTAAGAAACATCTCCTTAATGAATGAAAAAAAATTAAAATATTAAAAGAAATAGAAAAATTATTATATTTGAAAAATTAATAATTTATTTATCTGCTTACCTAATGTTAGTTAATACTTCTAAGAGAGGTAATTATGTAGACATATATTTTACATAGAAAAAACTAATCATGAATTATATAAAACAAAACCATAGATAGGAACATGAAAAAGGAAGACTCAAGTTAATGCTGGCATTAACTTCCTTTTTTCCATATTTGCTCTTTTACTCTCTGTCATTTGTTATACACCAAGGAGATAACAGTGTTTCTAAAGATTCTCCCCAAAAATTAAATCACCAATTTTTAATAGTGCTATTATTTATAATTTTGGAAAACACAAACAATAAAAAATCAGAGCAAAATCAGTAAGTCAAATGATGCTATTAAAATAATAACTATGCAATTATGTTATTGTAATTTTTTAAAAACCAAAGTACAAAATGCCAAATTGAAATTATATAGAACATATGTAAATAAATTTCTTTTCAGAGATAGTACTGTCACTTCTGAATGTGCATTGACTTTTGTAGCTATTCTTTCTTCAGTTACTGAATGAAAATAATATTTGCAAGAGCGATTTTTATCTTCACCTCAAAAAAAGGTATGCTTAATACAACCACGTGTGGTAGGAAAAGTATATGTGCCCTTTATTAGAAAAGCTTCATAAATAATTAATGTTCTCTAAATCATCATGCATGCCTGAGGACTAGTAGAAATACAGTTACACACTATTTTTTAAAGATCAGAGTTCTAAAACATTCTTCTTGCCCAAAGTTTCACAATGGGCAATGATAAAATATGCTTGGCCTACTGGCCCCTCTGTTGGACATTGCTAATTGTCTAGGGCAGACAAAATTTTCAGAGGGCCACAAATGGTGTGGACTTTTAAAAAGTATTCTCCGCTGAAATATGATGGTTACAAAATGCACTCAGTTCTTTAGTTTGACTAAAATATCTTTCAGATAGAAGAGCAATGAAATCGACCTTTCTAGGTCTTTTGGCTAAGTTCTGAGTAAAAAGCCACATAAAATTCAGGTCTTAAATTACAGTTAAAAGCTTGAAAATGTGTAGGCAAACTAAAACCATTAAAATTTCATTTGTAAGCTAAGCTATTCAATCTAATAGGTACTCTTCACATTTATCCAATCAATATGGATAAAATGCAAAATTAAAAATCAGATATAGTCTATAGATCATAGAAAGCTATCTCACTCATAATTGTGTTCTTTTGATACTGGCTACTGCCTAATACAAGCAATTTTGTGTAATGTTATAGGAAAAGAATCAGAAGATTATTGAACCCCCTAGTGAGAAACAGCAGGAATCTTATCTGTGCTATTCTTGATTGCTCCATAGTCTTTTGAAATTTTGATCTTGAAGAAAAAGAATACTAGAATATTTTCCAATCTCACGTTAGTTTTTCAGTGAACCAACTTACAGCTAATAAGCATAGACTCTTTTTACATATTATTTTTCAGGCTACATTACTTCTTACTGCAATTAACAGAACCCACATAAAATAAAGTAGCATGTGATTACTTATAGGACGTGTCTGAACCCAGGAAATTAAAAAAGAAATTAAAAAAAACTCACTCTGCTAAAAAACTTTGAAGTAAGAAAAACATAATATATAGACTATAGTAATTGGAGGAAAAATGCCTTTGCCAGTATGTCAGTTTGGGAAAAATTTAGGCAATAATTCATTTGTAATTTTTGGAAGTAAGTAGATAAGAAAAAAGATTTTTAAAATATGATTTATATGTTTTTTAATAAACATGTACTATTTAAATATTATTTCTTTGTAGGGACGGTTATACATACACACTTGCATGTGCATGTGTGTGTAGACACACACACACACACACACACACACACACCACCATGTATTCTTCTCCAGAACATAGAAGTTTATAAAGGTACACATTAAAGTCAGTAACTTCTAATCATTCTGCTGGGAAAATAAATTAAAAAATTAAATGTGTGATTTTAATCTCCCACATATTTTATGATGTTTCTTTACACTACAGCAATAAAAAAGAAGTTCATGTAATGTCAATGCTAATAAATATCACAGACCCCAAAATGCCTCGCGATTTTTTTTCAGTTTTGCTTCTGGTCATGATCTTCTCACCATCTTACTTAGAACAATTGTATTCTTTATAGTCCAGCTCAAATTGTATCTCCTTGAAGCCTAGAGAGCAGCAGTCTCTTCCATCAAGGAAGTGATATGACACTTTATATATTTGTCCTGTTTTTGAATTCATTTATTCATTCACTCAACAATGCCTACTTCATTCAGGTTACTGTTATAGATACTGAGGAAACATCTTGGATCCTGTACTCAAGGATTTTTTTTTTTTTTTTTGCAATTTAGGTAAATCATAAATGAGTAATTATTTGTGTCAGCCTGTAAGTGGTATAAGAGGAAAACAAGCATTGGGTAAGTGGGTAAGGATGCTATTTTCTATTGGGTAGCCTAGGAAGGCCTTTCTCATTCTGTTGTCTTCCCTCATCTGTTTATAGACTTGTCACTTACTTGTCACGTAGTGTTTATGGCTTTTATTTCTTTATACAACCTCCAGAGTTCCAGCTGTTATGGGGATTGCCTGTACCCATTCACACCCATCTATGATGTTTCCTTCCACAGAGAAGAAACATAGCACTGCTGGGTTCTCTTCATTCCTCTCACAACCTCTCATAATGGCATGTATTCAGTTGCATAATGACCGTGCTTAAGCCTAGCTCTGTTTTTTCCTCTCCTCTTTTTCTAGGGAGCCAACTTTGACAAAGTGTGTGTAGGTAGGATGGTTCTAAACTGTGAATGTCTGAGCGACTCTGTCTATATCCAGGGTCTGTTATTAGGAAGACTCTTAGCCCACATATATAAGCCACAGTCTTAAATGTTGACGTCATCATTTACAAATACTATATTTTGCTCCCATATGCTTAACCTACTTCTTTTATTTCTTAACTCATTTGAAATCCAATGAGGAAGAGGGAGGTTATTCAAAGCACCATATTTAGGAATTATGTAGAAAGGACAGGTCTAGAAAACAAAATGGTCTAGAAAAGAAGAAACAGAGATGAATGAGGAAATCCAGGAGTGCCTCCTAGGAAGGAATCTAAACGATAGTAGCTCATTTGACAAAGGGAGAATTAACCATTGAATTAAATGTCTCTCGACTATTGAATACAGTGAAGAGATTAAAAGTAGGTACCTGTGGGGCTTCCCTGGTGGCGCAGTGGTTGAGAGTCCACCTGCCGATGCAGGGGACACGGGTTCATGCCCCGGTCTGGGAAGATCCCACATGCCGCGGAGCGGCTGGGCCCGTGAGCCCTGGCCGCTGAGCCTACGCGTCCGGAGCCTGTGCTCCGCAATGGGAGAGGCCCCAACAGTGAGAGGCCCGCGTACCGCAAAAAAAAAAAAAAAAAAAAAAAAAAAAAGTATGTACCTGTGGAGTGGCCAACACAGAGTTCATTCGTGACGGTGGAAAGGATGGTTCCAGCGGATGGAGAAACACGAAGCCGTGTTGGTATGAGATGAAGAGTGAAAGTGTGTGGAGCCAGTGCCAACAACACTTGAGGATGAGGGTCTGGCAACGCGCAGATGCTGCAGGCTTCTGGGAAATGAAAATGTAATGGCGGAGGGGCGGGCGCGCAGCCCTTAGCTGCGCTTAAAGGTACAGCTCCTTCAGCAACCAGCCCGGCCGTGGTCCTCACGGCAGAGAGTGCAGTGAAAGACGGATCTCGGCCTTCTCCCAGTTCCTCTGGCCCCGGGGCGGGCGGGTGAGCTGGGGGCCGGAGACAGGCTGAGGGCCGTGTCCCGCGGAGCTCCAGAGCCCTCGGCACGGCCTCCCACCCGCCTGGCCCAGGCCTCGAAGCAGTCGTGAACCTACCCCGGTCCCTGCCTCGGCGACCTAATGGCAGCAGCCGTCCCCATGGGTCGTGGTGCACAGAGGTCTCAGCACCTGGAGTACACGGACACTGTCATCCAGGTAAGAGCTTCAACCGGCTTCAGACTCTCTGCTCAAGTTTCAAAACTTGGTCCAGCTTTGATCAGTTGTCCACCCCAGGAGGTGGCCAGAGGTCAGGGTTCAGTTGCAAGGACTTTGCACATCATTACTTCAGGTCCGCCTCTGTGGTTGGGCTGTTCTCGTCAAAGGGCAGTTGTTGGCAGCTGGGAATTCACCTGACTGGTATTTGCTACAAATGATTCTCTCCAGTTTAAAGGAAAAGCCTGAGGGCCGGCGGGGTCCTGGGAGCCTGGCTCCCTCAGTGATGAAGGCTGGGCAGGGTCTGGGGACCTTGAGAGTCATTGTGTTCTGATGAGATTACCTTTTAGAGAGAATTACTTTGATGATATATGAGAAAGGGGTGCACACTTATGGAGTGAAGTTTCTGAGAATAGAAGGGTCTGCGATGAGAGAAAATATGGAGGCATTGGCATTTGCTGGAAGAGATGCTTTCTCCTAAATAGGAGCGAGAGGCTGGTTTCAGTCACATCAGAAATATGAAGCTCCTATCTTATAGTATAATCACAACAAAATATAAACTGAGACTATGAGTTGGAAGGAAGTAGGGGTGGAATTAGAAAGCCAGGCACATTAGAAAATGTGTGTAAGACCCCTTGCTGAAAATAGGAAAACAAGCTTAAAAGAGCTAACTGGAAAAACAAAGTAGAATTACTGGGTGTGCTTGAGGGCCTATTGGAGTTACTTGTGATTTTACTGTAATTTTCTTCTCAGCTCTGTGATTTTTGCCGAGGATTCTCCTTAACTCGGTGGCCTGTCTTCCTGGACTCATATCCTCCATGTTTTATCCTCCCCTTCTCCCTAATTTTACATCCTACCCTATTCCCTCTTTAATTTCTCCTTTATCCAACCCTTTCTTAGAGAAACAGCTTTACTGCCAATGACATTGTTAAATTAGCTACTATATGGGGAAATATTTGGCAGTGTTCCTGACAAACAGTGGTTTAATTCTAGTCAAATATTATGTTTTTTTTTCTTTTTCCTAGAGACATAGTTACCTTTGAGAGCATACTATTCACCTAATAAAGGATGAATTCTTAGATAAGTGTTATGTTGCTTCTTAGACATTACAGAGAGACAGCTGCTAATCAATTATATAGAAATTTATTTAGACTGGCATCTGCCATATTCCCAATAAAAGCAAAGCACTTACCTAAATCTATGCGATGTTTTAGTAAATGCTTTCTTTAACATTCTAGAGTACTAAATCAGAAGACTTTTACTAAATTATTAACAGCTTGTTGAATACAAAGTAAGACTCCATAGAGCCCTCTTGGCTAGTGTTAAGATTGAGAGATGAAACATCTAACACTAGATGAAAAGGAAAAGCAAAAATGTTTACATTGTGATTTTATTTCTTCAGAAAACTTTGCTAAATGAAAATTATCTGTATGTTAATGCTATCCCCAGGATACATATTCAACATTCATTAAACAAATATATTTGAGGACTTCATGTGTGAAAAGTTGTGGCAGAAGCTGCTAAATTGTTCTGGGTCCTTGAAGATCCTCTTAGAAGAGATCTACCCAGTGGACAGGACCACCTGTTTGGGACTTCATGTGATTAATATACACACTTCAAGTGGTAAATCCACCGAAAACTGGGGGTTTATCTTTGGAGCTGTAAGCATCTCCTTCACCAATAGTTCCATACCTTGTCTTTCCCACTTTCTCAGGCTGAACTATACACTTAGAATGACAGCAACTGGGTCCCTGTAACAAAGTCACCTAGGACAGTGGCACCATGGACTAACAAGAATTGCCCTCCTGCATCTAGATTCCTATTTGAAGGAAAATCAAATATCTATCATCTTTGAGCCACTGTTATGGGAGCCCTTTGTTCCAAAGGTTCACCCTATACCCTAAATTAGTGGTGCTCATGACTTAGATTGCATCAGCATCACCTGTAGGGCCTGTTAAAACCTAGATTTCTGTTAAACATAGATGTAAACCCCCAAGTTGAAACAATAGATGCAAAGATAGCGTTATTTTTTCATAATTATTGAAATAGATTTATGCATAAGAAATGAGCCATGAAAGAATTATAAAGCTAAACCTTAACCTACTGTCGTGATGCTAAACATGCTACTTGTCAACTACTCTTTGATGAAATAGGGCTTGTGCACAGTTATTGAAACACACTCTACCCTGCAAAATAGCACATCTGGCCTTTCCCTCAACTGTTCTACCTTTTCAGTCTAGATAAATGTCACCAGGGGGAATTCCCTGGTGGTCCAGTAGTTATGACTCTGTACTCCTACTGCTGAGGGCCTTGGTTCAATCCCTGTTGGGGGAACTAAAATCCCACAGGCTGTGTGGTGTAACCAAATAAATAAATAAATAAATTTTAAAATGAAAAAAAATATATTCACCAGGTATGACAATGACATTAAAATCATGGCTTAATATTTGAATGTAGTTATCTTCATTTCACTCCTTGGTCACCTTTGTTTGCTTTAAAGCAGTATGGATTTTAAGGAAGTCTGAAAGCCAAGTGTAAACATATTTTCATGTCAGCGAAGACAAAGCCAAGTTCATGACCTACTGATAATTGGTGTAGACTAACATACGGAATAGAAAAAGTATTGAACTAGAACAAAATGAATCAGGGCATTATTCTTGACCCTGGAATTAAGGGGCAAGTCAATTCATAATGTTTGGTTTTCTCCCCTGCATTTACAAAACAGCAGCAATGCTCCTTGTCACTAACTCATTAAGTTTGTTTGTCTGTTTTTAAAGATTTATTTTAATGTGGACCATTTTTAAAATCTTTACTGAGTTTGTTACAATATTGCTTCTACTTTATGCTTTTTGGTGTTTTGGCCCTGAGGCATGTGGGATCTTAGCTCCCCGACCATGGATCGAACCCGCACCCCCTGCATTGGAAGGTGAAGTCTTAACCACTGGACCGCCAGGGAAGTTTTCAAGTTTGTATTAAGTATATTAAGTAGGTGGAAATGTAAAGTTCTAAGCAAATGTGTTTATTTGGATAACTGTGTCATAATTTAAATAGGTTAAGCCAAATGTGCACATGCTCCTTCTTATTGAATATTCTGGCCATTAATTTTTTTTGAATATTATTTATTTACCTAGAATAAGAAGCCAGCTAATGGGGAAAGAAGTTACTTAAGGTGTATTTGTATGTGTTCAGATTTACTCCCTTATTACACTTTTCTTTGCCCATAGTGTGAGAAAAATACTGTTTGCAAACATGACAAATTGAGGTATCCAAACGAAAACATTTACTCCAAAGGGAATGGTTTCGCTTTACAGACAAATTAAAAACCAGCTGTGCCAGACTTCATGGAAAACATTACACAGCAACTGATTTGTCCACAAATGAATCATTTCAATGAACACAATACATAAGGCTGCAGGTGGCATTTATTTTGACAAACTAGGTTTATTAAGGTAGTTGAATTAAAAAAAAAGTTATCTGTAAAATAATTGAAAATTGCTCTAAAAGCTATCTTTTAAGTTTAAAAGGAAGGGTTCTTCCTGCACTTAATTGAGTTTCTTGGATTTTCTATTGCTGTAACACAGAGATACCAGATAGATAATACAGAACAATGCGTAGTAATTTAGGTAAGAGTTTTATAGTTCAAAGCAGAAAATCCAACAACAGGAGTCCAACTGGCAACAAGGTATCATTATATAAAATAGATAGATGATAGAATATAGTCATATACTCAGCAGTACTCACTGAGCTCCAATGATGAGCAAGGCAGTGTCCAAACTGCTAATATTTCAGTACCGAATAATGCAGAAAAGTCATTACTCCCTAGAGCTCACAATCTAATAATGGAAAAACAGATATTAAACAACAAATTTTTTTACTGATATTCAATCATAATTTTAATAATTTCAGTTATGTATTTCCTTAGGTGACTCAAATTACTGCATTGTAATTTGATTCCATTAAAAATACACATTTTCAATGGCGTGTCATACATGACTGTAGAAGTTGGGGATATAACACTAAATTTTTTAAAAAAATTAAATCTCTACTCTAATAGAGTTTAAATTTTCATGAGAGACAGACAGATCGTAAAATGTTACGTTATGTAGAATATTACTAGGTGATTAGTGCTATGAAAGAAAATAAACTAGGTAGGAGAATAAGAGTGTTATAATATTCAAGAGTAGAGTTAGGAAATTATTTACTGAGGTGAGCCAAATATTGAAGCTGAGGGAGTGGAATGTGGGATGATATTTGCAATATATTTCCAGGCAGATGAAACAAGAAGTATGAAAGGCCATGGGGCAGAAGTGTGTCCAGTGAAAAGCAAGTTCAATAGTGTGAAAAGAGGTAATCAGGGGAAGATGAATAGAAAATATGGAGATACATGTTATGAATGTGTTCCCCCCAAATCCATATGTTGAATCCCTAACCCCCAGTGTAATGGTACTTGGATATGGGACTTAGGGGAAGTAATTAGGGTTAGATAAGGTTATTAGGATGAAAAATTCAGGAGTTCAGCATAAGATGGTGTCCTGGTCTAGGCCCACTGGAAAGATGTCATCTATATGATGGAAAGTGCTCCCTCCAAGATTGGGACTTGTTCCAAGTCATGGCCAACCCATTGATGGCAAAGACCCCAGGAATTTGGACAGGCTTGTGGAAGGACATTAAAGGTGTAACCCATTCCATGTGAAGGCAAGCTATCCTGATCATCCTTGTAGAAAGGAATGCGTAAGTGTCTTTGCAATGTCAATTACCAAGTACCCTCAGTTTGGGTCATAGCCTGTAGCAATCACAATGTCAGGGAAGCACTGCAGGCCCCAAGTACTGAACTACAGTGTTGAGCCATTTATTACACATGGTGACTCTCCAGGTACCTGCAGCCTTCCACACAGGCAAGATGGGGCTACTGAATAGAGAAATAATCTCAGAGAGGGCTTTGACTTCCTGGAGCTCAGCAATGAGGGCAGCTGTTTATTTTTCTCCCTCAGGCAGCCAGTATTATTTTTGAGGAACAACAGCACTAGGTGAGGGTGGTAAGGTAGGTGTGTGGTCTTCCATATGCCCTGCGAGGATGGCCCTAATTGCAGTACTTTCTGGCAGGGACTGGGGGCGAAAGTGAGCAAGATGGCACATAGATAATAGACCTATTCATTCAGTAGCAGGAGGCGCAGCAATGGGGGTTTGTAGAGGCACTAAGGGATCCACCTATAGTCAGCTTGGGCAATGGTCCCAGAGGTGGTGGCTTCAGCCCCCATATCAGAAGCTGTGATTCTTCCCTACCTCCCTATTGGACTGTAACCTTGGCATAGGGCTTCCTGTTCTCCTGGGGGTAGATGGACCTTGGCTTAACCTCTGGTACTGTCTTGTCTTTTTGTATTTTGTTTTGTGTTTTTTGGAAGCTCAAAAGATCTGGGTCAAAGTTGCTGGGGCACTCCAATTCATCTCCAGATTCATGGGAAGGGTCAGAGGGCATAGCACTCTTATTAGTCATGGGGACCACCATGAGGACCCTAGCAGGGTCACCCATGGCACTCTCCATGCCTTGTACCTGGCCTGGGGAGTTCATCCATCTCCTCCACTGAGACCTCATGTTTGAAAAACCAGACCCAGAGATCGCTTTGGGAAGATCCTTGCCCACATCGTCTAGGGGAGGGTGTGTAATTACCATTTTTACCTGTTTTTTTCTGTTGGTCAATTTTGCTATTTTGCCTGTAGCTGCCTTTTCCATGTCCAAGTTTGTCAGTTAAGATCTGGGTTGTCTCATGGACAGATAGAACTGACCCTATAAGGGATTTAATTGGGCTTGATAGCCAGCAGGATCTGCATGAACAAATGTGGAAATCTGACTGTGCCTAATAATCTCATCACCTGCTGTTCCCACTCCCTCATTGTAGAACCAAGAGATAACCAGGGTGGCTTTCAGGGGCCCCATAGTCTCTGTGAGGATGGTCTAGAATGTTTTTCAGTGATGGGGAACTCATCACAGGTGGACAACTGGTGGGAGCCCAAGTAGTACCCAAATGAGGAAGAAGTGGGTCTGGGGTGCTGTGGAACCCACACCTTCCTCCCGCTTAGGCAAAGAGGATGATGTCAAGGCACTCCAGAGGAGAGGGTCTATTTCCAGGAATGCATTCAAAATTGAAAAAGCAATTAATGAGTCACCAATTTAACAACAAATTAACCAACTAAAGATCAGGAGCAAGACAAGGATGTCCAGTAGAAATTCTACCCAGAGCAGTTAGAAAAGGAATTAAAGGCATCCATATTGGAAAGGAAGACTGAAAACGATCTCTATTCATAGACAACATAATCTTGTATATAGACAAACCTAAGGAATGTGCTAAAAGGCTTTTGGCACTAATAAGCAAGTTGAGCAATTTTTCACGTACATGATCAATATACAAAAATCAACTGTATTTCTACATACTTGCAATGAAAAATCCAAAATGGAATTAAGAAAGCAATTCCATTTACAATAGCATCAAAACGAAATATATAATTAACAATAAATTTAACCAAGAAACTGCAGAACATATACTTTGAAGACTACGGAACAGTGTTGAAGAAACTAAAAATGATTCAATAAATGGAAATTGTTCACAGAACTCATAAGTTACTATAGGTAGGATTTCAATACTCACAAAATTTGTTTAAAGATTCAACATAATCCCTATTAGAATCCCAGCTGGCTCTGCTGCAGAAATTGACAAGCACACTCTAAAATTCATATAGAATGGCAGGGGATGCACAAAAGCCAAAACAATCTTAAAAAATAAAAGCTGTTAGACTCAGAGCTCCCAGTTTCAGATCTTATTACAAACTATAGTAATCAAAACAGTGTGGTACTTGCATAAAGATAGATACATAGACCAATGGGACAGAATTGAGAGTCCAGAAATAAAACTTTGTTATCTATGGTCAATTGATTTTCAACAAAAGTGTCAACACCATCCAACTGAGAAAGAATAGTCTTTTCAGCAAATGATGCTGGGACAACTGATAGCCACATGCAAAATAATAAAATTGGACTCCCACCTCATGCTAAGTACAAAATTTATCTGAAAATGGATTCAACATCTAAGTATAAAAACTGAAACTATAAAACTTTTAGAAGAAAATATAGGGATAAGTTTCTGTGATCTCAGATTTGACAAAACATTCTTAGATATGACACAAAAAGTATAAGCAACCAAAGAAAAAAAATTTTAATTGGACTTCATCAAAAATAAAAATGTTTCTGCTTCACAGGAAACTATCAAGGAAAGTGACAATATAACCCGTAGAATGAAAGTATTTGAAAATTATGTATATAAGGTGCTTTTATCTAGAATATTTGGAACCATTACAGTTCAATAATAATAAGACAATAACCCAATTAAAAAATGGGTGAAGGATCTGAATAGATATTTCTATAAAGAAGTTATGTGAATGGTTAATAAACATATGAAAAGATGCTCAACATCATTAGCCATCAGGGAAATGCGAACTAAAACCACAATGAGTTATCACTTTGTACTCACTAGTATGGCTATAACCAAAAAGTCAGGTAATAAGTGTTAGCAAGGATGAGAAGTATCAAACTTCTCATAGACTGCTGGTGGGAATATAAAATAGTGTAGCCATATTTGAAAACAATCTGGTGGTTTGTGAAACATTATCATATGTTACCATATTACCCAGAAATTCCACACCTTTGTATGTACCTAAGAGAAACTAAAATACATGTCCACACAAAAATTAGTAGGAGAATATTTATAGCAGCCTTATTCATAATAGTCAAAAGATAGAAACAACCTGAATTCCATCACCTGATAAATGGATAAACAAAACTCAATATATCCATACAATGCAAAATTATTTAGCCATAAAAAAGAATGGAGTAGTGATACATGCTACAATATGGATTAATCTTGAAAACATGATGCTAAGTGAAAGAAGCTAGTCACAAAAGACCACATAGTATATGAATTGTCCAGAATAGGTAAATCTATAGAGACAGAAAACAAATTAGGGGCTACTTAGGTTTGAGTTGAGGGGTTAATGGGAGTATAAGATGGTAATAGCTATATGGTTCATGGTTTCTTTTTGCTGTGATGAAAATTCTAAAATTGACAATGATGATACTTGCATATGTCTGCCTATATAGTAAAAGAGTGAGTTATATCTTTTAAGTAGGTGAACTGTATGTTATGTGAATTATGTCTTAATTAAGCCACTATAAAGAAAAATAAAGCATTTGGTGAAGAATTGGAGATAGAAAAAAAAGAACAACTATTTTGAGAAGTTTTATAATAAAGAGGAAGAACTTAATGAGACCAGAACTAGATGAAATAATATGGTTGGGGGAGTTTGGGGGGTTTTGTTTGTTTATTTTTTAAGATAAGGTAACATAACATGGAGAGAAAGGAGCAAGGAATTCATGGAGGGATGTTGTTTAGATTCTGGAAAGAGCATGTGAGTCTATTTAACAAAGACAATGGCTTTATAACAAATATGCTATTAGAAAACTTAGTTACTTCTGCTTAAATGAATATCCATTTTGACCCTAAGTAAATGACTACCTTGAGCTAATCAAGCCAAGTATATTCTTACTTATTTATTTATGGAACTGGATTTTTTTGGTCCTAAAATCAGTTCCTATTCTATTCCATAACCTGGGATTTGAATAATGCTATTTAGATTGTTATTTTTACAAATTCTCATCAGTCTTTCAGGTCCCCAATTTCAAATATATCTATATCTATATATCTACATAATTCTAGTATATCGAGTTATATAAACTCTAATATATATATATATATATGTATATATACTATATATGTATATAGGTATATGTATAATGTATATATAGTCTACATATCACACAATAACTATTGTTACTGTGTTTGTTGTTGTTATACTTATTTCAGTTTGGTACAGCATAGGTTTAGACTTTAAATAATGATTCCAGGTTTTCTGCTGCTTTAATCTTGTTTAAATTACTTCATTTTTCTCACTGTCATTTTTCACAACTATACTTAACTGTAAGAACACTAATCTGTATCTTGATTGTCTGTAATAATATTAAATAAAAGTGACATATACGTAGAACCTCTCCTCTTTACCCACTGTTTAAGAATCTTTACGTTTTTCTCGCTTTTGTCAACTGTTGTGCTTAATATCACATGAAAAATTTTTCTCAGTATCTGTGTGCTCAGTAATTTCAGTCAAAATTAATAATTATGTGATAAAAATGCACTAATCTAGATATGGTAACCTCCATTTTAAACCAAATTATAGTTTTGAACTTAGCAATCAAGAAAAAATAAAGGAACTCATTATCAATTCCATAAGTTATTCAGTACCTTTACATATTACTTTTGGTTGAGAAAGAAAACTTTAAGAAAGTCATTTTTCATTCCCTAAGAGGTGTAATTATTTAACTCATTAGCAGGAATCAAACTGATGGCTAAATTTTGGTGATTCATACCAAATAACTAAAATTTGAATATTTTTCTAGTAACTTCTTTCATGTCAACTTTGAAAACTAAGAAATGATATAGGAGAAAAAGTTTGTAACACTAATGGATGTTCTTTTTTTTTTTTTTGTATAATTGCTTTACAATGGTGTGTTAGTTTCTGCTTTATAACAAAGTGAATCAGCTATGCATATACATATATTGCCGTATCCCCTCCCTCTTGTGTCTCCCTCCCACCCTCCCTATCCCACCCCTCTAGGTGGTCACAAAACACCGATCTGATCTCCCTGTGCTCTGTGGCTGCTTCCCACTAGCTATCTATTTTACATTTGGTAGTGTATATATGTCCATGCCACTCTCTCACTCCATCCCAGATTACCCTTCCCCCTCCCCATATCCTCAAGTCCATTCTCTCCATCTACGTCTTTATTCCTGTCCTGCCCCTAGGTTCATCAGAACAATTTTTTTGTTTTTTAAGTTCCACAGATATGTGTTAACATATGATATTTGTTTTTCTCTTTCTGACTTACTTCACTCTGTATGACAAACTCTAGGTCCATCCACCTCACTACAAATAACTCAATTTCGCTTCTGTTTTTGGCTGAGTAATATTCCATTGTATATATGTGCCACATCTTCTTTATCCATTCATCTGTCGATGGACACTTAGGTTGCTTCCATGTCCTGGCTGTTGTAAATAGAGCTGCAATGAACATTGTGGTACATGTCTCTTTTTGAATTATGGTTTTCTCAGGGTATACGCCTGGGAATACTGGGTCATATGGTAGTTCTATTTTTAGTTTTTTAAGGAACCTCCTTTTTTGATGCAAAAAGCATAACCTAAAACACTTCTTATTAAAGAAACTCAATTCATCACAGCAGGCTTGAAAACCTGGTGCAATCTGAGTTTTACAAAAAAACTAATATTAAAGCTCTTATTAATCTCTCATCTGAGATGATAGAAATTCCAAAAGCCCTCCTTGAAATATGTTATCACCTTTAAAAGTATTGCTTATAAAGTTATTCTTCTTTTCAAAATGTACTTCATGTTTCCAAAGTCAAACTAAAACCTCAGCTCTCTTTTTCCATGTCTAAAGGCTAACTAAAGGTAGAGGTATATTAAATGTATATTAGCACTAAATACTGACTGTTGGGCACAATAAAGAGAATTAGCTAATACATAATTAAGATATACTTCTGCTTACAATCATAGGAATATGTCAGTTGTTAATATTTACTTTAACCCTCCCATTTAGCTTCTGAGAATGTACATCCTACACACACACATACACACACACATACACTCATTTATGCACTATATGTATTATATCATTTTTATTGACCCTAAGAAACATAATTTCCCACATTATCTCCTTTCTGATATTTTAATGCTTCTTATCATCAGTGGAGTCTTACATTTGCAGGAAGATGGGTAGGCAGTAAGAATAATGTAGTTGTCATTTCCTGACATTTGGCTTATATTTTCCACTTTGCATACACACCAAAGTATGTATTAAATATAAGTATATTCTTTGAATTTTATTTTATTTATTTTTTATACAGCAGGTTCTTATTAGTTATCCATTTTATACATTTTAGTGTATATATGTCAACCGCAGTCTCTCAATTCATCACACCACCACCACCACCACCCGCCGCCACTTTCCCCCCTTGGTGTCCATATGTTTGTTCTCTATATCTGAGTCTCTATTTCTGCCCTGCAAAGCAGTTCATCTGTACCATTTCTCTAGGTTCCACATATATGCATTAATATACGATATTTGTTTTTCTCTTTCTGACTTAATTCACTCTGTATGACAGTCTCTAGGTCCATCCACATCTCTACAAATGACCCAGTTTCATTCCTTTTTATGGCTGAGTAATATTCCGTTGGGTATATGTACCACATCTTCTTTATCCATTCATCTCTCAAAGGGCATTTAGGTTGCTTCCATGACCTGGCTATTGTAAATAGTGCTGCAATGAACATTGGGGTGCATGTGTCTTTTTGAATTATGGTTTTCTCTGGGTATATGCCCAGTAGTGGGATTGCTGGGTCATATGGTAATTCTATTTTTAGTTTTTTAAGGAACCTCCATACTGCTCTCCATAGTGGCTGTATCAATTTACATTCCCAGCAACAGTGCAAGAGGGTTCCCTTTTCACCACACCCTCTCCAGCATTTGTAGTTTTTAGATTTTCTGTAGATTTCTGATGATGCGCATTCTAACTGGTATGAGGTGATACCTCATTGTAGTTTTGATTTGCGTTTCTCTAATAATTAGTGATGTTGAGCAGCTTTTCATGTGCTTCTTGGCCATCTGTATGTCTTTAGGTTTGATATTATACACAATAAATACATATACTCATTTGACGTTGAATTCATTTCCAAGAATATTTCCTTTCAACTCAATTTCATTGAAAAGTGGTTTGTACTCATTCTCTCCATTTCCTCCCTGCCCATTCATGGTTCAAGTTGTTTGACTTTTATTCCCACTATTGGATAACACTTTCCAGTAAAATGTAACCAATGACTTCTGGATATTTAGTTCTTACTCTTTGTATCTTTCCTGAATTTCAAACCTTTGACTATTTTCCTTAATTCTATCCAGTATTAGTTACCATTGTTTCCCAGTCTTGTAAGGAAGACTGCAATGTCTTCCTTCAGACACTTACATCTTATGATTCCACACAGTTCTATCTTCAGATTTCTTCTCATTCAACTTCTACTAACTTCATCTTAATTTATCTAACAATATGGTTTCAAAAATCACCTGTTTGTCAATAACTCCCAAATCAATACAGTCTTCTCAGACTTTTCTCTTGAGACTCAAAATATATGTATCCAACATTTTATTATGTGTTCCCCTGATAATCTCATACCCATATCAAACTCCAAATATCTAATAATGAATCATAACTATTCATTTACTTAATCATTTTAAAAGATTTTGCTAGGAAATATGCTTTGGTCTTCATATTCAAACAGTATTTCATCCTAACTTCTATTATTTTATTTGTACCATAATCAGCATAGTTTCTTGCATTAAGAATTGGGATCATAGGCAAGACTTTATTTCCTCATGTCCTCACATTAAATTAATAGATAATTAACAAGGACCTACTATATAGCACAGGGAACTCTACTCAATACTCTTAATAACCTATATGGGAAAAGACTCTGAAAAATAATAGGTATATGTATATGTAAACCTGAATCACTTTGCTGTACACCTGAAACTAACACAACATTGTAAATTAACTATACTCCAGTATATAATAAAAATTAAAAAAATATGTTTAGGATCAGCAAATTCTGCCTTCTAATTATATCTCTGATCCTCTCTCTCTGTTCATTCCTGTTGTCTATTAATTTAGATCTTTTCTAACATAGTTCACCTTTGGAAAGGCCCCCCTCACAGTGTTCTTTCTGACATTTATTCTTTAACCATCCTTCAGATTGCTTCAAAAGTGATAGTTTGGAAGAAAGAAAACCTGATTATTATTTTCTTAATTAATTTATTTATTTGGCTGTGTCGGGTCTCGGTTGTGGCATGCGGGATCTTTGCTGCGGCACACAGGGTCCTTCGTTGCCATGCACGTGCTCTCTAGTTGTGGCACGTGGGCTCAGTAGTTGTAGTGCATTGACTCTCTAGTTGTAGTATGGGGGCTTAGTTGCCCAGCAGCATGTGAGATCCTAGTTCCCCGACCAGGGATCAAACCCTTGTCCCCTGCATGGGAAGGTGGACTCCCAACCATTGGACCACCAGGGAAGTCCCCAAAGCCTGATTATTTTTTTCTCTTAATTAAATCCCCTTAATAGCTCCCTGTTCCCTTCCAGAAAAAGTGTAAACAACCTAGCATGTTTCTTAGCAAGTTTGATGAGTATAATACAATAGCGTTGTCTATGTTCACTATGATGTGCATTAGATTTCTAGGGCCTATTTACTACTTATTGCAAATTTGCATCCTTAAACAACATCTGTCCTATCCCCCACCCTCATCCCCTGGTAACCACCATTTTACTCTCTATTTTTACTAGGTTGGCATTTTTCGATTCCACATATAAGTGATAACATACATTATTTGTCTTTCTGTCTCTGCCTAGATCTTAATTATTGCAGCCACTAAAAATAAATGGAAGTTTTATGACATGATAAAGAAGCTAATTATTGCTACAATGGCAATCGTATTACAATATATATGTATCACATTAATGTGTTGTACAGCTAAATTTGCACAATGTTATACATCAAATAGATTTCAATTTAAAAAATAAACAACCTAGCTGCTATAACCTGGCCCTGGTTATATCACCAAGATTATCTCCAGCTATACTTTACATTCACAATGAATTATTCAACAGCTCTACTCTTTTCTAACTGCCCACTACTATCACCTACCCTTTCCTAATAGTCATTACCTTTTATTTGCTTCCTGGAAAACTCCCATTCATCTTCAAAATACAGGTCATAAATGACTAAAGAAGATGTTCTCTGATGCTTTTACTGTTATATTAAAGAAATTCCACGGTTTGTTTGCACGTCTGTCTTTCCAACTAGCCTGTGCATTTCTTGAGGAAAAAAAAAAAGTTTCTTCATTTATCTCTATGTCTGCATTGCTGTGCACAAGGCCCAGAGCTTAATAGGAGCTCCATCCATGTTTATTAAATGATGAGTGAGAAAATAGTGAATAAATATATGGATAAAATTAAAAATGAATAAATGAATACCTTTATAAAATTAAAGTTAAGAATAACTCTGTTTGTTTTGAGCCTGGCTTCTTTATGTACTGGGTTAAGATATATCCCAGGCATTAGCTTCAGTGATGTTTTCAGTCTATAACTGTTATACCTTAATCTGTCTCTTTCCTATTCTGTACTAAGTTGCAGTGTTATTAGAAAAACTTGGTTGAGAATATCAAGGAGAGGAGGACATTACAAAGCAAATTAAATATTCTGAAAGAAGTCTTTTAAGGTAAGGTTCATGATTGTCTAGAAAGATTTAATGAATGAAACATAAGGAGTCTATGGACTTCTTGAAATTGTACACAGAAGGTGAACTGCATATGTGAGGAAAGAATCCAAAGACAAAACAAAATTAGGAATTGTGTCCCAAAGGAAGCTTACAAGTATGGCTCTAGAAATTCGTCTACTAAATCAAATCAATAAGCTAAAACCTGAAAATTTCACCAAAATCTGCTCTGATTATTAATACTACAGAGAAAAATACTCTGAAACTTCCTTGACTAACATAATTTAATACTGGCTTTCACATTGTGTGAATTAATAGGGCTCCGATGGACAGTTCTTGCTTCGAGTTCTTGATGCAGTTGCCATACAATAGGGGCAGGTTAGAGTCAGCTGAAGGCTTACCTGGTCTGTTCATCCAATGCGGAGTACTCACTTGGCTAGGAGACTCGAAGATCAGCTGTCAAGCAGAGCATCCAGAGAGCCATTCCGTGTGACTGGGGTTTCTCACAGCATGATGGCTGGCTTCAGCATAAAAGTATCCCATGTACAAACGTCCCAAGACAGGATACAGAAGCTGCCAAACAAGCTAAGGATACACCTGAAATAAGCAAAGCATCCTTTCCCACTGTATTCTATTGGTCAAGGCCATAAGAGGACCCTCCTAATAGTTTGTTCTTAAAAAAAAAAAAAAAAAAAAAAGGAGAAATAGACTCTATCTTATGATGGAGGAGGAGCAACATCACATTGCAGAGCAGAGTGTGAGATGGGAGATATTGCCTTGGCAATCCATGGAAAATAAAATCTTCCATGCTGTTTACCAAGAAGAAAGACTTTAGGAAAAGTAAATGAGGATTTTGGAAAGCTTATTGATGCCTTACCGTGGTTATTTACACTGAGACAGGTGCAAAGAAAGAGGAAGGCAAAATAATGAGGAGTAATTTGATGTGAGGTGAGAAGAAAATCAAAATACTCAGTCTTACAAGCACTATTAAGGATCTTGCATCTTATCAAAAATTAATGGTAATCTATTCTAAGAGTTTTAATCAGGTTTATGAAATTAATATGTGTAGTTCCAATAATTGTGCAAAGTATCTGTGAATCAGTTATGTTATCATTGTGACAACTGTGTCAGAGAAGTATTAAAATTAAGACCCTTTTACAAATGAGGAGATTGAGGTTCAGTTACACTAAAAACAAAACAAACAAAGCAAAACAAAAAAATTGCTCAAAGTTATGAATTTAGAAAATGTCAGAGCTGGCATATGAGTGAGTCCTGGACAGATGGCTGCAGCACAGGATCACTTAGTGACCAAGCTAGAATTGTTGTACACAACACTTGAGTTTGCTTTCCCTAACCACACCTCAAATTAAAACAAAGATATAGTCTTATTAGTCAGAAAAGGAAATGCTGGGATGGTGAATCATCTCTAGCTCTGAGATGGGGAAATGCCTCAAGCAAGAGTTAAAACCTTAATAGGCCCTCTAGTTCCCAGATCATATATTGTCTCCTGGAATAAACTTTTATAACCATGAAGAAGCTATTTAAAACCTTCATTAAGATGCTTCAGCATCTTATCACCAAGGATAAATAAAAGCAAATTAACCTTTTAGTAGGAGTGAGTAATCTCTTGAATAGAATAGTGCTTTGCTCCAGACACAAGTATTGCTGTACATAAAGTGCTGAACAAGAGGAAGATTACAGGATATCCATAGTGGCAGCACAGCTTGGAGCAAAACAGAGCTAAAGCAACACTTCTGTCTTTGTGAAGGTGCCAGCAGGAATCCACCAGTGGTAGGACTTGCTAAATTTAGATATAGAGCTAACAGAAGACCAATCTGAATTTAGGAATATGGCCAATTTATGAAGACAGAGGCCCTGACTTTAGTGCACAGTAACAGAGATCATACAAGCCATCCTGGAACCAGTGCCCTAGAAATGTCAGGGCAGGGAGAAGGAGAGTCTAAAACATGCACTGCCCTTGATTGGAGGATTCTCAATATAGACACTCTCTGGATTGTTTGCTTTGGTGTTTGTGATGCTAAAACTCAGCCTCTGTGCACCGGTGCTGAATCAAATCTCTGAGAAAGAGTTTTGGGTGAAGTAGGAAAGAATAGCTTTATTTCTTTGTCAGGCAAAGGGGGACACAGTGGGCTAATGCCCTCAAAACTGTATGTCCCAACCCCGGGAGGATTTGGTGAGGAGTTTTATAGCAATGGTTCAAGGGCAGGGTTGCTGATAAGGATCAGGGTGTGAGAGGGGCCTGCATTCCTCTAATCTGGCCTCAGCTGGTCTCCTGGTGAGCTTCTGTTGCATGGTTTTGTTGCCAGGGAAGCTTACTTTCTAGAGTGATCATTAGCTTACAGGGGTCTCCCATACTTTTTTCTTTAATTAGAATCCCCTGTGGGATTAACTATTTAATCACCTCCTTTGTCCCTTTACTCTGTCACTATCAATTTTGCCTGTAAATGTAAGATCAGAACTCGGGAGGTAGCGTAAATGAAGGTCCATCTCTAAATCAGCCCAGCTCCTTTTTCAAAGTATAGATGCACAGGTAGTTCACCTAAGGACTACGGAATTAGAAGTTAGTGATGTGACAAGCCATGTGTATTCTGGTAAACTTCCCCTAGATGACACTGAAGGTTAAATGCTTGGTTAAAATTACAGCTTTTAAGATGTCAAAAGGTTGAGGATTTAACTTTGGCCATCAGATATAAGCACATTAAAACAATAATAGGCTCTATCCTTTATTTTTAATTTTTTTAGTTTTTTAAAAAATTATGATACATCATGTTAGTGAGTTTTAGTGAGTGTATGGGGGATACAATTTTATAAGCAGTAATGTGAAATTATAAAACTATTGTAGAAGATATTGTGGCATTATGCATCAAAATGCTTAAAATATTTATACAACACTTTGACTCACTAATTTTACTTTGACAAGAATATTACTCGGTTTTAATCATACAAGAAATACAAAATTGCTTTTCAATAATAACAATATGGTAAAGCCTCTATGTTTTAGTCAAGGCAACTATGTTTCTTAGAATATCCACAGTTCCTTTCCATTATGGAAATAAGAGCAGATGTTGTACCTTATTTATCTTTGTAATCCTTTTGTAATTCCTTGGAACAAGATATTTCCTGAGTGAATGAAAATAATAACTACATCTGATTCCTTAGATTAGGAAAGTTATATGTCAAAGTGGTTTACATATTTTCTTTCACAGAGGTTTATCATGTATATTTTATTTTTGAATTAAAAAATAGGCTCCCTGTTTTTAAAAATGAATACCTGCAGTGATGTTTGAAATGAATTTTCAATAGTAGTTTATATTTTCTCTCTTGCATATATTACTTGTACAACTTTGGGCCTAAGAATAAATTCTCATCAACGCCTGAATATGTCATATGCCAAGGATGTTTACTCTCCAAGCAATCACTGAATTGAGCCAACTTTTCTGTTTGATTATTTGTTTTTTAATTAGCCTGGTTGATATATTGTCAACAACCTCCTGCCTCTTGGAAATAGCTTAGTGAGTTCATTTGGTTTTTATCTTAGAAGTTAAAAATTTCCAAAATTACTTAGGGACTAATTAGTTATTTTTTAATTAAAAATTTGCTGTTGATTTTTGGGATAGTGTAGGAGAGTTCTTAGCTGCTTGAGGCCACATCCAGAATGGTGATGGAATTAGATTTGCCCAAAGGAGTGCAATTTGGGTACGTATGTGTCTTTTTTGATGGTTTGTGAGTTTATGAGCAATGAGACAAAAAGAAGAGGATGAAAACAAAGTAGCCCTGCCAAATCTTCTGCTTTAATTATTTTTATATCCAGTCTAAATGTTTATTTGAATAATCTTTCTAGACATTTTCAAATGAACATAAAAACATATAATTCAGCAGGAGATATCCATATCCCTACATTGTGCTGATGTAGGAAATAATCCCAAAACACACACACACACACACACACACACACACACACACACACACTCACACACACATGCAACTATCTCAGAGTTGAAGGCAGGCTGACAAGTTACCTGAGATTGAATGCCATTTTTGTGACTGCTTGAAACAGAAATGGATCAATGGGCAACATTTCAGAGAGATAGTTTTCGTCTCTGCAAAAGAAATATCTCCCAACATGCAAAGCTGTAGAGAAGGGAAATGTGCATTATTGGGAAGTGACCACTGCTGATTGTAAATTTGTGCAATTAATTTTTAAAATTATGTGCAGTAAATTTCACTCTTGGGATAGTCAGATGTGTGTTTTGACAAATGTGGTATTGCTATGTTTGTTATTTTTTAGCCATGGTAACGCATATGCAGTGATGACCCTGGGTTATAATTTGCATTTCTCTAATGACTAATGACATGGAAGTTGAGCAACTTTTCAGGTCCTTATTTACTGTTCATATATATTCTTTGGTCGAGTTTCTATTCAAATACTTTGCCTGCTTTTTAATTAGGTTGTTTGCTTTCTTATTGTTGAGTTTTGAGAATTAAGTATTCTGGATACTTTTTACAAGTCTTTTCTCAAATATATCATTTACAAATATCATCTCCCAATCTGCTGCTTTTTTTAAAAAATATGTTTAACAGTACATTTCACAGAGCCAAAATTTTCATTCTGATAAAGCCAAATTTATCATTTTTTTCTTCCGTGGATAGGTTTAACTGATATATCTAAGACCTTTTTACTTATCCCAAATTCACAAAGATTTTTCTCCTATGTTTTCTACCAGACATTTTATAAATTTATGTTCATAGTTAGGTTTGTGATCCAATTTTAATTTTTGAATAAATTCAAGGTTCATTAATTTTTTTAGCATTCAGACCTTCCATTTTACAGCCCTTAAAAAAAAAAGACACTTCTTATTCTATTGACTTGTCTTTATACCTTTGTCAAAAATCAGCTGATTATATTTCTGTGGGTCTATTTCTGGACCCTCTACTCTGTTCCACTCATATATGTATATTTTCCTTGACAATCCCCCACTGTCTTGACTGTTTGATTACTGCAGCTTCATCATAGCTCATAAATCAGGTAGTGTGAATCCTCTTTTCTTTTTGAATAAATTATCTTTTCTAAATTTATTTTTATTTTATTTTATTTTTTTTGGCTGTGTCGGGTCTCAGTTGTGGCATGTGAGATCTTCATTGAGGCATGCAGGATCTTTTCCTTCTGGCACAAGTTCTCTTTGTTGCCGTGTGCAGGTTTTTCTCTAGTTGTGGTGTGCAGGTTTTGTCTCTCTAGTTGTGGTACACGGGCTCCTGAGCACATGGGCTCTGTAGTTTGCAGCATGCGGGCTCTCTTGTTGAGGCACACGAGCTCAGTAGTTGTGGCGCATGGACTTAGTTGTCCCTCAGCATGTGGGATCTTAGTTCCCCTACTGGGGATCAAACCCACATCACCTACATTAGAAGGCAGATTCTTTACCACTGGACCACCAGGGAAGTCCCTTGAATAAATTATCTTAGTTAGTCTTATTTCTTTGTGTTTCCATATACATTTCAGTATTAACTTGTTGTGGTCTACAAAAAGTTCTGCTACATTTTATTAGAATTGCATTGAAACTATAGATTTATTTAGAGAAAATTGACGTCTTATTAACATAGAGTCATTCAATTATGAACACAGCACATCTCTCTATTAAATGGACTTCTTTGGTTTCTTTCATCAATGTTTTGTAGTTTTCAGTGTACAAGTCTTGTACATATTTGATTGCTCTTTACCTGTTTACTTCATTTTTCTGTGCTATAATAAGTGATACTCCTTCTTTAATGTCAAATTACAAACGTTCGCTGCTGGTATGTAGATACGATTGGATGTTATACTTTGCAACTTTACTGATTTACTTATTAGTTCTAGGAATTATCTTTAGAGTCCTTTGTATTTTCTATGTGAATAATCATGTCAACTGTAAATATTCAGTTTTATTTCTCTCTTTATTTCCTATATACCTTTTATTTTATTTTTTCTTGTAATATTCTTCTGGTTATAAATTTCAGTATAATGTTTTATAGGAGTGCTGATAGAGGACATCCTTACTTTGTTCCTGATCTTTGGAGAAAACATTCTATCTTTCACCGTTAATTAAATTATCTGTATTTTTGTAGATACTATTTATCAGGTTAAGGAAGTTTTCTTCTATCCCTAGCTTGTTGTTGGTATTTATAATGAAGTTTATTGAATTTTGTCAAATATGGTTCCTGTATCTATTGAGATGATATAATTTTTCTTCTTTGCTTTATTGATTTGGTGACTTACACTAATTGATTTTTCAATGTTGAATCAGCCTTGCATTCCTGAGGTAAACCCTACACTAATTGATTTTTCAATGTTGAACCAGCCTTGCATTCCTAAGGTAAACCCTCAGTCTTAGCCAAAATGAGTCAAAGATTTAGTGAAAAAAATTATTCTAAAACAGAGACATGAGTCAAAGACCTACCCCTTTTTGAACAGTTGTGATAATGGACAGTACAATCAAAGAAACGAAAGAAATTAAATAAGAAGATATACAAAGGACAACCAGAAAAAATCTCATTTCTTATCCCTTGTAAAATTTTGTTTAGTTTTTTCACTCCATATGTCTTCTAAGTCTACATATAAGTTAAGATCACACTAACTACTCTCACATATATCTCAAACACACACGTGTGCGGGAGCAGACACACACACACAAAACCCTAAAATATAAATGTTTCTAAATATGAGAGGCATTTACTTTGTTTCCTTACAAAATTAAAACTACTGTTTATTGCCAGTAGTCATAGCTCTCCTGATTAGTGATATAATACCTCAGTGTTCAACCTTAAGCTCTGCCATACTGAATGCTTGGCTTCTAGGGTCACTATGCCTTTCAGCAGCAGGCTGGCAAAAGGCAAACAGAATGGAAGGGCACATGTAGAAAGTCTTTATGTGATGGGCCTGAGAGAGACAAGTGTTCTGCCCTTTGCTTCCCAATGGATAGCACTTAGTCACGTGACCTTACTTCACAGTAAACTGGTTTAACTGTATGTCTAGGAAAAAATAACAGGCAGGTTGAATTGGTCTCTCTCATAACCACTGATGATTTCATAGTTGATCGTGAATATTCATATCTAGTAACCATATTTATAAAAACATAATGTAAATTTGGGGGGGGAGTTCTTTGTTTTTAAAAACAGCATCCTTCAAACACACACATCAATAGTGTTAAAAAAAAGTAAAGCTTCCATTTTTAACATGAAATTCTGAATAATGTTTGAAGCAATATCAACTTATATTTATGAGTTATATACTTATACATACTTATGCATTACTTTAAAAAATATTTATTTATTTATTTATTTATTTATGGCTGTGTTGGGTCTTCGTTGCTGCGCGTGGGCTTTCTCTAGTTGCAGCAAGCGAGCACTACCCTTCATTGTGGTGCACGGGCTTCTCATTGCGGCAGCTTCTCTTTGGTGCAGAGCACAGGCTCTAGGTGCACGGGCTTCAGTAGTTGTGGCACATGGGCTCAGTAGTTGTGGCTCGGGGGCTCTAGAGTGTAGGCTCAGTAGTTGTGGCACACGGGCTTAGCTGCTCCGTAGCATGTGGGATCCCTTACGGCCGCTCCATGAGTCACTCTCCCGCCGAGCCCAGGAGGGAGGGGGCATCAGTCACAGACCCTAAAGCCTCAGCAGCATTTTGAAACAGCCTATGCATTACTTTTCTTGTATGAAAATGCTTAAATTTTTCTTCATAATTGCATAGTTTTAAAAACTAACATAGAATGATTGCCTCTTTCATACATTTAAACATTTATTTTCTCATATGTGAGGATATAAAACATGTACATATACATTTGGTATATTCCTCAAAACGCCATATATGTAAATATAGCAGGACATATAAAATATTAGTTTTTATGCTTGATTATTTTTGTTCAGTGTTGTAATTTTTGGAAGTAAATTTTAAAGGGTAGTATAATTCAGAATAAAATATAATTTTGAGATTTTATTTTATTTTTATATAATATCAATCAACAGGCTGATGATAATATATTCACACCTGTCCATGTACAGTTTTACAAAGTTTTAACCATTAACATGTATTCATTTCTTTAAGACTAAGTAACACGGAAAATGATTCCCAATTTTTTTCAAAGTACTTTGGGTCCTTCACTCCTATTGTCAAATAAGAAAGAACTAGAAAAAGTACCAAAGATAAGAATGAGTGGAAGTATGGTTTAGTGATGAAATTTAGTAAACTAGAAAAAAAAAAACACCTCAAAACAAATATTTAAATATTCAGATATACTGAATAATTGAGCTATTACTAATATTACTATAATATAACTTAAATTGCATAAACTTATGCTTAGTGGAACTAAGTGATTATTTTCTAAATCATAACTCAGATAAAATATTCGGCCTCTAAGATGAGCCTAATATATTTGTATGCAGTGCTCCTAGGGAAAAAAATAAAATAGCATCATTTTCAAATTATACATCATGCAAGATTGGATTTTAATGTGCTTCAGAATACATCAACAATGATACCAAATACAGCAATGCTATGGTAAAAATGTTATGTTAACAGGCATCCTATTTGTGCTTCATAATAAAATAATATTTACATTGAGATTTGAATTTTATTATGTTGGTGTTTTATTTACACTTTGAGTTGTAACATTAATAACACTAGGTTAAATCAAGTCTAGCCTAATTTCATTTTTTACAAACTTGCTTCTATATACATTTGCATAATTCTAGCAAACAGTAATCACAGTAATTCAGCTCCCTATAACCTCCTCTAACCATGTCATTCATAATTGCAGAAAATAGAAATTAACCTTTCTGAAAGCTGAATAGCAAAATACTCTTTGCTGTCATGGAAAAGGTAGCAGGTGTGGCCGTGGACTGCAGTCATTTGTCAAGTAAACCATAATGGTGGCATCAAGACAAAAATTATGCTAACGTAAAAGTAATGCTTCTCAACGCTATTATTAGCACTCTGTACCAGCAGAATGATAATGAGACTTAAATCACTTCTGAGTTTCCAAATTATTTTTTTCATATGGTAGAGTGTTCCTTAGATTCTTTTTTAGATGCTGTGCATGCAGAAGTAAACACACTGAAGGTGCTTAACAAACTGTAAATGGGTTGAATGTAACCTAAAGCTCAGTTATAATTAGGTAATATTAATATAGTCTTTCACATGATGTTTATTAATTTTTTATAAATGTAACAGTTTTCAGTATTTATGTTACTTAGAAGTTTAATAACACATTAGGGTCTCTTCTCTCCTTTACACACAAGTTTAAGTTTCTCAGTAAACGACATATAAGAATATTGTCTTCTTCCTTGTGACTCAAATTTACAACCTGAGTTTGAGGCCTGAAGCTGCCCTAGCAATGTGAACTTCAGAAAGTAAGTTAATCTCTCTTGATGTTTGGTTTCTTTATATGTTAAAAATACAAAATAGTAACCACTCATTGTCATTGTAAGGGTTGATAGTATTATGTGTATAAAATCACTTCGTGGATTTTAAAGCACAATATGTCATTAAGGTACAAGTGTTACTTAATATTGCTTGACAACATTTAAAATCCTCTAAATTAAGGAAGTCAATGTTGGGAGAAAATAGGCAATCTATCATTTGAAGATTCCAAATATTGAAGTCTAACTGGTTTTGTATTTTTCTGGCTAGATCTGAAACCCGATAAATCAAAAGGATATCAAGTAGCAGAATAATCTGGTTAAGTGCAGAAGCCTCCTCTGTACCACTTTTACTTGGCAAGAGATTAGGCTGAGGATAAGCAACATCACAAACAAAATTAAAATGTCTGTGGCAGGCATATGAGCCCCATGATGAGGAAGCTGTAGAGGAGACAAGTGTCTTCCTCCATCACAGAGATAAACATGGAAACAACTGGGATTTTCACACTGACTACTTGACTGCCCAAGGCCATGTTCATCATTTCTAAGCAGATGGGGTGCAAATCAGCAACCATGAATCTATTAAATTATATTCAATAAAATTTCTGTGGTAAAATAAAGATGGCCACAAAGTTTTTGAGACTCTTTCTATTGAAAGGGGGATTCTAATTCTTCTCCCATTGAATCTGAACAGGTTTCTTAACTCATTTGTCTTACAAAATTAGGCAGTGGTCCAGATTTAGTCTACAGATCATACTTTTTGACCCCTGATAAGCGTGGATTGGGTTTAGCCTGTAAGTAAAAACTGAGTGGTTCTGTATGCTATAGTACTCTTTACTGAAGCCTTAGAGAATCCCAACAAGTACTTCACATTTTCCAAGTGACCTTTAAGATACTCCTACTTTTTAGTTATTTTAGGAACATACACTAAAGCCCATACACTAGGTTACATTCAATGCTTGTCGATAGACATCTGACGAACAGCCATAAGATTTCCTAAGTTGCAAGCATTGTGTTTTATTCCTGCACAAAGTACCCATTTTCATGGAGACATACAACCCAGTCATTTGTATTTCTACTAAAATACAATAATCATGGAAAGAAATGAGCCAATTATGTTTAGGTTACACAGATAGAGGAGTGAGAAAATGAGAAGAATCAATGATGTCTCCTAGCTTTCAGACTTCATCAACTGGGTGACTTGCAGTATCACTTAGAGATGGAGAATACCGGTGTGATGATTGTAAACACAGCCACCCTTTTCCATTTCTCCCCTCAAGAGGTGGAATCTATCACCCAGTCCTTAAGTCTCGTTTGACCATGTGACTTGAGGCCAATGGAACATTAGCTAACGTCACACCACAGAGACCTGAAAAGTAGTTGTGAATTTTAGTTTGCTCGCTTAAGAACTTAGAACCCTCCTGCTATCCTGAGAACAATTCCAGAATACCCTGTACACATGAAGAGAGGACCAAGTGGATAGCCATTCCAACCAACTCCTTTATGAAACATCCAGGGTGGCTGACCTGCCAGCTGGCAGACACATGAACCAATCAGAACAGACCAGAACTCTCCAGTAGGGTCAAAACCCATTGCCAAACTGCAGAATTATGAGCTAAATGACTAGTTGTTGTTTTAAACCACAGTTATTTGGGGTTTGTTTTAGTTACCTTTTATGTAACAAAGTGCAACAAACTTAGTAACTTAGTAACTTAAAGCACCATACATTTCTTATTTCAGTTTTCACTGTTCAGGAGTCAGGGCATGGCTTAGCTGGGTCCTCTGCTAGGGGTCTCTCAAGGTTGAAATTGTATCAGTAAGGCTCTGCTTTTATCTAGAAGTTTGACTGGCGAAGAATGTACTTTGAAACACACTCAGGTTGTTGGCAGAATTAGTTTCCTCGCGGTGGCAGGACAGAGGATTCATCTTTTTGCCAGCTTTAGGCTGGAGGCTGCCCTCCACCACCAGAGGTTGCCCACAGTTCCTTGCCATATGGGCTTTGCCAACATGGCTGTTTCCTTACTCGGCCAGCAAAGAGCATCTCTGGAGCGAATCTGCCAGCAAGACCAAGACTTCCTTAAATAACATGCTTTTTTTTCTGAATCAGAATTTCCAATGACTGGGACCTCCCTGGTGGCGCAGTGGTTAAGAATCCTCCTGCTAATGCAGGGGACACGAGTTAGAGCCCTGGTCCAGGAAGGTGCCACATGCCATGGAGCAACTAAGCCCGTGTGCCACAACTACTGAACCTGTGATCTAGAGCCCATGAGCCACAACTACTGAAGCCCACGTGCCACAGCTACTGAAGCCTGGGCGCCTAGAGCCCCTGCTCCACAACAAGAGAAGCCACCGCAAGGAGAAGCCCACGCACTGCAACGAAGAGTAGCCCCCACTCGCTGCAACTAGAGAAAGCCTTCACGCAGCAATGAAGACCCAACACAGCCATAAATAAATAAATAAATAAATAAATAAATAAATAAATAAATAAAATCCGCAGGGAAGTGACACAACATCACCCTTGCCATATTCTGTTGGTTAGCAAGTCACAGATTCTACCTACAGGGCAGGAGATTATACAAGGTCACGAATAGCTGGAGTCTATCCACCACAAGGTCATTTGTTACACAGGAGAAGTTAACCGATATGACCAGGTATGAAGACATTATGATTTTTGTGCTTAAAAGACAAGGTTCTGTGGGCTTCCCTGGTGGTGCAGTGGTTGAGAGTCTGCCTGCCGATGCAGGGGACACGGGTTCGTGCCCTGGTCCGGGAAGATACCACATGCCGCAGAGCGGCTGGGCCCGTGAGCCATGGCCACTAAGCCTGCGTGTCCGGAGCCTGTGCTCTGCAACGGGAGAGGCCACAACAGTGAGAGGCCCGTGCACTGCAAAAAACAAAAAAGAGTAGGTTCTATAGCTAGACTGCCTGATTTTATATCCTAGGTCTGCCACTTAGCTATGTGATATGAGACAATCCATCTAACTTCATCCCTAACCACATAAACAATTTCTATTTTAACAATGTAGATTTTTGACCTATGGGACTTATTAATAACCAAACAAGTCATAACCATACCGATACCTTTTACTCATATCATATTAATAACAAGAAAAAGAAATTTGGAATAATATGTATCTATCACAACTTTATACCCAAACACAACTTCCCAGTAAGAAAAAAAAAAAAATCTGTCAGCATCAGCACTGTGGAAAACAGCAAAATGCAAATCTGCCTTAGGAAGCTTTTAGTGACTTAAATACTGAAGCCGCTGAAACATTAATTTGAATTTAGGATTCATGCTACAGTGATTTTACTGTATTGTGTAGTTGGCTAGGACTTCCCACCTGTTCTTCCACAAAACTGAAAGTACGAAACAACTGAAATTTAAGTAGGCTTTTACTTAAACTTTCTCATTTGTAACATCTAAAAAGGCAAGATGTAACAGCTAAAGGATAAACTTTCCATTTGGATGTTAACAAAGTAATTCCTTTAAACTTTATTCTTCTGTTTAAAATGGAAAATACTGTCTATAAACGCTCTCCTATTGCACATATTATTTACCCATATGATTTTTAATATATATTACCAACATGATTGGCATGTGATATTGCAATTTAGGCTGAGCATTAAGTGGCATATATAAAATAACATAAAAATAAGACATTTTATTCTTGCACTTTTATTTTTAAACTTTCGGATACCTCAAGAGTATATTAAAATAAGCCTGACATTTCATGACTTGAGAGGAATAATTGACTCATTATCTATGAACAAAACCGGGGAAAACATAACTACATTGTTTTAATTTATTAATGGCAAGTGTGTGGCATCATAGCTTTAGAAATCCTTAATCCCCTACAAATTTTTGTACATGGAATTCTTACATAGTTCTTGATCTTTTCTGAAGCAAAATATATTTTTCTTTATTGTCTTAGGCTACTTGCTGATTCAGAAAAATCACTCCATATTCATTGCCCTACACTCTTTTAATGGTTCATTGCCATTACTTAGAATATGTGTTAATGAAAAGATGTTATGAAGAGTATCCGAAATTTAACTTATTTAACTGAGAAAAAAAAGCAAATAAGCCTTTTAGGTCATTGCAAACTTGTGAGTTGGAAACAGTAACTTGTAGAATCATTAGGATGCTAAGATGGAAGAAAGAGAGAAAGAAAAGCCCTGAGTATTGAGCATAATGATCTGCACCTGTTTTCAATCACGACTTTCTGTGGAAGCATCGACCGCGTTGGAATAAAGATTTCAGTGTTTGCACAGCTGGAATACAATGCTACTTTCCAGATAGTGGAAAGTCATTAAGGGCATATAAATAGACCACACTATGATTTTGGAAGATTGAACTATGAAATTTACTGAGGGGTAGGATTGTTTAAAAAATGTTTGGTTTGTTCAGAACTCCTTTTCTTAAATAGCCTAAAAATAAATACAGAGAGGATCGTGTTATTGCCAGTCTGGGATTGATTTACACGAAGTCTATAAATACAAGAGTGATTACCATCTAATGTGGGAGCTATCGCTTCTGTCCAAAAATAAGCCCCTCTCTATGGCTCCAAAGGGTAGAAATTCTGCTACCAGGGGAACAGACTTGATTTTCCACTTATCTTTTAATGACTTCCTGCAGGCAAAAACCTGGAGCCAAAGTCCTACTGACATCTGTTTGTTGGTATGGGTCTTGTTTAGAACCCCAGTACTAAGTAATTATTCATTTTTTCTTGGCATTAGGATTGCATAGCTCACAATGTTTCACAACATGTAAGCTGTAATAAATAAAGGAATAAACAAAACTCTTCTCCTAAGTGCTCATTTATATAAAGCATCAGCAAAACAAACCGGAAAGCTTATACCATTTATTGCTAGATTGGCACTGTTTACAGTTCACATTTATCATTAACAAATGGAAGAAAAGGAAACTGCTAGCTTTTTCATCTTAAACCACGTCTGATATTTTAATGATCAAGGAAAACTTCATATTGAAATTTATGCTATTGTGTAAGTCATCCTGTGGAGTATTTTCTTTTATCCTTAGTATTTATTTTTAAGGCACTATGACTTCACTGACTTAGAAAAATGTGAATTTAAGCCTAAACCTGACCTTAGAGATATTAGGAAAATCTCTTAACCCTTCTAAGCATCTTTACTCCCGTACTACATGGAGATAACAATATTTATTTCATAAGAGCATAGTGGAAAATAATTTAACAGACATAGGGTATATGACATCACTATCTTAGTAATGCTTTATTTTCTCCCTAAACTCTTCTGCTACTTGCTTTGAAGTATTTAATTTTAAGCACAAAGCGATGCTGACCAAGTTGTTTCGCATGGAAAGACAGCCCTCGTCAATTCAATTTAAAGATAGGTAAGTTGTGAGCCAACCGCATAATAGAACTATTAGTATGGCACTTACCAAAGTGAGAAAGATCCAAATGGGACCCATGTTTGCGGGAAGCTAAAGAATGTCCCCAGGAAATCAGGACCTAATTTCCACAACCTGTGAATATCACCTTATATGACAAAAAATATGTGATGATCTCTAAGGATTTTGAGATGGGACATGATGCCCGGTGATGCATTGCCTTAGTGTGGGCCTTAAATGCAGTCACACATGTTCTTATAAGAAAGAAGCAGGGGCGGGGCTTCCCTGGTGGCGCAGTGGTTGAGAGTCTGCCTGCCGATGCAAGGGACAGGGGTTCGTGCCCCGGTCCGGGAGGATCCCACATGCCGTGGAGCGGCTGGGCCCGTGAGCCATGGCCGCTGAGCCTGTGCGTCCAGAGCCTGTGCTCCGCAACGGGAGAGGCCACAACAGTGAGAGGCCCGCGTACCGCAAAAAAAAAAAAAAAAAAAAAAAAAAAAGCATGGGGAGGGTGAACATAGAAGAGGAGAAGGCACACAGAAGATGGTATGTCCCTGTAAGCAGGTGTGGGAGTGAAGTGGATGCAAGTTAAGGAAAGCTGGCAGCCACCTGAAGCTGGAAGAGGAAGCAGATTCTCCCCTGGGTCCTCCCAGAGGAACACCACCGTGCTGAAACCTGTATTTCCAGACGATGACACTGAATTTGGACATCCTGTGCCCAGCACTGTGAGAGAGTACATTTCTTTTGTTTTACATCATCAAGCTTGTGGTCATTCATTACAGGAATCTCTGTGACTACTAGTACAATGCTGCTGATTGTTTACAGGTAAGTGGACTGACTCACAAATGATCCATGATGCAGGAGGAGGTAAACACCAGACACATAACACATGTGCTAGAGGACCAGGATGGAGTCATCACACATGTGATATCTGAGGGGCACTGAAGGTTGTAGAGTGTTCATAGGAATGACAAAGAATGGGAAAAGGACATTCCACATGTATTACATACATGAGGCAAAAAAAGATGACTGAAAAGTCAGATAAGCAGTAGTTGGTGCTGATCTTTTCTTAAATGTGAACTTCCTCTTCTGAGATGGAGGAACCATGTGGGGAGAAATTTAATTTTGAAACCCAGTAGTAAAGAACACAGGCAAACAGCTCTTGGGATTGGAGTGAGCTACTTGCATGGGTACGTGTATGAGCAAATATCAATACACTAAAGAAATACAGTTGTTAAGTGTTCTTCACTTACGTATCTGAACCCTAATGCATTAAATAGACATCTTCATAATTCTCTTCATGTAAAAATATACCTGCCCTAAAAGAGGAAAGTAACTAGTCTGGTCCAAGGTGCACTGTAGGGTACAAAATGAAGTGAGGTGCATGTTGAAGAAAGAGACATATCCCTTAGCAAAATCTGGTTAAGAGTCCCAAACACTCGTTAGTGAAAAGAAATTAAAGGAGCCTCAAAATGACATTAATTTTAGATGTGTATGTTAACAGGTTTTTTTTTTTGATGGTCTAGCTATGTAGTGGATATGAATGGGTCATCAAATTAAATTAAATGTTAAGTACATTATATTTAATTGCTTTGTGTATGGTTCATGTATCTGAAGTGAAATTTTATGTTGTTTTTCCCTGAGTTAAAATAACCATTCAGGTATTTTGGTAAAGAACAGTATTTCTAAGGGAATAAGACATATAGCCAATATTTTGAATCCCAGCCTATGAAAATTAGGTAGGTAGGTATTACCATTTTAATAAAAATGTCCAAACCACTTTCATGTCTTTCTAAATTTGGAGGAGTTTACTCATGCAGAGGAAGAATATCTGCCACAATATCAAGACATGAATAGTCATGGCCTTTTGGGAAAAGTGGAAACAGTTACCAGTGTTTGGAATGTTGGCTTAGTGGCCAAAGTAACAATAGAAAAGGCTCAGCAGGGGATTTGCAGAAATATTGAGAAGATCTTCTATGGGGAGCAGAAGAGTTTAGAGGCAATGTAACTAGGATGCAATAAAGGAGAAAATCTGGAGCCAGAGTAACCATGGAAGATAAAGGAAACTCAACTAGGAAATGATTTTAGACAAGAGAAAATGCAGGCCTGAACTAAAATTACAGCGATGTCACAAAAACAACATCTAACGACTCAGTACATAGGGTTCATTCTGAGCACCCCACGAAATGACAAAATGAGGCAACAAATTCATATCCTCCTTTCTTCCCTCAATATACTTTCTGATCTGATTATTGTGACAGTACTTTGACTATGTCAAGTATTTATTATGCCATTGCATTTATGTTTAATATTTAATATGCAGTAATATACAAAGGAACAGAACTCTGAATGATAATCTGTGCAGAGAAGCAAAAGTAAAGCTTTTACTGTTCTCATCAAGTTTGTGAGCTGTCTGAAATGAGTCCATGTTTTTCAGATAATATTGACTCCTGCAGTAGTTAGCAGACATCAAAAATTGCATTTCAATATAAACCAGTCTGGGTTAAAAGGAAACTTCTGCCAGTTAAAAAATCAATCATACTGATACACATATAAGTGGGAAGAGTTACTTAAATTTTTGTGATTATTAACTTATCACCAGGGAATAGAGTTTTACATAAAACAAATATTGGGTTGGCCAAAAAGTTCATTCAGCTTCTCCCAGAACAGCTTACAAAAACCCAAATGAACTTTTTGGCCAAACCAATACAAAAAGAACCTTGATCCAAGACTGAATGAGGAACAAATAGAAAAGATGAACAGACCAATCACAAGTACTGACATTGAAACTGTGATTTTAAAAAGTCCAACAAACAAAAGTCCAGGATCAGCTGTCTTTACAGGCAAATTCTATCAAACATTTAGAGAGGAGTTAACACCTATCCTTCTGAAACCATTCCAAAAAATTGCAGATGAAGGAACACTCTCAATTCATTCTGTGAGGTCACCATCACCCTGATACCAAAACCAGAGAAAGATACCACAAAAAAAAATTACAGGCCAATATCATTGATGAACATAGATGCAAAAATCATCAACAAAATACTAGCAAACCAAATCCAACAATACATTAAAAGGATCATACACCATGATCAAGTGGGATTTATCCCACAGATGCAAGGATTCTTCAGTATCTGCAAATCAATCAGTGTGAACCACTACATTAACAAACTGAAAAATAAAAACTATATAATATCTCAATAGATACAGAGAAAGCTTTTGATGAATTTCAACACCATTTATGATAAATATTCTCCAGAAAGGGGGCATAGATGGGAACTACCTCAATATAATAAAGGCCAATATGACAAACACACAGATAACATCATACTTGAGGGTGAAAAGCTGAAAGCATTTCATCTAAGATCAGGAACAAGACAAGGATGTCCACTCTTGCCACTTTTATTCAACATAGTTTTGGAAGTCCTAGTCACAGTAATCAGAGAAAAAAAAAAAGGAATACAAACTGGAAAAGAAGAAGTAAAATTGTCACCGTTTGCACATGACACTATACATAGAAAATCCTAAAGATGCCATCAGAAAACTACTAGAGCTCATTAATGAATTTAATAAAATTTCAGGATAAAAAATTAATGCACAGAAATCTCTGGCATTCCTATACACTAAAAATGAAATATCAGAAAGAGAAATTGAGGAAACAATCCCATTTGTCATAGCATCAAAAAGAATAAAATACCTAGGAATAAACCTGGCTAGGGGGACAAAAGACCTGTGCTCTAAAGACTGTAAGATGCTGATGAAAGAAATCAAAGATGACACAAACAGATGGAAAGATATACCATGTTCTTGTATTGAAAGAGTCAATATTGTCAAAATGACTATACTTCCCAAGGCAATCTACAAATTGAATGCAAAGAAAATCAAATTACCAATGACATCTTTCACAGAACTAGAACAAAAAACTTTAATATTTGTATGAAACACAAAAGATCCTCATTAACCAAATCAATCCTGAGAAAGAAAAATGGAGCTGGAGGAATCAGACTCCCTGATTTCAGACTATATTACAAAGCTACAGTAATCAAAACAGTATGGTAGTGGCAAAGAAACAGAAATATAGATCAATGGAACAGGAGAGAAAGCCCAGAAATATACCCACACACCTATGGTTAATTAATCTATGACAAAGGTGGCAAGAATATAAAATGGAGAAAAGACAGTCTTCAATAAGTGGTGCTGGGAAAATTGGAAAGCTACATGAAAAAGAATGAAATTATAATATTCTCTAACACCATGCACAAAAATAAATGCAAAATGGATTAAAGACTTAAATGTAAGGCCTGAAATTATAAAATGCCTAGAAGCACAGGCAGAACACTCTTTCACATAAATTGCAGCAGTATCTTTTTGGATTCTTCTCCTAGAGTAATGGAAATAAAAACAAAAATAAACAAATGAGACCTAATTAAACTTAAAAGCTTTTGCACAGCAAAGGAAACCAGAAGCAAAATGAAAAGACAACCTACAGAATGGGAGAAAATATTTGCAAAGGGACAAACAAGGGATTAGTCTACAAAATATACAAACAGCTCATGCAGCTCTATATCAAAAAAAAAAACAAAAACAAAAAATACACAGAAGACCTAAATAGGCATTTCTCCAAAGAATTCATACAGATGGCCAAAAAGCACATGAAAATATGCTCAACATTGCTAATTATTAGAGAAATGCAAATCAAAACTACAATGAGGTAGGTATCACTGTACATGGGTCAGGATGGCTATCATCAAAATGTCTACAAACAATAAATGCTGGAGAGGGTGTGGAGAAAAGGAAACCCTCCTACATTGTTGGTGGGAATGTAAATTGGTAAAACTACTATGGAGAACAGTATTGAGGTTCCTTTAAAAACTAAAAACTGAACTACCATATGATCTAGCAATCCCACTCCTGGGCATATATTCAGAGAAAACCCTAATTCGAAAAGATACATGCACCCCAGTGTTCACTGCAGTATTATTTACAGTAGCCAAGACATCAAAGCAACCTAAGTGTTCACTGACAGATGAATGAAGCAACCTAATTGTTCACTGACAGATATGTGGTACATATATACAATGCAATATTACTCTGCCATAAAAAAGAGTAAAATAATGCCATTTGCAGCAACATGGATGGACCTAGAGATTATCATACTAAGTTAAGTAAGTCAGGCAAAGAAAAATATGTTTTATGTAGAACCTAAAAAAAAATGATACAAATGAACTTATCTGCAAAACAGAAACAGACTCACAGGCTTTGAAAACAAATTTATGGTTACCAAAGGGGAAACATAGTGGGAGGGATAAATTAGGAGTTTGGGATTAACATATACACACTACTATATATAAAATAGGTAATGAACAAGGGCCTACTCTATAGCACAGGAGCTCTACTCAATATTCTCTAATAACCTCTATGGGAAAAGAATCTGAAAAATAATGTACATGTGTGTATGTATAACTGAATCACTTTGCTGTACATCTGAAAGTAACACAACTATACTCCAATATAAAATAAAAAATTAAATTTAAAAAACTTGATTTTTGATCTGGAACAATAATAATAAACAAGCAAACAAAAGTGTGAGGTTTTCTTCCCAAAATAGCAGTGTTTTACAGAATAAAATTAATTTTTCTGAATTTTAAAATGTTCTATTGATTTTAATATGTGGCATATGCAGTAGCTACATAACACTCAATTCATTAAAATTAGATGAGACTGCTACCAATCACAGTAACTGGCAGAAAAAGCAATTGGTTTTGGAAGTTAAAATTTTTGCCTAAAAGAAGCTATGTGTAAGTTATTTTGAATAACTATTGAGGCAAAAGAATTTAAAATTACTTTTCATGTGCTACAAAAGTACTAGATAGAAGAGTTTGTATTTATTGGTTTTGGCTAATAATAATTTCTTTATCCTTATGGAAAAGAATTGAAAATTTCTCAGCCGATAAAAAAGTGTGGAGTTTATTTTTCAGTTTAAAATATTCGTATAACTATATAACTATATTTCTCCACCAACTTTAAAAATAATATATTGAAATTAGATTAGCAGTTTCTATATTAGATTTTTTTACACTTTTTAAAATATAGTAGTTTTCAAATATTTATCTTATTATTCTATAATTATATTAATATATGAGAGTGTCCATAAAGTAGATCAAGTGTGAGTTAAGATTAGAAGCTATCTTCAGGTTTAACTGTCTCAGAAGCTATTACAGTAAGTCCCTACATACGAACCTTAAAGTTGCAAACTTTCAAAGATGCGAACGTGTCCAGAGAAAGGATGAAGAGTGACAAGAGGAAGAAGAAGTAACTGAAGAACTGAAGAGATTCACGACTCAGGAAATAACAAGGGGACTTTCTTTATTTGAGGAGGCACTGTTAGTTTTTGAGGCACAGCACCCAAAGGTAGAATGGTACACAAAGGTTGCAGCAGCCTTTCAGAATGCAATCCACTGCTACCGTGTCATCTATGATGAGAAAAAAAGAGCTACTACCCAGACATCGCTGGATCTTTTTTTCAAGAGGATACTATGTTACTATGATAATTTTCAAGGTACTATACTGTAAGATTAAAAATGTTTTCTTTTTTGTTTGTTTTTTTATTTATAATTTGTGTGAAAAGTATTATAAACCTATTACAGTACAGCACTATATAGCCGATTGTGTTAGTTGGGTACCCAGGCTAACTTTGTGGGATCTACAAACAAACTGGATTTATGAACGTTCTCTTAGAATGGAACTCATTCATATATAGGAGACTTACTGTATAAGCAACTTTCTAGTGACAGTGAAAACTACATTAGTGGTTTTAACAATGTACTTTAAATATAAATATTAAAGGATGATGTCTAATATTAGGAATGAAGATTTCACAATTGAAATGGCATCTGTGGAAGAGAAGTAAGAGTCACCGTCTTTCAAGTCCACTTTGAGAGAACTTTAGATATACAATGTATCCTTAAAGCCAACAACTGCCTACTTTTCTAGGTACTCTCAGGGTTTAGCATATTTTATGTTACATCAAATTTGCTGGAAAAAAGTATTTAAGAAAAGAATAAATGAGCATTAAGCTAGTCACTTTTCCCCAGCAAAGAATGTATTTCCCAGGGAGTTGCTGTCCCAATAAGAAAAGAGGCAGGATTAGACTCCGGATTGGTGTGCTCTGCCAGGCAGTATCGTATTTCATAATTATAGGCGAGCCAACTGATAATAACGTGAAATGGAAAACTTCTGGTCACAACATCTCCTACATACTTTTTTTTTTCTAAGCATTGCCAGTAAATTAGGGGGAAATGAATGAGTGTTCAGGGTTTTAAAAAGGTTCATGTCGCTATAGGAATTAAGTATGATTTACATATCAATTATAACTTGTATATTACAATAACTTTTGGTTGATCTTTGCCTTTTGCTAAACACTTATGTTTTCTTTTACCTGTGGACTTTTAAAAATATTATTAGAGAGGTTGTTTCAGCACCTTATGTTCATCAAAGTAAGAATTTATGTACCAAAGATGGCTAGAAGATGAGGCTATGTACTTAACAGTTGTCACAGCAACTCCTTAACATAACACATATTATTTTTCCATATTTTGACTCAAAATAATTTTATGTTTTCTTTTTGGCATCACAACAGCCAATTGTTTGGATTATTTAGAGAAATGATCATATTACTTTATAAATTGTATTGAAGGTGAATATTTACATTGTCTGAGCCACTGTTGGAGAAGAGGAAATTTCCCCCTTTACCCTCTTGAGGTCTTGTGGCTGGACTAATAATAAAATTGACGCAATACAGATTAACAGGAGAAAAGGAAACACATTTTAATCATGCCCACAGAGGTCTCATAGAAATGGGACCTAAGAAGTGACCAAAGCAGGTAGCTTTTATCTTTTCAGACAAAGAAACAATAAATTTGTAAGAATTGACAGGACAAAGAAATGCAGGTGTTGGGTGTTTAATTAGTGCAGAATCTAAATGTAGTTTGGGCTTGGAGTAGTAAATTAAAGAAGTCACAGGGTTTGTTTTTATGGGCTCCTTGGCCCTGAATTCCCTGTCTCTGGTGATAAGGATGTCCTCTTACCTCCAGATGCAAGAAGTGCACTTTTCACGTGAGAGTTTTATTTTTTGCTTACAAGGAGACAGAAATAAGGGTCAGGGTGTCCCTCTTGCCTTGGCCATTTCTTACGTAAATTTAATTTAAAGTAATCAATATGCCATTGAAGCACATTTTGGGGTGGCCAGTCCTGGAACCCAACACCACCTATTTTTTTTTAAACAAGTATGCGTTAATCAGCTATACTTTGACTCTCGGAATCTGATTCCTGGAGGTAGGACTTGGAAACTACATTTTAATTTACTACCTGAGATTCAGAACTGCTGCTATTGGAGCATCTCAGGCCCACTTCACACCTACCCATGATTTTGAGAAGGAAGAAAACCTTGATCATGATTCAAGGACACAATTATTACACTGTGGTAAGGAGGCTAATGGGATAAGTGAAGGAATTCTAAATAGATTTAAACTAAGACAAGCAATCTCTTGGCCTCTCCTCTGAGATGTCTTCCGCTTTCAAATTGATTCCTCTTTGTATTGGATCTTTTTTCTTCATCTTCTCATGCAACCCATACAATAAAACAAGTCTCATGATACCTATCACTTTGAAAGGATTTCCTTCCACTGAGTTGTGTAGTTTGTAGCAAAACCAAGTGGGGCCCATAAGAGGAGAAGGCTTAGACTGCAAAATAAATTCTTTTCTAGAATTTATTCTGGAGAAATGTTTTAATTTTGGTTGGGTTTATCTTACTATCATTACTCACCACTCTTTCATTTACACACTCAGTTAGTTAACAAGTATTTATTGAATTGTTACCATATTCCAGGCAGTGTCTAGGCACTGTTGGACAGGCCCTAAAAGTGGTCAAAGAACCTATTCTCATAGGGATTATCCCATCGAGGTAGTGGACAAATTATAAGTAGATACACAATATTTCAGTACTTAACATACCTATGAGGAAAAAAATAAGCAGGTCTTTAGGGATTGGAATTTAAGAAATTTTAAAATGTAAAAGAGCAAATCATGAAACTATTCAGGAAAAGACCAGTCCAAGCAGAAGCCACAATATTTAAGATGCCTCTGCAGATAGAGTGTTTGGTCAGAAAAGATCAGTTAAGGGGCCAGTGTGGCTGAACTAGAGAGAAAAAGGGAAGGATGACATGAAATGATGCCAAAGATAGCTTGAGGAACAGACCATATGTGGCCTTTGAGGTCAGCATGCAACATAGAGTTTGGCTTTATTCTTAATGATGTGAGAACCCTCTGGAATTACCATGTCAGAATAGAGAGACACCACACCAAAATCAAGTTAAAAATGCTCAGTCAGACTCCAGCATATGTAGAAAGAATCATTGCTTTATCCAGCCCAGCTTACCACACTTAATGTGCATTTTCAAATAGTTTAATTAGTCAGCTGAATGTCAAAGTTATATCTTGTAATAAATATCATTTCCTTGTCTAAAGGTCTTCTTTGATAAAGAAATATAAATCATCTTGTACTTGACAAAAGGAAAATAATTCCAGTCTTAACGCTTGGCCATTGTATTAGTGAGCTTTTCAGCTGGAAACAGAATCAAACCCAGATGTTACTAGAGTCTTCAATGAAAATAGCATTTACAGAGGTGTAAAAATATTATAATGAAACAAACAAAAAACCAAAATATTGATGAACCCAAAGAACATCAATGACAGTAAGCCATTATCTCTCCTGGGGCTGAAGGTGTCAAGGAGCCAGGGGAGTGGTGAGGCCATGAAAGAAGAGGTGCTGCCTGAGCAGTGTGCTGGAACATAGCCACTACCTGAGGATGGCTCAGGCACGAGAAAGCATAGAGAAACAGACCTAGCTCCTATCACCCACTACTCCTGTGATTTCTCTCATTGGTGGATTTATGGTGCTTTACCTAAATCACCTCTTAAAAACTTAGGTACCTATCCCCCTGCTCTTATTCTTTTAGAAGAAACATTTTTTGGAGCTTTGTTGAACTTTGCTGCATGTACACTTTCTATTTAATTATTTTTCTCAAAAATGTTTTCTTCTGTCCACTTTTTAGACCCAGGTTGCTTTTCATTTTGCAACTTTTTCAGGTGATACTTTATTTCTAAGGTATACATTTAAAATTACAAATTCCTTAAAAATGTTGTTTTACTTTTTCAGACAAGATTTGATATGCATTATTTTGTTATCAATTAGAATCTTTTCTTAATACACTTGCGTATTTCTTAATATCTAAAAATGTGAGGTGAGGGGTATTTTACTTGTAGTTTGCCATTGATTTGTAATATAATTGCATTGTATTTTTAAAGTATCTTAGTTTCACTTCTGAAAGGTTTTGTGATTTGCTTTTGGGTTTAATATATTTGTAAATGCAATGCTTACAGTGCTTATAAATGCACTATATATGCTTAAAAAATAATGTAGAGTCTAGAGTTACTTACTGACCTAATTTTGTCCACTTTCTGCTTTTAAAGTTATCTATTTTTATATAAAATAATTATTTTATTTTTCTAACGATAAATACAATTTATAGTGCAAGAATATATTTTATAGTATCTACTTTAAAAAGACCTTATTTCTATCCAAAGAAAGTTGAATAAAGTAGATATTTATTAAAATAAGGCAAATTCTCCTACCGTCCCATAAGCACATCTCACCAAGTTATAAACTAGTTTTTAGAGCAGCTTCAAATTAAAGAAGAGTGAAAATATTTTAATGTACTGAAGTAGATTCAACCAGCGTTTACTTCCTCCCTACCAAAATGTTTATTTACCACACAGCAGTAAGAGAATTTCTTTAAAATACAGGATACCCTGTTCTTCTGAATTTTAGAAAATGAATGAAGTATGTCCCATGTAATATTTGGGACATGTTTTATTTCACATTCATTCATTGTTTATCTGAAGTTCAAATTTAACTGGGCATCATGTGTTTTTTGTTTGCTGAATATAGATGTTTCTCTTCTGCTCAAAATTCTCCAATGGCTTTCCAATCTCATACAGAGTAAAAGCCAAAGTAAAAACCAGTTTTAGACACGGCAACACAAGCTCTGACCTGGACTAATTCTCTGATCTCATTTCCTATAATAATATCCAGCATTGCTCCAAAATACCTGCAGTGACCTTCTTGCTTTCCCTGGACAACACAGAACTTCTGCCCCAGGGCCTTGCTATTCCCATCCTCAGTTTCTTCAGGTGCTTGTTCAAATGGGTCACCTTTTGAGAGAGTCCCTCCCTGACCAGCTTATGTCAAACAGCAACAATTTCCACATGCCCTGTTCCTTGCACTCATCTTTCTTTGGGATACTTATCACCATCTGATGTTATCTAATTTTGTTTTCTGACTCTCTCCCAAATAAATACATTTAAGCTCTACAAAGCCAAAGACTTTGTTTTACTCACTATTGTATACAAGATGCCTAGAACTGTACCAACATGTGGTAGGGACTCAGTCTATTTTTGCAAATGGAATAAATGGAATAAACCATTGCTTATCCAGAAGGTAACAGAGTTGTTTTCATTCATAATATTATTCTCCAGTGTACCATCATACCAAACATTGTGTATACAAGTCAAAGGAATTTTATGTAGAGTATCAAAGTGATTTAAATGATCATTTCAACCCAAATTGTATTTAGCCTTCAATTAGAAAGATTAATATTTAGATGAGAGAAACATCATCTATTTCATGCCCTCTTATGCTTTACTTAAAAATTATTGAAGCAAATAAGTAGGAGACATTAAAATTAATGATGTTATCATATTACTAGATATAGTGTTGAAAGCAATTAAGATTTTTATGATTTGGCTTTCAATTTACCTATGCAATTATTTTGACTCTTCTCAATATTTTTATAAAATGGTACCTAAACTTTTATGTTTTTATAAAAAATATGATTGCAAACATTGCATGTGTTTCTTTTAAAAATTTGATGTATTAAAGAATAATAAAATACTAAAAAGTCAGATATGCATATAAATCTACTCCTACAAATAATCAAAACTAGCCACGCAAGTCCAGTGATACTCGATGACTATGTTTCCAGAAGCTGCTCTGAGATCCGGACTGGAGCTCATTCAGATCACTCTCTCATGCTAAGGTATAGTTTGTAAAGAATGATATAGTGCCAGAGTGGTTGCACTCAGGGACTTAAAACCTCAGCTGTAACCTCAGCGCCAGCCCCCTACATAAACAGACCATTGTGTTTATCCATGGATGCCACAAAGGCCTCCACTTCCCTCCAGATGCTTTCCTCTTAAGAACCTGGAGAATTATCTTTCCAGAGGACATGAATTAGAAGCTTTCCATCCCATTATGGAGGTTCCAAAAATATTGAGGGAAAAGAGGTCCTGAGCCTAATTGTTTTCTTCCTAAAAAGCTCCTTGAGCATGTTGGCAAAGGTGCCTATAGTTTAGTGCTCAGCACTCCCGATCCAAGCGTATTTAGAGAGACTAGCGCCTTCACTGGCCTACAAATGTATTGTTAGTTTGTTCTACAGGGAAATGAGTGGTTACTTGCTTTACATTTGCACAGCTATAAAAAAGGTCATTCAGCAGTTAACTCTGTGTAAGGAAAGGGTGGGCCTTGCTCTGGTCTGCTCTTTACGGAGAAACGGTGTCTCTCTCCTGTTGTTCCCTTATATCATTATGACAAAATAACTGAGAAGACCTGGAAACAGAACTTTATTTTAATTTTAATTTTATTTAAAATTTTTTTTGGCTGCACCGTGCATCTTGCGGGATCTTACTTCCCCCACCAGGGATCGAACCCGTGCCCCCTGCAGTGGAAGTGCAGAGTCCTAACCACTGGACCACCAGGGAAGTTCCCAGAGCTTTATTTTTTTAAATAGCTACTACATCTTGATATCTTAATTCAAATATTCTTAATATTAACTCTAACACTTGGTTGAAAATATGTGTATGAGAGTAAAGATTAAGGTTTAGATCAGGCTTATTAACAAAGCAGAGACTAAAATATGTTGAAAATATTTCTTTAAATTTCATGCAATTCAATGATCATAATTACTACAAAGCTGCATACACTATGAAAGAGAAAAACCAAAATTGTCTATTAACACTGAGACTCCTCCCAACTATAGCTAATATTTATTCTAAACAAAATTGTTATTGAAAACTTTAAGTTGCTTGGAATTTTATAAGATGCCTCCAACGAGCATCAGACTGGAATGGCTGTATTTTATTTCATCTGTGCCTCTTTGTCTTTGGTGGAAAAGGCCTTTGAATTATTCTGATTTGAAGATGAACCCAGTGGCTTAAATTCTTACAATATTTCTGAAGGTACAAACAAATTATGTTATTTCAAGTTAAAGCAGTAGAGTCATTTCCAAGTTCTCCCTCATAATGAGTTTATTTCAGAGAGAGAGCACAAAGAAATAAGAAAACAAAAGCATCTTTCAGGAATTACAGATGCAGGCTTTACCAACAACTTCAGTTCAGGTATCAAATCGGGGCTCCTGTCCTGGTGACACCCCCATCTTACCAACCCAGCTCTCTCCTCCGTCTGTCTCTCTCCCCTCCTCCTAGGCTCAGTACCGATTCTACTGCCTTGCTTCTGGGCTTTCTCTCTGGGTATTATATTTGAAACTCCCAATCAGAGAGGATGTGGTTAAACTGTTTTGTCACTATCAAATTGAGATCATCCCTATCGGGTAAGTGTGTGTTTGGGCTCGACATTATCACACTAATATATATATACATATATATATATATATAATAGATAACTAATAAGGAGCTACTGTATAGCACAGAACTCAGTTCTCATCATTTCTGTCTCCTCGATGCCTAGTATGTGCTTCACATATAGTTGACACAATAAATGTTTGTCAGAGAAGTTAGTTTCAATATAATTATTATGAGGTTCAAAGTAGACTAGAAACCTGTATAAACAAATACAGACATAACTGAATACAACAATTGTGTTAGACCAGAGAATGGGCAGAAAGAAGACTTTAATAAAACATTTTAAAATCGAGATATAATTGACATATAACATTATAGATTTGTGTCAAGTGTACAACATAATGGTTAGATCTTTGTATATATTGTAAAATGGTCACCACAATGAGTCTAGTTGACGTCCATCTTCATACATAGTTACAATTTCTTTCCTTATGATGAGAACATTTAGAATCTACTCTCTTAGCAGCTTTCAAATATTCAGTAGCGTATTATTAACTATAGTCACCATGTTGTATGTTGCATCCCCTCGACTTATTTATTTTATAACTGGAAGTTTGTGCCTCTTGACCCCCTTCACCCATTTCACCCCCTGTCAACCTGCCTCTGGCGACCACCAATCTGTTCTCTGCATCTATGAGCTCAGTTTTTTTGTGTGTGGGGGGGTGGTATTTTATTTTATTTTTATAGACTTCACATATAAGTGAGATTATGGAGTATTTGTCTTTTTCTGTCTGACTTACTTCACTTGACCTAATGCCCTCAAAGTCCATCCATGCTGTTGCAAATGGCAAGATATCCTTTTCTTATTGCTGAATTATAGTCCATTGTATACGTATATATATATATATATATATATGCCAAAACAGTTTTCTAGTGAAGGAAAACATTTTCATTAACAAAAGAAATTCATTGCAGTCAATAATTATAATTATTATAACATCAGTAAGAAAATGTTGATTTGACAAGTAACATACATTTTTGTATTTGTAAAAATTTTAACAAATTAATTTTTACTTTTATGTAAGTGCAAATTGATAATGCCTATGGTACAGTGGGTCTCTTTCTAAACCAGACCCTTATACAGTAGATGCCATTTTGACAGGCTCGTGTACTGTGACTTAACCGTCCCTGGACTTACGTGCCTTTGAAATCTGAAGGAGTCCTTGAGCATTTTTTATAAGACCAAGATCTTCCCTGGTTCCCTTCTAAGATGGTGGGGTGGCAGTGCAGTTTTCCCAGTTCTTATGGGGCCTTTCCAATATTGCACAGAAACAGATCTTACTAAGAGAATGTTAAGGAAACCCATGCTTTAAAATGTCTCGGCACAATACAATAATTTTTAATCAAATAATATGTCAGGGCTTCCCTGGTGGCGCAGTGGTTGAGAGTCCACCTGCCGATGCAGGGGACACGGGTTCGTGCCGCAGTCCGGGAAGATCCCACATGCCGCAGAGCGGCTGGGCCCGTGAGCCATGGCCACTGAGCCTGTGTGTCCGGAGCCTGTGCTCCGCAACGGGAGAGGCCACAACAGTGAGAGGCCCGCGTACCACAAAAAAAAAAAAAAAAAGAAAGAAAGAAAATAATAAAATAATAAAATAAAATGCCTTAAAATATGATAAAATAATGTATCCTAATATACTAATCAATATAAATTTCCTTATAGTATATATCCTATTACTAACAATGAATTTAAGTCTTAATGATTATGTATTTCTTCCAGCAATTTGTTATAAATTGTATTCTGAATAAAAATCCAGCTTCAAAGAACAGTGGTTAGTTAACTAACTTCTGAAATTCTTAAAGATCTCAATTAGCATTTTCCCTTATTCCAAAGTAAATACATAGAGATAGGCATTTAAAACCTAATGTAGAAAAAAATAATTTTTTGACATATATAAAATCAGTGAATGAATCCAAAGCAGTCCATTTCATTCTGCTACAAATTGATGAAAAGCAAACTGGCATAAACAGTAATTACATTTCAGGCAATGTTCTGCAAGGCATGTTCAGCTTCTGAAGAATAGAGCAGCTGCTTGTAAAATGTGACAACCTCTTCCACTTAAGAGAGGAGCAGAAAAGTCTCATAAAAGCAGAAAATCACATGAATGGAATAAGTGTTTATTCTTTTAAATCTATGGATGGATAATAAACTTTAACTTGAATAAGCAGGAAAAAATGTAATACTGGTTTCTACATGAATATTATAGAATGTTAGTATTTTCATTATTTCTTCTTATAAATTTTCAGATATAACACAAATCATTCAGATATTTTAGAGACTGTAAACTCTGTGTTTTATGCTATCTGTCACAAAATGTAATCTCAGAGTAGACGATATTCAACATAAAATCTGAAACCATTCCTGATACAGCTCCATAGGTAATGCTCACAAGTCGTTAAACTGATTTTCAGATTAAATCTGCTACAACAGTTTCAAAATTAAGTACCATATCTGAAATCTTAGCACATCTTTTATTTGAACTCAAACTACTTCAAACTGAGTCAATTTTCTCTGATTAAAGCCTTGGCAACCACCAATGAGAGCTTGCTTTTAACATGCCAGTTCACAGACTTCAAGAATTCTACTTTTTCTAAAGTTCACTCAGGATTTAGCAAATAATTTTCAGATTTCAATTCAGGGGAGAAATGGTACCCAGAGGACCTATTTAAGGATGACAACTTTTCCCCCTATTCACTACTCTCTGTTGAAAAACTTGTAAATATAAAAATTACAAACAAGTATGATTCAGAGGAGTTTATCAAACTGGATTTGACTAACCCATCTAGTCTTCTGATGCCAAGATAAAGTAAGGATGCCACCACCAAAATAAAGTAGCCTAGCATAAGTTTCTCATAATTTCTGGTATTTCCCCTTTTTGCAGAAAAAACAGTAATTTCCTACACCATTTTAAAGTGCAACTAACAGAGTGAGGAAACTTGCTTAAAATTCAGCATCGGAATCTAAACACTTGACTCTAAGGAGGATTCCCCATGATGGTTATTCAGAATTTATTTACTTTTTTACTTATAAAACATGAATAACAGCTTTCTTGTAAGGCATAAAACACAAAAAACAAATTGAAATAGGATGTTTTGTAAAATCAGAGATAACTACAAGGATGGAAATGGGCAAGTACAGTTTTTCAGTATAACACCATCAGGTCAAAATGATAGCCTCAATTATCAAAAGGGTGCCGCTTCTACATTTTATTTAAGAAAGCAAGGAGGCACACACTAAATGATTTAGAAATATTGCAAAAATTGCTAATTTTTAGACTGTTATCAGTGGGAAATGGGCAGAAGTATTTACAACAGCAACAAACAAGAATGTTACTTCATCCTTACGGTTGCTTTTTAAATGAGCAGTGATTCCCTGTGGGAGATACCTTATTGGAAAAGTTTGTGTTCTTAAGTAACCTATGGGATATTTAGGTCGTAAAGAGCATTGCTTTAGTGCATTTGAACCAGACTAATAATAAGAAATAATATCAATAACATATTACCCCCTTAGATCATTAATTTAGTCACTAGTCAACTGTAAATTGGGTTGATTTCTCCCACTTTGTAGAAGTACTTGAACCAAGAGATGAATAATTTCCTGGAATGGATTAAGTTAATTGAAATATCTCTTTTTGGTAATTTGGCATTTAAAATATAAAGCAGTGAAATTCAAACAAGTAGAGCTCAAATTGTGAGTAAGATACCCAATATATTTTCCAGTTTAAATAGATTTAGTCATAGTAGAAAGATAAAAAAATGTCCTTTTTCCTACTTCCTTTCTCTACCTGCCATTACAACTGCTGGTCTCCAGTTTGGCTCCAAAATAAGCTGCCAGTTCACAGTGGCAAGTTAATCAAGGCAATTTGATGAATATATAAACACAGAACACAAGTGTACCTTTGTACCACTAGCCAGGGCTTTAACTTTTAAGCACATTGTGGGTAAATTTAAGAATGCCTGATTTTCAAAACTTAGAACCCAGGAAGGCAGAATCAGTGACTCAACACTTTAGTAACATTCATCACCCCATATAGTTACAAAATTTTTTTTCTTGTGATGAAAACTTATTTATTTATAAAATTATGATCTCCTGATATCTCAAAACAGAGGAGTCATAATATCAAGATTAATAACTGTCTCAGGGTATATTCTCTGTTCATCAAAAGAAGAATATTTGTAGCTACATGTTCTTCTTTTGGAAGCAAATGTTCCAAGTAAGATTCTTTTTTTAAATTAATTTTTACTGGCGTATAGTTGATTTACAATGTTGTGTTAGTTTCTACTGTGCAGCAAAGTGAATCAGTTATACATATACATATATCCACTCTTTTAGTCTATTCCCATATAGGTCATTACAGAGTATTGAATAGAGTGAGATTCATGCTTTGTACATATTGAAGAAAGAAGATTCTGCATTGCTTTAAAAATTCAGTGAAACCTAAGTAACAATAACTTTAAGAATTACACATTCTAAAGTGAAAATAGGTTTTGACCTTCTACAACGTTGTCAGATTTTCTGTATCAGGAAGAGATCATTCTTCTCAGCAGGGTACCATATATATTGCAAAGTGCAGTGTCCAAATAATTTTTTAGAAAACAATTTTGTCAAATTATGTGCTTAACCCTCAAATTAGCCCTTTGAGATGGAAAAAACTTTGGCTTATGAGTTAACCCTTCGTTCACTTGGATTCTAAATCAAAACTGAATGTGGAAAAGAGTGAGAATAATAGAACTTCATAAAATTCTGAGAAGCCAAATGAATTTCTTCAGTGTGGAAAGTATCTTGAAAAGAACAAAGCACTACAAAATAGCTTCACTTTGTGACGATGATCACTAATAATGATTTTAAAAAGTGTTTTCTTCATGATTTTTACTATTGCAAGACATGGCCAATTTTCAGAAATTTAACAGTTACAAGACTCTCTGAAAATATCAAGATGTTTAAAAGGAACAATTCACTTCACTACAGCCAACACGTAATGATCAGGCTCCCAAGAATCGGCATCGTGAATTAAATCATATTTAACACAAAATAAAGGTAACAAGAGATACATCAAGTAAGATAAAACAACTTTCAAGTTTTTTTTTTCATATTGCAGTAACATAAGCAATTAAAAATTTTAGGAACTATATATAAATTTACATATGCAATAACAAAATGATTCATTGCAATGTTGTATTTAAACTCTGATGGTATTAAGAACATAATATCCCAATTTACCTAGACTTATAGAGGCCTTTAAGAAAACATGTTTGCCTTCATCCATGATGTCACAGAATTCATGCTCTCTTTGACCTAGTAGACAATCTTATATTTTATTAAGTGTATATTATTTGAGCAGTCATCAGTTTTCTTTTGAATGTGTTTAATTTAATATACATATTTATGTGGCAGGCAGCCTCTAAGTTGATCCCTGATGATCCCAGGCACCTGGTATGGTATGGGTTCGTTGTACTGACCAGAACAGAAAAGAGTAGAATATGGTGCAAGTGATGGGGTGTCACTTCTGAGATTATGTTACAAAAAGACTGTAGCTTCTGCCTTGGGTGTTCTCTCTTACTCTCTTGCTTGCTCTGAAGGAAGTCAGCTGCCGTGCGGTGAGTTGCCCTGCTGAGTAGCTGCCCCGGCTGAGTACAAGGGTTGGAGTGCTGATCAAGGAAAAGACAGTCAAACACTTGACTAGTATGCTCCCAAAGGTACTTCATCAAGGTCATAGAGAGCAAGAAAAGACTTAAAAATCATCATCGAGGAGCCTGAGAAGACATGGTGACTAAATGCCATGTGATATCCTGGATTTGATACTAGAATAGAAAAAGGGCTTTAGCGGAAAAACTGCTGAAATCCAAAGAAAGTGTACAGTGTAGTTTAGAGTAATAAGCCAATGTTCCCACTTGAGTTTTGACAAAGGTACCATGGTTATGGAAAAAAATAGCATTTGGGGAAATTTGATAAAGTGTAAATAGGAACACTGTACATATTGTCTTTGCTACTTCCCTGTAAATCTGAGTATATATTATGTGTTATACATATAATACATACTGCATATAACATAAAATTAGAAAGAGAGAACACTTGGACAATTAAGGTTTATTAAATGTCAGCTACTTATCAATTTTAAGAGAATGCTATAACTGTCCTTAATAAAATGTACTTTATGTCTCTTAAAGATTAATTCGTGAAATATTCTTCCATGGGGATTTCTCCATTTTAATTTGAACTATGATAACTGATTTTAGTCCTGGGATAAATCTGCTTCAACTCTATGTACTTTAAAATAGTTTTTATATGTAGAAGCTCATTTTATCTTAAAAGTACCTTGTTATATCAGCAGCAGATGTTTTAATAAGTCCATTTTAAATATAATAAAACTGAGGCCAAGAGATTTATAAGAAATAAAGACCTTTATGTGCATCCTCCTATTTCAGTATTCTCTCCTCTATGGCAGTGACTTAGAAGTTCTCGTCTTTAAAGCCTAGGGCTATACATGGGGTACAGAGACACTGATAAGCATGTTTTTTGTCTCTGATTACCCCTGATTATAATGTAGATGTATCATGAAACTTTGCTTTTAGATGATTGATGCATTGCAAGATGACTAGGATTAAAAGAGTTTGTTTAGTATTTTACTGAAATTTAAAATAAATACATGCTTAATTAGCTTCTGTCAGCTACAGGATTGGAACTGTAAGTATATTTTGTGTAAGTATTCATAAAGATTTTTGACAGAGAACCATCCCTTTGAGTCCTACCTAACTTTCAGCACAGACTTAAATGATGATATTGTTTATTCATGTTTCATTCATTCTTTATACTTCACTGCCTTTAAATATGCAGGGAATCACGGAGTTGAATTGTCTTGATAGACTTATACTAATTGCCCTATTGCAGATTTGTTGAGTATGGATACATATACAAATAGGATGCTGTTGGGGAGTTTAACTATAATTAACAGTGGGTTATTATACTATATGGCACATAAATAGAGAAAATATGCTAAATATTATATTATAATATATTAAATAATCCTTATATGCATATATATATATATCTGAAATTCAAATATATCCATATATATTATATATAGTGTATATGAAATTGATAATTGATACTGATAAATATCAATTGTATAGCTTGCTATAGATTTGTATAGTAAAATACAAATTTCCATAAAATGTGTGCTCTTATACTCATTACTTTGGAATAAATTTCACATTTTCTTTTATGCTCAGAAGTAAAGGAAAAATATTGATACAAAAACCTAAAGATACTCATTTCATTTTGTTTGAAATCATATTATCTTATTCAAGAAAATATCATAGATAAAGGATACGCAATTTTTCATGGTCCTTAGTATTCTAACAAAAAGAAAGGTAAGTAAGGCTCCTTGATACTCAATAGTGAATAGATTCAGAAGAATGAAAATACTGAACAGGTCATGAGGCGTGACTTGGGATCTAACCTATACATAGTACTGACTCCTAACTACAATATCCATGAAACACTTTGTATATGTCATGATCAAGTTCAGACAGAGACCCCTTTGTCACTCATAATTCAAGGATTATTTAGAACTGTGTTGGGAGATCCCTGGGACAGAAGATTTTTGATATGCATGGTGGTTAAAGTAGTTTTGAAAAAAGTGTGTGGGAAAGGAGATAACAAAAAGTTAAAGAATATTTTTTATAAAATATTTTAAGCATACCATTTCATTTCAGATTTCAGAATTAGAGAATATTATTAGAATAAAACTGAAATCCCAAACAACTAAACGCAGTATAAAAAGGTCAAAAAAAGAATGTTTTGATCAATAAATCAAAAGTTTTTAGTGTATATTAGAGAATAACTTTGAAGCATAATTGGTCAAATTGCAATAGGCAAGTTTTTTTGGTCTGTTTTCAAGCTCAGATACAAAGTTCTGAGTAACTCCAAATGAATTAACCAGTTAGTTAGGAACTATGAGGATCAGCATGAATGCTTCACATGTTTCCTGTACAAATATAGTTCAGAAGCTTGGATAAGAGAGATTCAGAGAGAAATAAAATAATTACCTTTCTTTATGATACTACTGACAAGGATATAAAGCTTTATATACTTATAAATAATTTGCCCAAAGCCCAAAACATAATAATTGCTAAAGTCACTTCAAGAAAAATAAGGTACTCTAAATCATTTAACACTCAAAAAATATAGGTCATCTAAGTAAGCGTAAAAGACAGTGTGATGGAATAAAACAAATGTGAGAGAGTCGGGGGGGAGGGTGGGGAGGTGTGTGAATTTCAGACTGAAATTTGATTTTTAGAGTTTGATTTTTAGTTTCTCTACTTATTTATGTGGCACTAGGAAAAGTATTTACTTTCTTTGGGACACAGGTTTTTCCTCTCTAAAATAGTATTGAGAATACTACTTTGTAATATTGTTGTAGGCATTCATGTTAGATGTAAAGTCCCTTGCTCAGTGCTTTCTCACATAGAAAGACTTGATAAATGCTATCAATTATTTTGAACATAGAAAATTACTGGAAAAAAAACTAAATAGTAAACTTAGGAGATTTTCAATTCTTAAACACTCAATTATGTAATCATTTGCATTTAGGAAAATCTTGCTTATGATTGACTTATCTCCTCAATGACCAGGGAGATAATTTAGAAAGCCATAAATAATATTCTTTTGTCAAATATTTTCTGAATGTTTCATACCCATAGGAAATATAAATACTAAGGCAAGATAAAGTACAAGACGTGTCACATGGCAAAACTGCATATGGTTACTATCTACACTTAGGTACTCATAAGTTCCATAGTAATTTAGAATTTTTAAAGATGGTTTCACTATATGTGTAGAATGATCACATAGTACAGTTCTGACATGCTTCTATTCTTCCTTTTGCTTCCCTCACCCACATATACGCTATTCCAGTCTTATAAATAATATTTCACTCTGAACACCCCAAGTTATTTCACAACTTGTGCCTTTAATTATGCTCTTCCCTTGGCCAGGGATTCCTATCTTTACTATAGACTGTAAGCTACAAATGTGCCAGAATTGTCCTCTCCTTTGTAGGGCTCTACGTTTGCTATATGTCTAATAGTTGTATCATAAAATGAATGTCCCTCCAGAGAATCCTTCCTTATTTCTCAAGACTCGTCTCAAGACAAGTTTAAACTTCTTCACTGCCAAATCCTTCTCTCCTACATTTTTACAGCTCACTGTAGAATTATATACCTTATCCTTTGAGCTTTTAAAACATCCCATGTTTGCAACTAGTATAAAATTTAAGATCAACAGAATCTATTCAGAAGTGAGGATAGAAAGGTAGAAACATCATTAACCTCTTAGAACTCTCTCTAAAATAACTTTTAGTGATACACACAGCAGTTCTCAGATTCATAATTCTGTAGCCCTGAAGATGTAGTACTGTGTTGTTGACCTGTCTTTAATAAATCATGATCCTCCTTGAATTAAAGTCCATGTAAGCTAAATTATAAAAATATACCAGAATGTTTCTACATAGCTTTTGATGAAACCACACTTTTATAATAAATTGTAATAATTTAAATAGACCAGTTACTGTAGAATCCAAACAATAAAAACAGAATTATTACCCATGGAGTTTGAGCACTGCCATCTCCAAGTATCACAGATTTTCATGATTTTTTTAAAAAAGAAAATACAACCTAAGTGTCCATCAACAGATGAATGGATAAAGATGTGGCACATATATACAATGGAATATTACTCAGCTGTAAAAAGAAATGAAATTGAGTTATTTGCAGTGAGGTGGATGGACCTAGAGTCTGTCATACAGAGTGAAGTAAGTCAGAAAGAGAAAAACAAATATCGTATGCTAACACATATATATAGAATCTAAAAAACAAACAAACAAAAAAAACTGGTCACGAAGAACCTAGGGGCAAGACGGGAATAAAGACACAGACCTACTAGAGAATGGACTTGAGGACACAGGGAGGGGGAAGGGTAAGCTGGGACAAAATGAGAGAGCGGCATGGACATATATACACTACCAAATGTAAAATAGATAGCTAGTAGGAAGCAGCTGCATAGCACAGGGAGATCAGCTTGGTGCTTTGTGACCACCTAGAGGGGTGGGATAGGGAGAGTGGGAGGGAGGGAGACGCCAGAGGGAAGAGATATGGGGATATGAGTATATGTATAACTGATTCACTTTGTGATAAAGCAGAAACTAACTCACCATTGTAAAGCAATTATACTCCAATAAAGATGTTTAAAAAAATAAAAAATAAAAATAAAAAAAGAAAATACATAGCCAGTTAATGATTGCAAGTTGAGTTATTAATAGGAAAAAGAAAATCCAGAGATTATAGAAATTCAACTAGTGAAAGGAAAATAGCAAAATAACGAAATTAACTAACTTACTATGTAATAGCAAACTGCTTAAAGTTTATTTTAAGCAGAATTTAAAACAGAACAACAAATCTCGATGTTTTCTGTTTTTCTAGAAGTGTCATTAAAAAAACCATAACTTAGTGCTTTTCTAGGTATTGAAAATGGGTCAAAAGTAGTTCTTTTGAAATTTATGGACATCACACATTTTGCAAATAGACCTGCTATTCCCCACTTGAGAGTAGAAAATGGAAGTAAAAATTCCTGGCTCTTGATATCCTCTCATTCATTCTCTTTGGTTTTGTTCTTGACTGCATTAGCAACACGTCCCAGTTTATTATCGTCAGCTTCTATTTTTAAGATCATGTTGGTCAGAGTTTGTCACCGTTGGTCTCGGGGTTTTCTAAAGTGATTTACATCATATTTTCTTCCCTCCTCTGACTTTTATGGTTGTCTCACTCTCTCACTGTGACTTTTCCAGCCTGTGTAGGAAAGAGCCTCAAAATAGTTTGAGAAGTTGTACTTCTAGAGGATTAGTGGGTCATCATAGCCATGTTTTCCTTCTTTGCCTGAAATTATATTTTTGACTGTAAACCTGTGGAAATGGTGATAGGGATGACAGGAGAGAAGAGCCAATATTTATCAAAAACTGTCTGTGATACACACGACTTTTCCTTGGAGCCTCTCTTGATTTTCCATGTGAAAACAGCTTTTCTTTTATGGAAGTGAATATTATAGTTTGAAAATTGTAGCAAATCCCAGATCTGTTCAATTCAATAAGGTCCTAAGCTTGGCTGTTCCTGAATAATTTTTTATTTAGTCCACTAGTGCACAAACTTTACACCATTACAGCAATTTCCCTTACTGTTTAAAACACTAAACTTTAACTATCAGCTAGTGTCCTATACCTTATATATTTTCTATAATTGATGCTATATGCTGTAAGTATTAAAATATAGTCAGCTAATTGGATAACAGTGTTACATTAGTTTAGTATTTCTTTTTTTACTTCAGTTTTGATTTTTTTTTTTGTTTTTGCTTTTTCTTTCCATCTCAAATTTTCTATTTGTTTTTGTTTTGTTTTGTTTTGTTTGTGATGGGTATTATGACTTTGATGCTAATAGATAAAACTGGAATGGACTTGATATTGATAACTACAAATGATTTTATGCTTGCCATGAGCTAAATTTAGCCAAGCTGATTGATCATGGATATCAACTAGTTACAAGAAGACAATAATTGGTAAACACAAATAACTTTTAAATGAAGTCCTAAATTATTATACCACTGTAATCGTTAGCAAAAGACTATGTTCCCCAAGTCAATCATTCATTCATTTATTCATTCATTTTTTCATTGAATAAACATGCTTTGAGCGATTTTACCAGTCACTGTGTCTTTGAGTAATGGCCTGAAAAGAATTTTATTTCACTCATTTATCTCTACCCTAAATTTAGTATTTTAATATGTGCAAAGTTTAGAATAGCAATTTCTTATTTTTATATGAAATGCCTAAATATTTAGGGTTGCATTAAGTAAGGGTTTATTGCAATACACGATAGGCACTCCTAGTTTACATCACTTTTTTTTTTTTTTACAGAAGATGTTGGGCGTAGGAGTTTATTAATTAATTAATTTATTTTCGCTGTGTTGGGTCTCCGTCTCTGTGCGAGGGCTTTCTCTAGTTGTGGCAAGCGGGGGCCACTCTTCATCGCGGTGCATGGGCCTCTCACTATCTCAGCCTCTCTTGTTGCGGAACACAGGTTCCAGATGTGCAGGCTCAGTAGTTGTGGCTCACGGGCCTAGTTGCTCCGCGGCATGTGGGATCTTGCCAGACCAGGGCTCGAACCCGTGTCCCCTGCATTAGCAGGCAGATTCGCAACCACTGTGCCACCAGGGAAGCCCGTTTACATCACTTTTGTGTTGCCATAGTATTAACCTAATAATCTAGAAGTTTTTAAACTCATTAGACCTAAATTAAGTCCCCCAAACTAATCAGCTATTTCTTATTTGTACTCATAGCTTATATTCAGGCAGTCTTACTCACGTTATATCCATTAATCTAATTTTTCTTTAATGATACTTTTATTCTTGATTTTTAACTCTGAAATTTTCTTATAAATATAGAAGTTTTGACAGGAAACCAGAAGAAAATTTAAATATCTGCAATCTCATGTACTAGACGTAAAACACATCTGTATAGATGCCCAGCATATGTTAGTATTTTGCTTACTCATAAAAATTTATTCTGCCAGGCAAAACAGTGAACATTTAGATGCATCCCTTTATGAGAATTTCACTACCCATAAATAAGCATATATATATAAAATTAAAAATTGGCATCCTCTTACATGTAGATAATCTGATGTCTACGTCTTAGTATTAACATTATAATAATATAATTAATATATAATGTTATTATAATATATAGTATATATGATATAATAATATAATGATTGTGAGCACTTTCTAATTCACTAAACATTCTTTGAAAAGATTTCATTATCACCATAATACTAGTGTCCTGTACTCTAAGTGCATCTGTCCAAATTTTATTACAATTTTTATATAAAAACCTTTGCACCTATCTTTGTCCACAGTTCTGATTATTTCCTAGTTTTGTCTAAGATAATATATTGGGTTAAAAGTGTAACTTTAAAAGCTTTGGTAGGTATTGTAAGAATAATTTCAAGTTATTCCTATTGTTTGTGCCACACTGAACACTGTTTCCTTTCTCACATTTCATGATACAACAGTAAAATGCTTATAAGTTTCCCATATATCTTGCTATGCTTTTTCTTTGGATTTTTCCCTCCTTAAATTTTATTCAATAATCAAAATTTAATTCAACAGTTACTCCAGAAAACTTTACTTAACATCCCCAGGCTGGGCGAGTTGATCTTTATTGACTCTCATAATAGTCTGTGCATATCCCAAAGAAAGACGTGTATCTATGCATATTTGTGTCTCACTTAAGAATGATGATCATATCTCTCTTTGTAGCGCCTGTGACCAGCACAATGCCTGGCCATGGTTGACATCAAATAATTTTTTTAATTAAATAATCATCTGACTGATATACTATTCAATCAATAAATTTGATTCTCACAACAAACTTTTCAAGTGGGCAAGTACTATTTTCCACTTCATATTGAGCAAAGAAATATAAAATGGATTACTTTCCTGGAGTCAGACAACTAGAAAATGTATTCAGTGTGTTTCTGGAGCCAGAAACAGACTTTATGAATCCTATTATACTATTATATTAATTTTATCAAATGTGACACAGGAAATCTATGATGGAAATAGCCAAAAGAACTGGAAAATCAGCTTGACACTTAGGAAGTGTTAGGTTACAATAAATATCATTATTTTTGCCCATATGATATTAATAGTGGATTTATATTACCTTTTCCATCGTTTTTTATTTCCACATTTTAAATGTCTTTGTAATAAAAAAATAACATGAACTGACTGTCATTAAATAATGTATGACATGATAAATCATTCTTAGTAATTTTTCATATAGGAATCTATTTAAAGACAGAGGATATGAGACTTACAGTGTGATTTATAAACGTGCATCATTAAAATATTTGAAATATGTTTTTTCAAAAACATCTGGCAAGCATTTTATGTAAAATTGTCCTTTTTCTTTTAACTTGGCCTCAGCTAGAGGAGTATATCTAGGAAGTCAATTTTTTCCTACCACAATAACCTACATTGCTTTAAAACAGCATTCTTTATCGGTAAAATGGCAGAGTAGAAATAGCATGAGCTTTGGAATAAAACATACCATATGTTTGAGCCCCAGGTCACCCCACTTCAGGATGTATGATGTTAGGAAACTTATTACACTTTCTGATCCTCATTGTAAAATGGAAATAGAAATAAATGTCCTGATAATAAACATCAGAGTCATTTATTGTGAATATTCAGTATATGTAAGTTTCACTTTGTTTCCATCTCTCTAGGAGGAAAGATGGTGTTGCTGGACAAAAGGCTGGGGAAATAAATGTTGGGTCTTTTATACCCCATATAATGAGTTTTCCTTCAGATGGTTATCAGATTTACAATAGAAGATTCTAGGGCCTTAATTTTGCTATGAATATGTAAGGTTGGTTTGACCTTTGAATAAGTGTGATTGATTGGTTGTGGTATAAAGCAGTGAATTAGCTTGGCCTGTTTAGAGGCAGCTGATAAAATCCACAGCTTTACCGAGCTTGCCTCACAAAGTTGCTTGTCTTCCAAACTGACTACTGGCCGAAAAGTTCTCTCTCTTCTGACTAGGGAAAGAGTAGTTCTTGGCAACTGAAGTGAGCTGCAGGCTGCTAAAATGAGTTCCAATTATTCTATAGTTTGTTGAGATTTCATGGGGCCAAAAAATAATATCATATAGGCTTACTGAAGCCCAAACACACTGAGATAAACACAGTAGTAAACTAAATATCAGTGTTATTACTCAAAAACAGGATTGGAGGATGTGGTGAAGATAAGGAGTCCCAACGGGCTTCCGCATCATTCTCTCAGAATTAGACTTGCTCACGGAGTCACTGGCAGTCCTGGGAAATCACCGACCACTTCTCACAACGGCAAACAGCCGACTTCAAGGCCATGAGCAGACTAGAATATTCCCAGTCTGCAGGCTGGCAGAGCCACAGGAATGAGAGCAGAGAACGGCTTTAGAGAGGTCAATTCCTTCTACCAGTTTCTGTAACCAGGTAAGTTATTTTTCTTTCTTTAGGAAGGAATTTCCGAGAGGTGTGAACTGAGGCAAAGAGTATTATAGTAAAGCAATAGTTCTCGAAATGTGGTCCCCAGATAAGCAGCATCAACATCACTGGGAACTTAATGGAAAGGGAATTTCTCAGGTCCTGCCTCAAACCTATGGAATTAGAGACTCAGGATACAGAACCCAGCAATCTGGTTTTTTTTGTTTGTTTGTTTGTTTGTTTTTTGCGGTATGCGGGTCTCACACTGCTGTGGCCTCTCCTGTTGCGGAGCACAGGCTCCGGACGCGCAGACTCAGCGGCCATGGCTCACAGGCCCAGCCGCTCAGCGGCATGTGGGATCCTCCCAGACCGGGGCACGAACCCGTGTCCCCTGCATCGGCAGACGGACTCTCAACCACTGCGCCACCAGGGAAGCCCCAGCAATCTGTATTTTAGCAAGTTAGACAGGTGATTCTGAGATGTTAAAGTTTGAGAACCATTGAATAGAGGAAGTCTCCTGTGCTAATTTCCTATTTATTTCTCTATAACAAATTACCACCAGTTTAACAGCTTATAACAACACCTATTCAATATCTGATGCTCCACAGGTCAGAAGTCTAGGTGGACTTAACTGTTTTCTTTTCTATGGGATTCAAAAGGCCAAAATGAAGGTGTGAACCAGGCCAGCATCTTATGTGGAGGATCTGTGGGTTGGGGGCAGGTATCTGATTCCAAATTCAGTTGGGTTTTTAACAAAATCCAATTCCTTGCTGTTCGTTTCCTACAGCCTGAGTTCCTCATTCTGTTGCAGGCTGTTGGCTGAGGGTTCCTCTCTGCTCATAGGACCAGCGCTCAGGTCCTTCCCATCTTACCTCTTCCATCTGAAAAGCTGACAATGGAATACCCTCTCATGCCAAAATTTTCTCACACTTCCAATCTCTTTGATTTCTCCTTCTGTTACCAGCCAAAGGAAACTCCTTGCTTTTAAAGAGCCCATGTGATTAGATTACATCAACCTGAATATCTGGTACCTTTTATTTCTGCATTTTAAAATAATTTTCTGCATTTCTCAAACTTTCTATAATCAACATATTTATCTTATAATAAAAAACACACATTCTTGTTTTGGAACAGAGTTTGGTCTTACTTTGTATAATTTTTAATTGGGCATTTAAATGAACAAAACCTTATTATTCCTGTGTAGCAAGAGAAAGCTGATAATTTTGTAGCCGCCCATCACATGAACTACTACTTAGATGCATGAAAATGTCCCACTATCCAGGGCTTGTTGAGAGACAAATATTTCAGATACTTAATTTCTTAGCACCCACCTGGAGATAGACAGTTGCACCGAACTTAGGCTCATGTTATCAGATGCCCTGCCCTAGATATTATATCCAAATATCTAACATTTTTAAAGCTAATTATGGAGAGATAGAATAGATATTTCACTCTGGCAACACAGTATTAACAGCAACATCTAGTCTCCAAATAATCAGATGTAACAGCAACTCCCCAATTTTCTCCCCAAATTGTGACAGTTTTAGAAAAGTAATATCAAAGAATTTCTGTAGAACCAGTTCAATGAACAGGGATTTTACTACCATTATGACTATGTGAAAATCATTTCTCCAAATATGACACCTAAAAACTCTTCACAAGGTTTTTATAAATTGCCTGAAAATACTTTTCAGTAACCATAGCCATTCTAGTGAAGAGTGGAAATTCTGGAAAACAGAAAGGACAAGATGGTGAAACCCAAAATACATCAAACTCTGATGATACTAACATCCATATTAGCAAATCAGTCCCTATAGAGTAATTTCAGATGCTTATCAAAGAATGGAGTTATTTAATATCACAAATTTTATTTAAAATAGGATATTAAATATTAGAATTGTTCAAATGAGCCCATAATTATTGAATTAAAGTCTAACTTCAAAAGTCACAAGCAATCAGAGTATTTCTATAGGTAGTTCTCACATTTTTTTCTTTTTTCCCTGTTAATGGTAACTTTTACATTTTATTTTTCACTGAACTCTCTGTCTCCCCTGTTGGAAGCCACTGACTCTGTCCTATCTCTTCTCCTGCAAGTACAATTTGGTCTAAAAATGCCTCGAGTATTTGTTGATGTAAAGTCAACTTTACTGAAATTTCTTCTTAATATGAAGTAAATGAAATTTGGAAAAAAATACCCTGGATTTAGGTTTTCTTTGTCTTCACACTGAGCTGTGTAATATTAATTGGGATGCCTTACCTGTCAAATTTTACTCCGTCATAAAATGGGAATTAAAATAGCCATTCCACAAGCTCACTGTAATATTAAATATATATGTCAAATGTTTTTGTACGATAAAACAATTTTTGCCTACAACAGACTCCTATTTGCCATTGTGTTATTTGATTTTAAATGACTTTGACTAACCGAGTGGACAGCAATTGCTTATTTAAACTTGAGTAATAATCCTAAGACTTAAATATTGTGCTTTCCTATTTAGGAGTGAATGATGAAGAACCACACTAGTTTATCAGGATTCAATTTACAGGGTTCATTTACCTTACAGTTTTAAAATTGCAGTCTTTTTGCCATACTGAACACCAAATAGGAAATGTTCTTAAATAAATTATTTAGATCTCTAAAGAAGTTTCATGTCAATTCTTAGAATATTTGCAAAAGAAAAGAACCGACTATCTGAACTGAATTGTTCACCTCCTGATATGTCTTTATGAATTGGTTAAATCTTCATTTTTAACCTTCTTAGAGATATCTTTACCTCTGTTTAATATTAAATAGATGTAAGATGTATTATTCCTACAATTTTAGCATATGGTTACAGTTTTTAAAACAAAACTATAATTCTCTGGTCTGGAAACATGAATAAATTGTGAAAACACTTCTTTAACATGACCATAGTTACATTCAAGAAGTTAGCTTTATATATATTTTTTTTAAATTTTTGCTTCATTCATCATAATTGTTTTAACAAGTAATATTATTGACAAATATATATTTCCTATAAGGTGACTACAGGTTGCAGTATTAGCTGACCTAATAGCATTTTGAACTCAGAGAGTTATCCCATATTATTCTAGATCAAGTGAAATCATATTTCTAAGTATCCACACACCACTACTAGATGAAAAGCACATTATCACAGTTCTATCTACGAGTGAACAGGATTCTGTTCCTACTGTTTGGAATAGACCTCCTGCAGTTAATGATTCTACACAGGCATTAATCACATCCTCTATCAAGTAGCCTAATGATGCTGAGGAGGTGGAATCATTATGATGCTAAATTATATTTTGCCTGGCAGGGAATGAAAATTCTCTTTTAGTAATTATTAAAGAAATTGGTAATAAGAACAAGAAAATGACATGTCAGAAGTATTATTTTAATTTTTCTTTAGAGAAAAAGAAATTATTTACAAAAAGCGAGCTGTCCTTTTCATCACTTTTCCCTTATTTCTTGTCAAGTTATTACATTGTCTATGTTACCAAAGTTACCTGTCCTGTTTGGAATATGTTGGAGTATTATACTTTTCTTACACTAAGCATCACTTGTAAAACTTAACTGGATCATATCCTCGTAACAAAGGAATATTTTACTGTTTTATATATGTGAAAGGCTTTCAGAGCTACAAAGCCCTGTATAAATCGTCTGGAACTCACTGCCAATTTTAAATTTTACCTCACAAGTAACTGAAGCCTGGTTATTAAAAAAATAACAACCAAGAGAAATAAATTAACTAAAATAGTCTTCAGAAGAATGTTATTCAGAAGAGGATGAATACTGCAGATTAAGAGTTCTGGGAGATAATTATAAGTGGGAATTAGCAATAGGTTGTCTTTGCTTTAAAGTGAAAGAATAGTAAAGCTTCTATTTTAAAATCCAATAAATTATGGTAGGCTGGTAGAGTTTTATGTCTTCCTTTTTTTCCCCTACATCCAATATACAATCATTTACCAACCCCTGTTAATCTTACTGCTTTTCATCCTTCAAACCATCCACATAGTCCTCTCCATCAAAACAAGAACAACCCAGTTTATCTCTATCATCTCTGATCTTTATTCATTCATCCTCCTCCTAGTGACATGTCCACCTTCATCCGTGCTCTCTTCCCGATGTCCTTCCATTCTCCAAAGATATCTTCTGAAACACAGGACTCATCTTGCCACTCTCCTGATTAGAAATTCAACATGACAGTTAATTTTATATGTCAGCCTTCTAGGATATAGTGCTCAACTGTTTAGTCAAACAATAATCTAGATCTTGCTGTGAATGTCTACTTAAAGATTTGTTTAACATCTAACTCAGGAGACTTTGAGTAAAGCAGTTTATCCTCCATAGCCTGGGTGGGATTCATCCCATCAGTTGAAGGCAAAGACAGATTTCCTGAAGAAAAGCAATTCTCAAGACTTTAATATAGAAAACTTGCCTGCAATCATAGGATTAAAAAGAACAACTTCTCTTTGAAAAAGAACTTTTCCAATTTCTTAAATCTATGTTTTAAATGGCAAAAGAACCACATGTTCATTGTAATAAGTCTGAAAATATAGACTATATATATATGTAAAATACAAATAGCATCCCCATCTCCTACAACAAAGTTATACATGTTAGTAATGTGTTCTGCAGGGTTCCATACCTTTCCTCTAGTATATTTTCAATGTTGCACTCTGTAATTAGATTTGTGATTGTCCAGATTGTGACTGGTAGATCATTTCCAGATCATTTGCTACATTTTTACAGCAATCAATACTCGCAGAATTAGTACTTGTACAGTAGTATTCATGATAGTCGAAATATTTCTAAGATGATAATTTTCTAAGAGGATGGTGTTGATAAGTAGTAGCAATAATCACAGGTCCATAGGTCCTAGTGAGCAGAAATTTTCTGATGCCAACAGCAATCATCCAAGACTGTGGCTAAGTATGTCATGTGGTGCCTTTTTGCAACTAGAAACTGAACCGGCAGATGATCCAGAAGAATACTTGGAATCTTTTCTATATAATAAATGATAATTTCTTGAAAAGCCCTGTCATTCTCTTCTGAAATGGAGTAATACAATTTTTGAAAATTATTAACTCAAGAAAATACTTTGGGCACTCAATAAATTATCCATTTAGCCAAGTGATTTTTGAAACTCTATCACAAATGAGAAGGTTTAGACTACTAGAGAAATCAAAGATGAGATTTAGAATAAAATATATATTAGATGCTCAATAAATGAATTTTGATGTCATGAATAAATGTATATGGACCAGAATAATGAGTAAAGATTTTAGCTATCATGTCATCAAAATCATAACTTTTATTTTGAAGGTATAAGCAAGAAACAAATGCTAGCTTAAAAAAAATCAGAGATGGAGGCAAAATGGGAAACGCATTAGTTAAGGTTTAGTTTCGTGATATATATCAAAATAAAAATGACTGTTGGGTTGAATTTTTACCAAGTATATTAATTTCTAAGGTGGCTGTAACAAAATGCCACAAATGACAGAAATTTTATTCCCTCATGGTCTGGAGCCTAGAAGTCTGAAATCAAGGTATCAGCAGAGCCATGCTTCTTCCGAAGGCTCTAGGGACAATCTGTTCTATGCCTCTCTCCCAGCTTCTGGTTGTTGCTGACAATTCTTGGCATTTCTATCTGTATCACTCCAGTCACTGCCTCTGACATCACACGGCCTATTTGCCTCTGTTTGTGTCTGTATCTCTGTGTTCAAATTTCCCTCTTCTTATAAAGACACCAGCCATTAGACTTAGGGCCCATGCTAATTCAGTATGACCTCATCTTAACTAATCACATCTGCAAAGACCCTTGCAAACAAGGTCACATTCACAGATCCTGCACGGACATGAATTTTGGGGGCACACTGTTCAGTGCAGCACCCCAAGTCTACCTTGTAAATAGACAGTGGTTTTCAACTGGACTCTATTACCGAAGTTCCTTTTAGGAGCATTTTGTTGTCAATAGCGTTTCTTTACAACATAAACTAGGTATATTTTAAAACTGTTGAAACTCTTTTTCTGTTTCTTATGTTTAAATGCTTTCCTCTGTTAATTCAAGTGAGGTTTATTCATCACAAGTAAATCGAAGACATATTATTTGTTAATTTTAATTTACTAGTTATATAAGGATTATGTGTGTGTGTGTGTGTGTGTGTGTGTGTATCTTTTCTTTTTAGTGTCTTTATGGTAACTCTTAGACAATAACTCATGTCCTTCTTTCTTTGTAAGTAGATAATTTTGTTCAAATTGCAGCCTCATTTTCCCCCAAAGCTTTTTAATACTACATCATCTTCAGATGATTTGAGTATTTTTCTTCTTTTATATTGATCCATCTTTAAAATAATGTGCTTTTCAGAGCGCTGGAAACCATGACTTCTACCGCAGCCCTACATTTTCTATGACTGATAATGGATGTGCAGTTGGGAAACTTTTTTAAAAGATTTGAAGCTACTGTCTCTTATTATTATTGCTTTTTTTCTCATTCTGTTTCTAGAGAGAGGAAGCTGGAATGTGTTAACGCAAACTTATTTTTACTGATTTTAGTAAGATGATAGAAGTAATACTTAGAGAGTCTCATAGTCTTGTCTGTGGCATTTTTAACAAAATGTTCAATAGTAATACATTAATTTCTTTTGGAAAATGTAAAGGCTTTTAAATGTATAACTGATCTTAAACTAAAATTCTTACTTCATTATTACTGTATGAAAATAAAAGACCCTTTTTCATTTTAGGTATTTTTCTGTATACCCAGTAGTTATTTTAATTTTTTTAAATGTCTTAAAATGCATATCTTTTTATGGCTTGATAGCTTATTTCCCTTTAGTGATGAACAATATTCCATTGTTTAGATATACCACAGTTTATTTATCTAGTCACCTACTGAAGGACATCTTGGCTGCTTTCAAATTTTAGCTATTATGAATAAAGTTACTATAAACATCTGTGTGCAGGTTTTTGTGTGGACATACATTTTCATCTCCTTTGGATAAATACCAAGCAGTGCAATTGCAGGATTTAATGGTAAGAATATGTTTAGTGTTGTCAGAAACAACAATTTTGCAAAATTTTTAATTTTAATGAAGTCCATGGATTGTGCCTTTGGTGCTGTATCTAAAAAGTCATCGCCATAACCAAGGTCATCTTGGTTTTCTCCTATTCATATTCTAGAAGTTTAATGGTTTTGCATTTCATATTTAGGTCTATGATCTACTTTGGGTTGTTTCATTAGGGGTGTAAGTTTTGTGTCTATATTCATTTTCTTGCATGACAATGTCCAGTTGCTGCAATATCATTTGTTGAATAGATACACTACTGTTTTAAGTGGAGAGAAATTATTTTAGTTATAAATATAATTGTAAGCATTCAATGTTTATTTGTGATTTGGTAAAAATATTTCTCTTAACTAGTTGGGAAACACAGGGTCTAACCTTGCCACTCATGGTGAAACCTTTCTACTTACCCTATTTTCCAGCTTCCGTGTTTATAATGAATTACATAATCTCTAATCTCCTAAGAATTTTTGTCTCTAAAATTCTTTGAACATGAAGTATCAGATTTGAATTGATTCATACAAGCACTTGGGAAGACTCAATTATTGGAAACTTAAAATATCTTTTAGCATAGTGTAGACACAACCTTAGAATCAGTGGGACATATTTTAGGGAAAAGTGAAGAAGCCCTCAGTGAAAAGATGTTTCATTTAGTTCTACTTCTGCCTTTTTCCTGCATTTTCCTATTGTATTTCAGTTTATTCCCCTCTGTCAATATTCTAATTTGAAAATTATCTTAGCAATGGTGAAATACAAATCACCACTGTTTTTATTACTTACAAGGACTATTTGACACATCTATGTAAAATATTCAGGTAATTAACATAGAATTTTGAGGCTCATAAAAAATCACTACACTCAACAGAACTTCCTGACATCACATAATAGATTGATTTTTAATGTAGTGTAATGTTTAGTCTCAGTGAGTGAGATTTCTGACTATAATTAGCTTTGATGGCTCAGAAAAAATATTATCTATGGTGATTGATGATACTCTAGCTATGTATATGAGAGTCAATAATTAAATTACATTCAGAACATAGAGGTATTTATGTCATTTTATTTGTGCTTCATGAATTTACTGTCCTTATCTCAGAATTCTTCAGTAATGTTTTGGCCACTCCAATTTTATTTCCATGGATTTATATAAAATTTTTACTTGCTATTAATTATTTGGAAAATTTCAAGTCTGAGGTGCAGTGCTGCTTTACATATACATTTTTGCTAGAATATTTCCAAATGATTATTCTGATTAAGGGCTATTGTACAAAACGTTTTCTATTGCAAATAATCTTTTTATTTTTTTTTCCTCTGAGGCTGTGATAATGTCAGTGCTAATTTAATAAACTAGTAACTTGATCCTTCTAATTTCCTTGATTCATGCTGTAGAAGCCTCTGCCTAATAGAGAAATCATACAATTTGTTATCTTGGTTGACTCTACATTCCAGATGCTGAAATAATGAGCTCAGGATATTTCAAATTTATTTGGAAACAGTTTATATAATCTCCCTTAGTTAAAGAAGCTACAAGCAGGATAGAATGATTAAATTATGATATTCCAAAATATAGATATGCTCCTGTCTTCTCCTTCCCAGATTTCTTTTCCTATGTCTCCTTTTCAATTCTAAGAAAAGGACACCACACAAATTTTGCATGACACGTAGAGTCCTCACTGAGCTGACCTCACAGGTGTTTCCATCGAATCCTAGAATATGTGTCAAGCTCATCTCACACTAGATCAACAACCTCCAACAGTCTATGTACTTTCACATTCTAATGCCCTTACTTATGCTTTGCTTTGTAGTCATAACAGGGTAATATGTGTTCTAGTTCCCCTTCTTCTCCAAGAAAATAGTAACACTGTACTTTTCTGCTCCATTTGAAGAGTGATGTGGAAATATGATATAGCTTGACCAGTTAAACATGAGCAGAAGTCAATTGCAGGAAGGAGATGTAAGACCTAGTGAATTAATATTTATACCCTCTCCCTGTGCCATAAGGATCTTAGATGCATGTGTGTGAAGTTGAGTCTCCATCAGCGTAAATCCTAAGTGTCTACAACGGGCAGAGCTTCTGCATCAGTCAGGCTTCTGGCAGGAAAGAAAATTCAACTCACTTGGTTCAAAGAAGATAATGTAATGAAGGTACGACTTGGAGAAGCGGGGCCAGGGTTAAGGGGAATCACCATAAATGTCAAGGCCCCCAGAGGTAAGGGGGGGGGAAGAACATTCCAAGTAGAGGAGGTAGCAGGTACAAATGAAAGGGAGAGGGGGCACTGAGCATGGGTTTTCAGCACTAAAGCAAATTAAAAAACTACAGAGACTGAGCGTGAGATAATCATGAAATGAGAAAGAAAAGTAATACTAATACTATGGTAAATTCATGTCTAATTGAGTGAAAGCCACTGCTCAAAGTACTTGATCTGTGTTAGCTTATTCGAGTTTTTAAATGATTATATGAAGTAGGTACAAGTAATAACTTCTCTGAGAACTGAGGCTCAGAGAAGGAAACATCTTGTATAGTTCATCCGGTTAAAGTGTGAAGGTGTTTAGGTTTGAACCCAGGCAGTGTAGCTCCACAACTCTTGTCTATAACAACTACACTACACCCGCTCACACAGCTGGGTGAAAGATCGTGCAAGACTTGTGTGGCAAATGAAGGATTTCTTTTTCTCTTCCTCCTAAGAGAAATAGGAATCCACTGTAGTGTTTTAAAGGATAACCTGAGCATATGTGATTTCTAAAATGGCTATTCTTTTTGTAGTGTGGAGAACTGGACGGAGAGCAAAAGGTACACGTTAGTGAAACTATTTAGATAGAATCAGTATTAGTCTAAGCAAGAAATGGTGGTATTTGGCTTAGAGTGAAAGTGGTACTGATGCTGAAAAATATGAATGCCTTTGAGACAGATTTAGAAAGTAAACTTGAAAGATCTCAATGTGAATTATATACAGACGAGAGGATTAAGGACAAGCATTAAGGACAATGCCTATGTTACTGTCTTATTCAACTGGATTTACTATGGGGTTGTTCATTAAAATGAAAATAGTGAAGAAACAAAACAGCAAAAGATAGAGATGAGTTTGGTTTAGGACTGGCTGACTTTGAGTTGGCTTTTATTTATCCATATGTAGATACTGATTAAGCAACTTTTGGTGATGTCTGATTCTCACTAGAGCTACTAATTTGGAGCCTATTTTTCTAGAGATGACATTTACAGCAATAAACGTGGATCAGATTACCAGGACAGAGAATGCAGAGTGAAAAAAAATGGGGTCTCAGACCAGGTCTTAATTGCTCCGACATTTAACAGCTCAGGAGAAGAGGTAGGATTTTAGCGAAGAAGAGGTAGACCCCCAGCAAAGAAGAATATGAGAAAACACTATAAATAGTGCTGAGAAGAGTACAAAGATGATGAACATAACCAGATACTTAGAATAGAAAGCAGAATGAAGAGTTGTCAGTGAAACCAAGAAGAGATTGTTTGAAAAGAAAGGCCACAGTGTTGAAAGTTGCTAACAGTTCAAGCAGTTAGAAAAATAAACGAATGGCTCTTGGTGTCAGATATGACCTTAAAAACCAGTTATTCCAAATTTATTGTTGTTAGTGAGATCCAGAGAAATTGAGGAATATGAAATATGTATTTTATACCATGTTATACATAGTGGCCATCATTATTTTCTCATTTAATTATCTAAAACAGTTAAAGTGCTTACATAATCACATCAGGAGGCATATATTGTCATTTATTAGGAAAAATTATCCACAATTTGCAAATAAGACAAAGGGAATGTGGTATGTCCTTTCAATGTCATGCAGGGGCATTGCTTAAAAGAATCACCCAAAGATTATGTAATTCTCCAGGAAAATGTACTTGAGTTAGATTTAGCTCTTTACTATTTGATTAGTTCCCAGACACCACTGTAAAGCCACGTCTTAGTTTACAGGTTTCTCACCAGCAAAAAAGAAAAGAAAAAAAAAAAAACATAAACCCCAATTTATGATTTTATTGCCCCAGAGAATTTTAATTAGTGTCATGTCTTTCATGGTATTATTTTTATTATTTCTTATTCTACTATTTATAAATGCCTTAAAATGTTCTTTGAACCAGCTCTACTATCTCTCTGCACCCCCAATAATGAAATAATTTTTAGTTTCATTTATATTTGTATAAGTAAGATAATTTTTAAGTTATACTTTCGCATAATCAATTGGTTTACTAGATTAAATCACTGTTTTACTGTAGCAAATAGCCCAGTGGTAGCCTGAAAATTATTGCTTCACTACAGATTATGTGATGAAATATCAAAAAAAGCTTACCTGAGGGCTTCCCTGGTGGCGCAGTGGTTGGGAGTCCACCTGCCGATGCAGGGGACACGGGTTCGTGCCCCAGTCCGGGAAGATCCCACATGCCGCGGAGCGGCTGGGCCCATGAGCCATGGCCGCTGAGCCTACGCGTCTGGAGCCTGCGCTCCGCAATGGGAGAGGCCACAGCAGTGAGAGGCCCACGTACCGCAAAAAAAAAAAAAAAAAATTACCTGAAAATATTTTTCTAGAAGTTACATTTTATTATGCATAGTAGGATAACAAAATCGAACTATTTCCTTCTCAGACTGAGACTGTAGCACAATAAATGCCAGTTGTTCCCACATCACAAGTTGAATTGTGATTCGACTATTTGAAATGGAGTAAAAAGCAAACTTTTTTTATTTTTTTAATCTAAAGCTTCTCAACTACATAGAGACAACAAAAGTGTCAGGATTTAGAGATTAAGAGAAGATTTTAAGGGAGAGTTCTTGAAGTGCTGTGAGTCCCAATCGCAGTCCTCAAGGAAACAAAGTGGAAGGTACTTCCCTCTTCATATAATGTGAAAAAATAACAAGTTTAAGAAGACCACTCAGATAGCTTACTATGGCCCCCCCTTGAGCTTGAGGCGCACAGTGTATTCTTGTCTGACTCATATCCTCCTAAGGAACAAAAGACTGGATAGCTAGGTGGTATTAGGTCAGATCAAGGACAGAGGTGTCTGAGTTGAAATCAGTCTTCTGACAGTTTCTTCACGCTGCCACTCTGGAGGCTAGAGGCTTCCAATGATTAGAGCAACATGAGCGCTGTAAATATCCTCTCTCAAAATCCCACAACCAGGTGAGATGTTACAGTGAAAGCAAGGCTTAGACCAAATTCTATCTCTCATAGAAAAATGAATTGGCAAATAGACCCCAGACAGTCCTGAGCTGTACTGTTGCAGCCATATTCAGTCCTATATCCCATAAGTTCATCGGTACTCAGTTCTACATTTAGTACCTTTTCCTCTAGTACGATGACAGATTCCTTCATATCATGGTGGCACCGAAGGAATAAACACCTGGGCTAAAACCCCCACTTGGGAAAATGTTACACCTTGAGTTCTCTAGAACTTGTCCAAAAGCCAAGTATCTGTACAAATTTGCTAGTCAATAAACATATCTCAACCACTACCCGTTTAGCAAATACATACATATTTGTAAATTCCCTTAGGCTGTTTAACAAGTCCTCTACTGCAGATTGAAGTAATGATAGTTCAATCGTTTTTAGTTGAAATCTACCTCTTTATGATTTTTTCCAGGGGTTCCTTATTTCTCTCAGTAGAAATCGAAAGTTCCTAATTTTCAAATGCTGACTCACTACCCTTAGGTAGTAGAATATTCCTGATTAAAGTATTTCAAGTGTCAACCAAATACCTAGAGGGTATAATACAAATATGTATTCCATAAATGTCACACATGTGATGATGAGTTATTTTTAAATAAATTACTGACATTATAAGACCTAAATTTATATAGGGTTTCCTGGCAATGGATTGGGTACGCTATTTGCATAGGACAAGATATAGGCAATGGCTAAAACTAACCATCCAGAATAGAGTTGCTCTTGGTAACCCTAAAGGGAACCACGTGTGAGAAATTCCCAGTGATGGGGCAGTGGACTCGGAAGAACCCACGCACCATAAGAGAAAGTGTCAGCTTTACGCATCTACCAGGCACACACAACATTATTAATCTAGTAAGAGCTTTCATGCCACACTCCAACAACTAGTGTGGATTGAAAACTTCTCTCTTGATGGGGGATGGGTGGAATTTCAACTGTAAATGAAATTCATAATGTTGAAATTAATACAGTGGATTGAACAAAATAATTATTGAACTGAGACTGTGTGTGGAACTGGAAGTTACTGGTGGATTCTTGTTATCTGAAAGTGACCACGGCAGGTATGGGATGTGCACTGCTTTTCACCCAAGGAAGCAAAGGCAAAACGAGTCTCACAGCACAGGGGGAATGGACAGTGGAGGATAAAAATAAGGCTCCTTTATATATGCTCTCTGTGAGTTCCATTCTTCAGTATAATGATTCCTGTCATTCAGATGATTCAGAGTGAAGCACCTTTGAAATAAACTTATTTTTTTATCACTCAGTCTTTTATAGCATAACCATAATGAGTTAAAGGGAGATTCTCTTCCTGTAAGAGTGAGAAAAGGAAAGAAAGATAAAGTAAGTGAGGGAAACAGAAGACACCATCCTGCCTCATATGTTTTAGGACATTTTATCTGCAGTTGTTCAAAATTTCAGATTTAAGATGATGTATCAACTTGTTGGCTGAATAATGTCATTCAATAAGCCTGCCCCTAGCTACCTATTACATGTAGGTTTTCTCTGGGCTATAATTCCTCTCTCATAATCTCTAAAATGACCATTCTAAGTGCTTTTGGCTTAAAAGACTATATTCCAGAAAAAATATAATTGGAGAAAGGATTGCAGATTGGGTAGGAATTTGAATAATGTTATAATTACTATATATTTAATTACCTTTTCTTTTTGCATCAGCTCCAATCTTCCACTATTTAACATCATTATGTTCACTTATCATGTACATTTCTGTGCAAATTATCAAATGTGCCAATCAAATTATGGGGAAAAATTGTCAACTAATTTTAGAGTAAAATAAATGATTTATAAAATATTATACTTAACGTATGATCCTTGATAAATTAAAATTAGTTTTTACTATCCTCAGTGATTCTTTTGTTCAGATAACATAGAACTACCTAGAGTGACCTGATTCTGCCATGGAACTAAGAGAATCATTAGATTTTAGAGGAAGAATGATGGCTGTAGGGAGACACAGTTGACTAGCTAAGCTGCTCAGATGTTCACACTACCTCCCAATAGGTGAAAAATTGTGCCCTGGAGTTATCACGTCAGAGCTGCTGAATGCCATCCTGATGTTGTCATAAAACAGTGTCATCAATGATCAAGTTTCCCTCAGTTAAGTATAAAACCCCCAGCTCCCCTCCATAAGCTAACTGAGTCTCACTGTACTCTCTCACTTTGATATCTGTGATGAATTTAAAACCTTATAATCAGTAGAAAAGTGTGGTTTTGGTTGGGTGAAACAAGTTATAACTAGAGCTGAGTATAAATGCTGTTATACTCAGGATAGCTATCAGTAATACATGAACTATAAATGCACACATGTTTCCTTTGAGATCAACTCAAGGAAGAAAGGAAAAATGTAAATAACCAGATGATGTAATCTCCAAACAGTGCATCCTCAATTAAAATGAATATAGTACATAGCTTACCTTCAGTATAAAAGGATAATCAAGTTCCCTTAAGGAAGACTGCATGTCAACAAAAGCAAAAATTAAAATTGCAAACAGAATGAGCTTTCTCATGAATTTGTAAGATATAAAGGGAATGTGTGTGTGTGAGTGTGTGGTTGAGAAATATTAAAGGAAAAAGAAGAATCTGTGACCTTCTTGTTTTCCTTTCTAAAAAGAATATAGTCAGAAAGTTCTGAAGGTTCTGCACTTTAAAAATAGATTGATGGAAAGAACTAGTAATACTCCCAGTTATAGGAAATGTAATTTTTAGGAACTTCCCAGCAGGAACATAATAAGTAGGCGAAAACTTGCAAAAAATACAGAGAGTCAGTCTTGAGGCTTAGTAATCATGTGATTTTTCCATGAAGACTTTGAGCTGCTGAAATGAGAAGGTTTGTATTTGTTGTAAATAAAACAAGTAAGTACTTATATTAAAACTTGAGAGAAAAATCACTTTTTCTTACAGCCTAGTAAGTTGCAATCAATAGTCTGCTTGCCTAATTGAAATATTTTTACCAATTTATCTGCAATTACCAAAGAAATATCATGTAGAGGTAATTACGTACTATTCTCACTTTTTGAAAAATATGTTTTATCAAATAGCGCTTGTATATATCAATTGACCCTGCACAAATTCAAAGGGAATCTGGAGAAACTACTGAGGGAAATGCATTGTACTTTGCAGCTCCATTTCAAAGTTATAGAGAGTTAAGGATCCAGCTGCTAGCTATAAAACAGTTATGTGCATCTATTTGTCTGACATTTATTATTTTAGCAATATTTCTGTGTAGAAGCAATATCTCTATATTTAAAAGATACATTATTTTACTTTTATTAACTAAGGTCTTTACTCCTTTTTTTTTGGTTAATTATAAGCCTTGTCCTTTAAATCCATATAGTTTCATAGTTTATTAGCAAGCACAGAAGACAATATTATTATGGGTAATATCTATTGAGCATTTGCCAGGTGCTATGTGAAGGACTTTACATGAACTAGCTTATTTAATCTACAAAACAAATCTTGGAAGTAGATATTTTGTTATCATCTTAGTTTTTCCAATGAAAAGAAATAAGGCACAGAGAGGTTAAGGCATGCTGTTGGTTGCAGATCAGGCTGGGAGCAGAGCTAGACTTTGAAGTTAGTAGTTTTCTCTGAAGCCTGATGCCTGACCACAGTGTCATGTTTCCTCTGTTACAAAATACTCAGCCAAATAAAAGGAGAAGAATGTTTCTTATAAACAGTCAGCCTTTCAGGCAAAATCACCAGCGGCTTACAAAAGATGATATTATTTAACATAAATAAGTAAAAATTACTACAAAGCAAAGTGTTTCAAGTACCTTGGGAAAAAAGGACAAGAGTATAAATTAAAAAATTCTGTAGATGTACCATATACTGAGATAATGCCGAAAGCTCACTAATGGTGTGCTCATAAAGCATTGTTTTAAAACACAATGCATGGAGAACTTAACACATTAAGAGGTTATTGTTCCTTTGACATGATGGCTGAGGGTAGGGCGGGAGGGTGAATTTATCCACAGGCAAACCATTGTTTTCCAAAGACTACAGAATTATTTGTTTCCATGTTACGGCATATAATTATTTTTAAACAAAAATACTCTATTTTTAATCCTGTGTTTGAAAAATGTTGGCACATTTTAGGACTTGAATGCTTTGCAAATATTGGACAAGTAAGTGTGAGAGCACCTCTCTGTGGTGGGAAGTTATTACTGTTTTAAAAAGAGAAAAACGTTTTTAAAAAAGACTTTTTCAGGAGCTGACAATTATTTTGTGTCTTTTCCAAGCCGTTTGTCTTTCTCCTGACTGCAAAGTTATCCCTCTTTTTCTCTGTTAAGTATTGCTAGCAAATAATTAACATTTAGGGTGTTATGCTACTTCTGACTTTCAAAGAAAAAGGCACAGCATAATTCCGGATCTTTAGGAAAGTTAAGGATAAGTTAATGACATCATATTTCTTTCTTCTATATTTCTAAGAAAGAATGTATTAATATTCATTTCCAGAATACAAAGGGAATATTTCAGTATAGGTCCCCCAGAAGAAGCAGAACTACTAAGAAATGATGCCCATCTGTCTGTCTTCTCTCCCTGACTTCATGTCCTGTGGACTCCAAGCTCCAGTATCAGACACAGGCAACAGTCTGACCTAGACAATTGTGTAAGGTTGAATTCTTAGGACTGAATCTGATCCTGGAGCTTGGGGGTCACAAAATAGGCCACGATGGAGAGAATATGGATGTAAAGTAAAGTAGCAACAATCCGGAACCCATAAACCAAAAAAAAAAAAAGCTAGAGGCCACGAAAACAGAATGAAACCTATGTGAGCCCTTATTGCCTCTGACCTTGACTGTGTAGTTTTCCTGCAGAAGTCAAGCCCCTTCCTCATGGAACTAAATACCCACACTGGTCCCAGAGTAGAAGAAGCTGAAGGAAGGCTCAGTGGAAGGTGGGCAATGGCAGACCTGGCCACTGTCTCTCACCAATGAGATGAGCCAGCAGACCAGTGAGGACATAAAATGACTGCTGCTTCATTTCCCCTCCAGTCCCCTGTAAGAAACTCTGCTATATCCCACCCTAACCAGAGACATACAGAAAATAAATGCTGGAAAGTGTGGTAAGGCCTAGCCAAGTGGCCACATCAAAAGGCCACCATAGCTCACCCCTTGTCAACCCATGCAAATCTCCTTTAACTGTATTGATCTCCAAATATTGAAAACAGCCAAGTCGTGCTTCCACCTAACATGGTACAAATATCCCAGGTCCAACTGAAAACAGATGAATCCCTTCCTCAGAAGGGATACAAAGTCCCTTTTTTGTCTTTGCATGATAGTCATTTTCTATTAATTCGTTCACACTCTCTCATTGATATCCTGCAGCTTAAATACAGAGATATAGTTATGTGGCAATGGGTCAATTCTCATGGAATTAATTAGTCTAACCATGGTTTTCCTTACAGAGCCACAGATGTAATGGTGGAATGGTCTAAGGGAGACTCAGTTATGGTGCCAGCTAGATGGCAATACCTTTCAGGGCTGAGGTGATATCTCCAGAGTGTTCTGTATGATCACCATTCCTTCACATATAGTGCTATATCTCCCATAGTCAGAGTTCCTGGGTCAGGGAATCAAGGGAGGAAAATGGGAGAGGCTCCTCCACTATCACTGCAAGTGATCCACTAGCAAAATATTTGCTTCTCATCTCCATGATGTTAAGTCCAGTGAGATCTTAGTACCAAGGAAAATAATGCTTCTGCCAGGGAACCTGACAATACTTTCATTGAAGTAGAAGTTGAGAGTTTGACCTAGCCAGATGGGACTTCTGAATTAACAGGCAAAGACTGGGGTTTCTGCACTAGTTGGAGAGATCCTTCTATCAATATGAAATTGGGTTGCTACCAAATAATGTGGGTAAAGGAGGGTCTGTATGGAATGCAAAAGATCCTCCAGGGTGCCTTTTAATACTTTCATTTCCTATGATTAAAGTCAGTGGAAAACTATCATAATTCAGGTTGGGCTGCTATGGTCCAGTTCCTTCAGGAATAAAGGTTTGGGTAAGTTTAGCAGGCAAGAATCTATGACCAACAGGAGTGCTTGCTGAGGGTATAGGGTGTACAGGATGGTAATGGAAGAAGCTTGTTATACATACCAGCTATGATCATGTGATCAGCTGGAGAAACACAGGCTGTAATAGTTATGAGTACTTCTTCCTTATTTTGATATGAATATGTTTGTGTGTATGTGTGTGTGATAAATCTCCCCCCTCCCACATACACACATCACATCACACATTTTTTTTCTTTGTGTTCTCCTCTTTCTCATACTCTAATCATGTAAAATAAGATATGCTAATAATATCTAACTCTATATAACACAAAGAGCTATAAATGAGAATCCATGAAAATTAGTATTTTATTGGCAAATATAAATGATGAAGAAAATTGAATGTTGACGATTTAGCCTATAAAAGAGAAAGCTAAAGGAACTATGTTTTGAAGAAGATGTAAAATTTCTTCTAAAGTGAATCTAAAAGAAAAAAAAGGAAATAGAAAGGAAGTATGGAAAGGAGGAAGGAAGGAAGGAAGGAAGGGAAAAAGGAAGGTAGAGGGAAAAGTATAGGTTCTCCTCACTGGAAGTGTTCTACATAGAACCAAAAATGACACGAGAGAAATGTGTTTAGACTTGCTCTAGTTTCATTTTTCTAAGTCATGTTTACAATCCAGAAATTATAAACATTTATATTCAACACTAATATTTAATAGAAAGGTGAGGCCTGAATTTTGAGTAAACAGATGACATCTACTACAGGAAAACACGTTCAGCTCCACTTCTTGTTTGCCTACATCTGTTTCCAACCTAGATCATTTGTTTGGCTTCCTTCCGTGCTGCATGTACACAGATAAAACAGGTTTATTCAATATCTTATTGAGATAGAGTAATTCACTAATTTGCTATATTTAAGACTAAGACCTTACTGTACGGCAGGTTTTAGTCAATGTTTTCAAAAGAGGTGCTGATGCAAAGACTGAGCTACCAAGGTAACTGTCAATAAACCCATCTTTTGTTGAAGTGCCAGTTCCCATTTCTCCTGCTGTGACTTTTTTTTTTTTTTTTTGCAGTACATGGGCCTCTCACTGGTGTGGCCTCTCCCATTGCGGAGCACAGGCTCCGGATGCGCAGGCTCAGCGGCCATGGCTCACGGGCCCAGCCACTCCGCGGCATGTGGGATCTTCCCAGACCGGGGCACAAACCCGTGTCCCCTGCATCGGCAGGCGGACTCTCAACCACTGTGCCACCAGGGAAGCCCCGACTTTTTTTTTTTTTAACATCTTTATTGGAGTATGATTGCTTCACAATGGTGTGTTAGTTTCTGCTCTATAACAAAGTGAATCAGTTATACATATACATATATCCCTATATCCCCTCCCTCTTGCGTCTCCCTCCCACCCTCCCGATTCCACCCCTCTAGGTGGTCATAAAACACCGAGCTGATCTTCCTGTGCTATGCGACTGTTTCCCACTAGCTATCTACCTTACGTTTGGTAGTGTATATATGTCCATGCCTCTCTCTCGCTTCGTCCCAGCTTACCTGTGTTTTCCGTGGAGACGGCATGGCGTATTACCCTTCAGGAAGCCCTCCTTAGTAACTCAGGTTGGTGAGCTGGGCTCCTTGCAGGAGAGCAGAGGATTAACTGCAGACTCTCCTGCTGTTCTCAGTCAGCAACCAGGTCGATTACTGGTTCAAACAGATGTTTCTCTTGTAGATCTTTAAGAACTATAATTGGGTGGAAAAATAGCATGTTTCACTTAATTCAATTTACTAGTTGCATTCATTTGTTGGAAACTCACTTAAAATCCACATAAATATGTTGTTCTGAATAAATGAAGAGATTCTGAGGTGTATGATTCTGTCCAGATGTCAATAAAATATATTACACAATGGTTGACACTAATAAATGGCAGCTTAACTCTGAGAGAATTCTCTGTGAACATAAGCCTAACTCACTTGATAACAAGGGTCTTGACGTAGTGTCTAAAGTTCTCTAGGTCTAGCAACTTCTCTATCTGGGTTATTGCAATATATTTATCTTCTGGCATTGACAATTAAATACCCAGTAAAACTTAAGTTAATATCATATTTTAATATAGGGTATACATTTACACATATTAAATACATATTGTACTATTATATTTATTTAGCTCTATGATGTGATACACAAGAGAATAATTAAAGGAAAAGGATAAAAACAAAATTGCATGATTATTTCGTATGTATACAATACCTTTGTTATTTGCAAATATCAGTAAGTTCTTTTAATTTACTTTGTATTTTATTAGGCAGTAAAACCAATGGAAATGGAAATATAGGAAGAACCCAACATATTTTATTTATTAATTTAAATTAATTTTTATTGGAGTATAGTTGATTTACAATGTTGTATTAGTTTCTGCTGTACAGCAAAGTGAATCAGTTATACATATACATATATCCACTCTGTTTTAGATTCTTTTGCCATATAAGTCATTACAGAGTATTGAGTTTCCTGTGCTATACAGTATGTTCATATTACTTATCTACTTTATATATAGTAGTGTGTAATGTCAATCCCAGTCTCCCAATTTATCCCTCCCCCCTTTCCCCTTTGGTATCCATAAGTTTGTTTTCTACCTCTGTGGCTCTCTTTCTGTTTTAAAAATAGGTTCATTTGTACCATTTTTTTAGACCCCACATATTTTAAATAGTTATTAATTTACGGGAAAGAATCTAAAGAAATTATAAGCTTGAGAGATGGAGTATTTTTAAAATGTGATCTGTAATTTTGAAATTTTTATTGACAGATGAGAGTGGAGGAACCAATGTAGCGACATGCCCATTCAGTTGATCACACAGAATTTTATATTTTTTTGCTGTGTTACATAATTTTTTAACATTCGTCTCAATTTGAACCAATATGGCATATTAATTCATCAGAATACTGCATAATTATATTGATGGGTTAGCTGGCCATTTTGAACAGTAGGACTCAATAAGAATTTTCTTCTGGATTTATTTTTTCATTAGACCCATATTCAAGATCATTCACTGTGGTTTACATATTTTTAATATGAAGAGGAAGACTTCAACTTAGATTTTGTTTTAGGACACATTAGGAAATTCTGTGGAGCCATAGTTTTGGAAGTGGCCCTGGAGTTAATATCCAATGTTTACATAGTTTAATAATTTAATATTAGGGTTTTACTTTATGTAACTGTTGTGTTTCTAAACATTTTCTCTGTATCATTTCTGGGATAACTTACACTCAAATTAGTTCTTAGGAAGCTCATTTTGAGAGTTAACTATGAATTCAGTGCTCACTCAATTTTAATTTGTTTCACCATTGCATGGGAGATATCAACAAAGTTATCTTTCTTACTGAATGAAGGATAGCTGTATATAAGGCACGTGATATTTTTGTTTAGTAAACACCTTGTCATATAAAAAAGTTTGTAGGACATACTAACAAGTTCAGAACATCTGAGAAAGCTATTTTCTATCTCTTAATAAAGCCATAAAAAGTCTTTCACTGGACCAGTGGAAGTCACATAGTGACAACCTAAATAATTATAAATATTAATCTTTATTCAAGTCATATCATCTTTCAAATTCAGCAGGCAATTCAAGTCATATCATCTTTCAAAGTCAGCATTCCTAAAATACTTAATCAGAAATGTGGCACACAAAATTTTTCATAGCAAAACATCATACAATCCACCAACAAAATACTAAGAAAAACATTAATTATAAATTTAAAAAAAATCATTCATCAGAATCATAATCTGTGCCATAGGTGTGATCCTCTAAAGATTATAGTCATCATTTTGTCAAGACTATTTCAAGTAAACTCCTCAGTCTAGTCCCCTAATCCTCCAAAACATGCCCAGTTCTGCTATGAATAAGTTTTCTTCTATTCATACCTTCCTTCGATCTCTCACTCTATCTTCCATTTCACAAATTTATTATGGAGTCTTGAGCCATCTGTCTACACCCTTCCATATACTCTCAACATTATCGAGGATTCTGACAATTTTGAAAGTCAAACACTATTAAAATGTTCTTTCTCATTAATAAGGACAGTCACTTTGAGACAATTATATCTCTCTTCCCCTTTTCTCACCACAGCACTTAACTCCATATGTATTCATGTTAAAGAATAAAATAAAGCCTTTAAGGAAAAGAAAAAGCACAGTATAACAACCTTAAAGCCAGCCAATTTATGGAGAAGAAAATTGAATAATAGAAACCTAGATTCTTAATATGAGAAAGAATCCTTTCCCTTAATGCAGAAAGCTCCTATGTAATAACCAGAAAAAAAGATTAATAGTCTTTGCTTGAACAATTATAGCAGTGGGAAATTCACTACTTTATTGGGGGAGTTAATTTTATTGCTAGACAGCTTTAAAATTGGAAAATTCCACCTGATATTTGTTCATTTTTCCATATAGATCATGAGCAAAGTGTAAAGCTAATGTAGCTGACCTCATCCAGACTCTGAACAGGGATGACCTCCCTGGATTTGTGTGCTTTGTACTGCAGATAATTTGACAGTAAAGGGCCATGTAGTGTTCACCATTCAAAATGTTCTCGTGTAAAAATATCTACACAGATTCTTTTATTTAAAATTTTGTACAGATGATAAAATACATTCTTGATAACTGGACTCACACTCTGAAATGAGCGCCTGACCACACAATGAGTTACCAATCTCCTTTTCTTCCTCACCGAGGATATGGTGAAACTCTTTACCCATGTGCCTGAAATAATAATTCTGGTTTGGTCTGGATCTTACACAGTGTGCCCTTTATAGTTTTTGCCCTATTCAATGTGATCTAAAAATGCAGTTGCTTCTTTTAAACCAAGTCTGCTAGTCTATTGATTTTGCCCTTGTTTAAAACATAATCTTTTATACTAAGCATTGTGTGTTTAAGAAATAGCTTTGCCTCCTTCCAATGTACCTGGCTGGATGCCAGCTGGGAATGTGTAGGGCTTCCCACCTGTCTGAGTTTTAGAGGCTGTAAAGATGGAGGGAGATTAACATTGAGGACTGTGGGCATTAAAGCCTTTGTATAAGGCAAATCCAAACCTGCTTAGTGTTTGAACTCAAAAAAGTGTAGCATGTCTCTTCAACATTGGGTCAGTGTAGCAATAACGATCCCCAAGTATGATTAGCCTAAGACATGATGGTGTTTGAGTTTTACAAAGAAGTTTTCATTTTAAACATTTTCATATACACACCATCCTGTACACCTTCCAACCAGGACACCAACTACCAACTTGAAGTATCTGAATTTATATAAACTAAGTGTCTAAAATGAAAAAGCCTACCCCTAATTTTAAGTGACAAAGGCTCAGACATTTATCTAAAATATCACAGTTGTATCAGTACTGGTTCTTTGTTTACATTTATGCTGTTGAAGCCCTTACTAGTTTTTAGCTACAGATAATACAAACTAATACTTGTCTATATATCCAGATAATCAGAAGCAAGATATCAAACTACTATAAAGATACAATATTTCTAAAGATGTGTTTTAATTCATTTACTCAAAAAGAATGCAATACAATAAAAATAGAATACATGAACTGATGTTTGACACAAAACTAAGTTGAATGGATATTTGACACTAAGTTGTGTTAGTTTTGACACAAAACTAAGTTTGACACAAAACTAAATTGAATCTTGAAGAGTTACATTCAAGGAAGTATTTAGATATTTTATTTAGAGAACATTCTTAAAATGGTTTCAAATGCTTGATAACAACTAAATGAGTCACTTTTCTTTCCCAGTGATGTTTCACTTATTTTTTATTTGAGAAATCTTTCCAGACAATTATGCAAAAAAGTGTGAAAAATAAGGACAGGATTTTCTGAAAATTATAAAAAGAGATTATTTTTTACTAGCGATGTCTTTGAAAAGAAGAAGCCATGTATTAAAGATTTGAAAAGTAGAAAAATTAACATTCATGTACTGTATTAAATTCAGACAGAAGTTTCACTAAGGTGAAATAATAAACATATGGAGCATGTCAACAAGGAAACCAATTAAGAATGGTCAATCAAAAAAATCATCGATCAAAAGTACTGTCATCATCCTGGTGGAACAGAAGTAAAGGGAAAAACACAAGAGAAAACAAGAAAATATTTTCTATATTGACAAAGTTCAGCCATTATTATTTTTTTATCTTTATATATACAAAGTAGACCCTCAGTTGGTATAAATTCCTAACAGAAATATCACCCCTATGTATAAAATTTTTAAATGAACATTTTTCCCATCAGAATTCTATTCTAAAATACCCAGTCTTGTATTCCTGTTCTCCCATTATCTTAATTATTCACTTTAGAATGACTACATAAAATTCTGAATTTTGTTAGAGCACACTGAGATTTACTTTTTCATATTTAGGATTATTATAATTGATCAAGATACAGCAAGATCTATATACTGAGATAACCTTTCACACATATCTTTCTTCACATTCTAAATGTCTTCACCATTTCTCCAAATATTGTTCAAACAACTAAAAATTTAATATTTCTGGTTAAGTCATCCTGATCTTTCTGTTAAGATGCAAATTCTTCTACACAGATTCCTCAGTCATAATCAGTTGTATCCTCTAATAGGGTCCATTTATTGAACAGCTTTCCAACATCATTATTGATTGAGAGAAACTGTAACCTGGGTTAAAATAACTTCATTTTGTAGAGAGCGTCGAGGATGCTGCAAAGTGCAGAGTTTTGCACTTTGCATCTCTAGGTAAATACAGTCTCCAGGCAAGTAAACAACCAGAAAGGAAAGACATAGACCTCTGGGAACAGAAAATGGTTGGAAGAAAAATTTGGGACAGCAGAAGCAAAATGCAGACATTTAAAAAAAACAAAAAACCTATTTCACAATGTAACCTCTACATTTGGATTAGCCAATGTGTTTTATTACTTTAGTTCTATGTATCATTAATGTCTATACATTATTATGAAAATAAAAAGTGTAAATCAGCTTATCAAAATTAGGTTATAAAAGTTTTTAAATTAATGTTTATAAAACATTTCAGTAGAAAATGATGAAATAGACCTGATATCTCTTCATTTACTCTGCAAATAATTCTCAAACTGACTACTCACAATGAACTGGGCTTACACATAACTTACAATGAGGCAGAGGGTATGAATGACATTTCTTTAGTGTTACAATTGGCTCTTGCATATATTTTCATACTTTGACTTGTTTAATCTTATGAGCTTTAAAATTTTGAGTGGGACTCAGGGGTTACACTATTAGAAGGTAAGTTTATTTATAAGAACCATTCAGAAGGAGAGAAAGGATATTGGATCAGAATTATTTAGAGAGTTACATTTAAAAAAATTATGATTGTACTTAATTGAGAGAAGATTTAGAGCACGTATTCTTGGAAAAACTGTCTATGATATTTTCAATTTTTGTTTATAACCTCTGGAAAGGAAAATATTATTATCCATAATTATGGATTGATACATCTGGGTATCAAGTTTCTTTGGAAAGAAATGATGGCTTGTTGATATGTTCGTTAAATCATTTCACAGTCTAAGATAAAATTTTACTGGTTGATGAAATCTTCGAGAGTTGCCCTTTAGGTAAATTATTTTATATTTCATTTAGTTTTCTATTTAACTTTATATAAAATTGGAGCTGGATACTTCTGGAAAATAATTTTAATGCTAAGATGTTATCAAAATGCATAACAGAATATGGCACACTATAAATTATAATAAAATTATAGTATTTTCTAATTTAACATTATGATTAAAATAACTTATAATCATATAATAAAAGATAACCAGCTTACTAAATATTGGAATACAAGCTTCTCCTTGTGTATGTATGTATATATATATATATATATATATATATGCAGTACACAAAATAGTGCCAATCACATAGTAAGGAACTTAATGAATATTTGTTAAGTGAACAAATGAATTTAAGTTTAAGTGGACAAAGTGACTGCTTACTTGAGTCACTCATGTTGTACTCAAATCAATGCATTTCTTGAAAACACTCTGTTCAAAATTCTATGTTAAGCAAACAAGTAAATCCTAGTTGAGACCAAAAAAAAGGAAATAAAGAAAGAGAAGGAGGATTTGGGTCAGGAAGAGGAGGAGAGAGAAGAGGAGAAGACAAAGAAGAGCATTTACCAGTTACCTTTACCTCTGGCATCCTTCCTCTCCTCTTAGTGGCTTTTATGCCCACCTTGGTGCATCCTTTCCCAATTCCTACTAAGGGATTCAGAGCTACTGCAATATTTCTGGGATGCCTTTGAACCTGCAGCAGCCCATCAGTGGCTTGTCCTGGGAATCATCAATGCCATGAATCTCCCTCAAAATACTTACAAAATGTTCTCTTCACACATATTCTTCAACAACATTCTATATTGCAAATTACCTAATAAGATCATGGATAACTTTCTAGTTGGTAAGTAAGGGCAATTGCTTCATGTGATATTCCTTGATAACCAAAACAAACAAACAGAAAAGCAACCACAAAAAAGCCCTAAACAAAACATGCAAACCAACAAAAGATCATGTCTCTTATCCTACATCTAAGGCGCCCAGCACTGCCAGGGAAAATTACACACCCTGCAAATCTATACGTCGATAACTTAATGTCTTAATTTCTGCTCAGGACATTTGACTCTGCTTCTTAGTCTGTCTCCTCAACTTCTCTTTGAAACTTCATCACCTCAAATCCCCATCTGGTAATCATCCCCTGGGTAATTTTCAAATGATAATTCCCAATTCATAAATTTCCTCAACTTTTTATACCCACAGAGAAATGCCCTCCCCTTTCCCTCCAGTCTCAGAAATAATAAAAAACATAATAACACTGTGGGCTAATGTACACGAAGAATAGTGTTTAATAGAGTCATGACCAATAATTGTTTTTCAGTAATGACAACAATGCTCTGAAATAAATACTAAAATTGCTACCATTTTTGTTTTAATAATAAAACTGAAGTTTAGAGAAGTTAGGTAATATTACCATTTTCATGGAGTTAGTAAGTAGCAGAACCAGTATTTTAACCCTCCTGTTTGGAGATCTCCTTCTCAGCTTCACTTAAATTGAAAGAGAATAAGAGTTCTCCTCTGGATCCAATTTAATCCTCAGTCTACCACGAATACTCCCTCTAAAATTATCCTTTGTGGACGTAAACAGAAAAGAGTGTGAAGAAGAGAAGATGGTCAATAGTTTTGTTCCTTAAGTTCCCAGACTCTTTTCTTACCTCTACTAATGATCCTTGTTCTATGGGTATCTAGAATATCTGCTGGAATGGATGTGTGTGGTTGATACTCAATAAAGATACACTGAATGGATAAATCTCAGTTTCACCTCATAGCCAAGAAAGGACATCGTCTTCAGGGTACTTTCTAAACTCTGTGCTAATTCTTTTGTTCCTCATTCCTCTGGTCCTTAAAGACTGGTGAAACCCAGAATTTTATCCTTACTCGTCTTATTTCACCCTAACCCCTTTCTTTGGGAAATTTATTCCACATCCAACACTCAGTTTCCACTTGTAATATGCTAATTTATTTCAAATCAATCAATATCTTATGCTCAGGGCTCTTATTTTCTTTGTCTCACACACTCAACTTCTATTGATACGTGAATGCCCAGTATGCATCATGAATAAAAATAAGCTTATTTTCCCCCATAATGTGTGTGTCCTGTATTCTCTGCCCACACAAGTCAGCAACAATTACCTAATTCCTTAGGTTAGAAGCCTGGGAGATATAAAAAACAGCTCTTCTTTCTTGCTCATGTATAACTTTTCCACATTAAAATAGAATTTATTTTCCCATTTTGGCCATCTCTACTGCAACAGGTTATACTCTATCATTTTCTTTGTGTAATAACTTCTAACTAAGGATTATCCATATTTCACAATGCATCATAAGTGAATTTTCAAAAATACAATTCCAATGCAGTAATACTCTTATTTAAAATTCTTTACTGGTTCTTATTATCTTCAGAATGAAAATCCAACCTCCTCTATGTTGCATATCTTCTCTCTATATCTATCCTTCATGTTCTGGATAGATATATAGCACTTTCTTTACCAAATTCTTCCATGACGTCTATACCCTTAGTATAGGTTCTAACCATTCTGAATGAATTGATTTTCTGAAAATGAGATGTATTATATTTTGATCATGGCTAACAACCTGGGTCTCAAGATTCATTCTAAGTAGCAACTCCTCTGAGACATTTTCCCCATGACCTCAAAAAAATGTCCCCAGGTTTTGACAACGTAGCATTATTTACAAAATTCTATCATAATGGATTACTTTTCCATCTCCCTCTTTAGGCATTGGCTCCTTGAGAGCAGGGGGCAAAACTTTATCCTTGGAGCACTGGAAATTAATGCAATGCCTGTCACTAAGGATTTGTTGTTGTTCTTCTTCTTTTGACTTGCTAGTGGAAACTAAATCTCTACCACTGGAATTAGAAACATCAGTGAAAGGCAATTTGAGCATATAGGTTACATATCTTCTTAAATAAAGCATTTTTGGTTAGGGCTTACATATTTCAGTCTGTTTTCAATAATGATTTCTTGTTCAGATTCATTACCTAAAAGCGTTAGCTACCAGACAAATTTTACTCTAATTGTGGTTTCGGTTCCTAAGGAAGTTATGAGGGAAAAATCAGAGAAGAGGAAGAATGTTAATAGATTAACTTCAATACCAGGTAAATTGTTATAATGCAATTATCAAGAAAATATTATGTGGAGAATGTCATTATTATTCACCAAACGGTGAAGTCCAAGGTAACTATCCTTTAGTTGACATTATGACATATCTTTTCATTACCTCTGCCCTCAATTCCTCTGCATAATCAACCTTGCCCTTGGTAGTAGGGCTTTTATCATTGTGTTAAAAAGTCAGAAGCATAATCTATGAGTGAATAAATCAGAAGTATAATCTGTGAGTGAATAAATCAGTATTTTAACTACATGTATATTTATATCCAAACCATATCCATATCTAGATGTTTCAAACACATGACGAGTATGATAGTTATAACAGAAATTGGTATATATGTATTCTTATGAATTTTATATCAACATGATGTTCCTACTATCAAATATAAATTTCCCACAAGTCCCAAAGTATCATGTTCAAATTAATGTAATTGCATATATTTTATTATCTTTAAAATAAAGGCCATTATTAGACAGGACTTGGGGAATAGAGACAGCTGTAATATTACAGGCCCCCATACCAAAATGCATCACTAACTTATACATTTGCTTTAAAAAGTGGTATTGCCTCTCCATTATTTTTTGCATAGATAGACATACAAGTTTCCACTTTATTCATAGCCAAAAAATATGTGTAAAATCTTTGTTAACCAATTTGAACAGCTGCTTTTTTTATGCAGTTGAGTGTTACTATAACAAAGGCAACATATAGGTCATTTCTTTTTCTCTCAACTGGTACATTTATTCAATTCAGATATATAGCTGGGAATTTTTTCAGTGTTTCTCCTATTCTGTTAGTCAAAACAGCACATCTAAGATTGCAAATGAACAGTTCAATTTCAGAAATATTATGAATGTCATTTAGACAGTAGGCCCTGTCCTAGGGACTCTGTTAGAATTCCTTTCCCTGAAGACACAGTTTTTTATTATATTCTCTCTATCACACAACAAATTGTTAGTGTCCTGCAGACACAAAGTCTAAAGTCAGGTTTAAACCTGATGGTAAATATATTCACTATCTTAAGCAGAAACACATAGAAATAAGGAAATTAAAAATCATATTATCTCCTGCTATGATGTTTTCTATTTCCTCCCACAGGAAAAAAAAAAAAAAAAAGAAATCTTGAAGGATACTAGTATAGGACTATTCAATCCTGTGATGTTGATTTTTTCACCCTTGTTGTTTAATTTTAGCTCTATCTAATTTATTACTTGAATTTAGAGCATAAACTTTGTCTTTAGGCTCCAGCAGCATTATTTTTATTTCTGACTTTTATTCTTTTTTGATATTAAAGCTTTATACTTCTCAAAATTAAATATAGATCACATTTGAACAAAAAGACCATTTTCAATGAAAATTTAGTTTCTAGTCTTCTGATTAGCCAACCTGAAAGTGTACAACTTGCTTTTTGTAAATGGTCTTTGCCCTAAAATACCTGACATTTCTTGCTGGTATTCTTCTGTTTTCTGTGTATTCTTCCTACACATTTTTGGGTTGTTTTTCCTGCAATTATTTCAAACCCTGATTATTTTGATTCACGGTTTAACTCAGGTGACATTTATTGAAATTCTGCCCCCCAAAATCTTAGTTTTAAAGGATACAAATATGAAACAAGCACAAACCCTATACTTTAGCTTTCAGAAAAAATTGAGAAATCTGATATTTATTGTACATCTAATATGCACCAGATTGCCTCTGATACATATTATAAGCTCAACTGCTGATTCACAAACAACTACCCTGCAAAGATATTAATATTGATTATTTATTAATATGAAGGGCTCAGAAACATTAGATAAAAATGTCTTAAATAGTAAGTAGGGCCAAGATTTGATGTAAGAGCATATAATGCCAAGCACATATATATACTACCATGTGTAAAACAGATAACTAGTGGGAACCTGCTGTATAGCATAGGTAGCTAAGCTCAGAGCCCTGTGATGACCTAGATGGGTGGGATGGGGGGAGAGGGAGGTCCAAGATGGAGAGGATATATGTATATGTATAGCTGATTCACTTCATTGTACAACAGAAAGTAACACAACATTGTAAAGCAACCATACTCCAATAAAAAAATAATAAAAAATTTAAAAAAAATACTTTTACCATATGACCCAGAAAAAAAAATACAACATGCAGTTAAAAATTTTTTTTTTGGTATCAGTGTATGTTCAACATTATATTCCTTGATGAGAATTTTAAATTCACTTCTCATTCAGTACCATAAGACTCCAGGTATTTTCTTAAAATTTTTCTTCCTAACATGACCCAATCAATGTTCTCTGGTATTTTTTATTTATCAGTTTATTTGACATACAATAAATGAATATATTTTTTCTCTAGACACTAATACCACGCACTCCAGATTACTGGCCTTAGGCTGTCTTTCAAAGATAGTATTAATCCTCCAACTCTCTTCTTTTACAAAGTTATTTTCATTATTCTATGTCTTTTGCATTTCCACGTGTATTTTTAGAATCAGTTTGTCAGTCTTTACTAAAAATCCTCCTGGGGTTTTGATTTGGCTTATGTTGAATCCATAGATAAATTTGGGGAGAACTGATGTTTTAATAATACAGTGTCTTTCTTTCTTTCTTTTTTTTTTTTAATTTTTTGACCATGCCACGTGGCTTGTGTTATCTTAGTTCCCTGACCAGGCATCGAACCCGGGTCCCCCGGCATTGGAAGCTCAGAGTCATAACCACTGGACCACCAGGGAATTCCCAATACTCTGTCTTCTGATCCATGCATATGGTATATCTCTCTATGTATTTAAGTTTCTTCAATTATTTCTAGTAATCATTTGGAGTTTTCAGTATGAGACTTCTGTATTTCTGTCAGATCTGTCCCTGTATTTTGTATTATTTGTTACTGCCATGGCATAAGGCCGTCTAGAGGCTATGACATGGAAGGAGAGGAGGGGCAGGGAAAGAGGGGTCTAGAGAGGGGTGTACATGTCCAGGAGAGCAGGACACTCAGCAGCACAGCCAGGGACCTCTGGGTCAGAAAACACCCAGGACTGTGGCAGCTTGGGCTCTTTTTGTAGCTGCAGGGCTTATTTTATCTATGGCTAGCACAAGGTGCAGATTTGCAGTGTACAGAAAGCGCCTAAATGGCTAAAAACCTGCTTATGTTTTAAGACAATTGAATGTGCAAAAATTTTGAGTTTGGTGCCAGTGGGCTTTTGAGCTAATGTGCCCCAGCTTTCTATGAAGAAGTAAACAACATAGGCTCACGATACAGAGGTCATCTTTAGCTCATTTATACAACAATCCATCCCTTGGCCCCATGGTGCTTTACAATCTAAGTTGCACATTATAACACTTGAATCTGAAGAAAGGGATAAAGCATCTTCAACACTCAGAATCCTTAAGGGTCATAATCTTGGATTTCAAAGTCATTTTGCAGCTAATCTGACCATATAGTGGAGGAAAACCTGGAGAATAGATGAGAACGGAGATTCTGATTTGGTCAATCTGTTTAGTTAATAAAGTGATATTATGGCCCCTTGGCTGTGTGTCCCTGGCTACCTGTAAAGCAAACTTGGCCAGTGTCATCTACCCACAAGCAGCAAGATGCTCACCAAGTGTACAGACCCCTCCTTCAGCAGCCAATAAATAATCTAGGATCATGTGATTATCTACCACCATGACCGGTAAAGCATGGTGAGATATGGCCAAGAGCTCCAGCCCTTGGACCATTTGTTTAATTTGTGTGAATAACTCCTTAGATATGGCTCTCTATGTTGTGTGGTGTCCTGTACATGTAAAGTCCCTACTGCCTCCAAAATTAGCGACCTGAGGGTGATGAGTTCCAGGTGGACTCTTTTCAAAGTTCATTTGCAGTGTTGGAGAGTTGCAGCAGTGTAGTTTGTAGGAACAAGAACTTTCATGAGGAAGAGAGGTGGGGAGGATGTTCATCTACTGAGTAAAAATCTACTGGAATTTTGAGCCAAACCCACGTGCAGGGAAATATTGGCCAGGGTTGGATGAGGAGAAGCTTAGGGGAAGCTATTTGATTCCCTCATTGGTCCACGAGGCTCCCTCTGCTACCTGTATTCTCTGTGTTCTATGAAATAAGTTTGTGTGGCTTAATACCATTCCAGCTGGTGTTAATAGGAGCATAGAAAGGTATAATGAAATAAGCTTGTGTGTCATCTGTCTTGCATTCAGCACATGGGTCAGTTCAATTGGTTATGGGTTCAGCCCATTATTGCCCACATATCAGCAAAACAAAACACAATTAACTAGTGCCATCAGGCAAACAGAGCAAGGGGGCCACTACCTATGAAGCCTCATTTCTCTAATGCCTAGAGATTGTATTCAGCCACTGTTACTACCAGAATGCTCATGATTGGTGCAATCAAATTAAAGCTGTTGTAACCCATAGGCAGTGCTCTCAGATTCCACAGCATTACAGAGATAAACTTATAGCTCTTACTATAATCCTCATCTTACCCTGGGATGATGATAAATGTAACCCCTGCCAACAATGTACACCCCTACAACTACTGGCTTCTCTTCCTATTAATTGTACTAATCTCTTTTCCCCTCCCGTACAAGCCCCATTTATCGAGGTGGAAAGAAATTGCACTAGCCCAGTGGCTAAGGGCACCTTAACACAGGTCTCCTCCTCAGCTGCTAGGCACTAAATACAAGGGAAACAAAGTATACAAAATAATATGTATACAAAAAAGGGCAAGTTTTACAGAACACTCCATGGCAGCCGGCTCTCCAATAATTGCTGAATCAGGTGCCTACAATACATAGTCGTAGCTCTTGGTAAGTTAACCTCAGAACTTAGATGTTAGCCACATCTAAGACTCCACACCATTTACCCATGTTATTGCGAATGTCACCTGTGGAGGTAGTTATACCTGGTAGAGGGAAGAGCCTTGCTTAATTCTCTATAGTCTGTACTTAGCCTCTAGGCATTAGTAGCTGGTTTTAACACAGACCATGCCTGGGAACTGAAAGGTGAACTAGTAGGAATTAGCACCCCTTCTTTAAGCTAAGACACTGCAACCCTTCAGTGTTTTGCCTTGGGGGCACTGTGGCATGTCGCCACGCACATCAGTAGGGGAATGTTTCCTGGTTCCCACTGGACAGCACTCAGCAGCAGCATAAAAGCTCAGGCTTGTTCCGTGAGTAACCTGCTGACAGAGGACATACCTTGCAATACTGAGAAAAAAGACGGTCTGGGTCAGAGGGATGCAGTGAGGAACAACCAAGACTGAAGCATCTTTCAGCAAACCTGGGCCAATGTTAACAGTTAGGTGGGTAATGACCCCTTTATTTAGTCCTCCCAGGAAGCCAGCACTTCCTGAAGCCAGGTCAGGGGAAAGCAGGATTTCATAAAGCATGAGGTCTTCCTGGGATGTGAGATTTGGGCACCAGGATCCCAGACAGCCAGCCAGTATTGTTTATTTTTTGGAGCACAAACTACAGTTAATGTGGCAAACGGGAGATGGTCTACAATCTCACAGGAGGGGACGGCTGGATCCCTCTGTGGGGCAGGTTTCTACCACTCCCTGAGATGGGGGCAGGAATGGAAGTGTAGGGGAGCAAAACTTGTCACCCCGAAATGTTTCTTTGGCATGGGGATTATTTCCAGATAAAAAAAAAAAAACAATCAAGGCTCAAAAGACTCAGGAAGAAACTTTGACCTCACCCCAACTATGAATTCTTCATCCACACCAACTACCCAGCCCAATTCCAAGTCCTACTGTGCACTCTCCCTACACTAGCCTTTTTTCCAATTCCGTAAACATTCCCTGTTCCTCACTTTCCTACAACACCTTTTGTCTTCTCCTGGCCTGTTCCACCGTGTCTGCTGTAATCTCCATCCTCTGCCTCAGCACAGCCCAGCCCCTAGTAAATTCCTACTCTTGTTTCAAATCTCAGATAGCTAACAATTTTTCAAGGAACCTTCTCTTGAAAAAGATACATAAGCCCTGCACAACTTTCTACCATGTGTTTTCATAGAAACACATATCTCTCTTTGTACAACTCATCCCAGTAACATATATTGAAGTGAATATATTTTTCATCCATATGTATCCCACAGTTGACTCTAAGCTTATTGAATTCTAAACACCAAGTTCACTTCCTGGCACATGTAGTGAGCCAATGCAAATTTGGTGAGAGGAAATAAATGAATTAAAACATGTATTGGGCTTCCCTGGTGGGGCAGTGGTTGAGAATCTGCCTGCTAATGCAGGGGACACGGGTTCGAGCCCTGGTCTGGCAAGATCCCACATGCCACGGAGCAACTAGGCCCGTGAGCCACAACTACTGAGCCTGCGCGTCTGGAGCCTGTGCTCTGCAACAAGAGAGGCCGCGATAGTGAGAGGCCCGCGCACCGTGATGAAGAGTGGCCCCCACTTGCCACAACTAGAGAAAGCCCTCGCACAGAAACGAAGACCCAACACAGCAAAAATAAATTAATTAATTAATAAACTCCTACCCCCAACATCAAAAAAACAAACAAACAAACAAAAAAAAAACATGTATTGATTACTTCTTCTGCGCCAGAGTACCTTATACAGAAACAACCACATTTGTAGAGGTTTTATCTTAAATTTGTAACTTTTTTTTTTTTTTTTTTTTTTTTTTTTGCAGTACACGGGCCTCTCACTGTTGTGGCCTCTCCTGTTGCGGAGCACAGGCTCCGGACGCGCAGGCTCAGCGGCCATGGCTCATGGGTCTAGCTGCTCCGTGGCATATGGGATCTTCCTGGACCGGGGCACGAACCCGTGTGCCCTGCATCGGCAGGCAGACTCTCAACCACTGCGCCACCAGGGAAGCCCCTTAAATTTGTAACTTTAATGCTTAATTGCCAATTATCAGAATTTAGAGTTTAAGGTATTAATGTAATTGTTCTGATCCTTAATTTTCTGGCACACATGAGTTCAATTACTGACTATTGTTAATTTCAAATGCTTGTTACCAACAAGGTAGAGAACTGAAAAATAGGTTGAAAAATAATAAAATGAGATTCTACTCAGGGAATGATATATACCACCATATATCTATGGAAAAAATAATAATCTAAAATACAAATTGAAAGGGCAAGAGGTACCTGGAAGTGTGTAATGCCATACAAAGCATTGCATGAGGGTAGATAGCAAATTGTATACAGTAAGTCCCCTACATACAAATGAGTTCCATTCCGAGAGTGAGTTCGTAAGTTCAATTGTTCGTTAAGTCCAACAAAGTTAGCCTAGGTATCCAACTAACACAAGTAGCTATATATTACTGTACTGTAATAGGTTTATAATATTTTCACACAAATTATACATAAAAAACAAACAAACACAACAAATAAATAAAATATTTTTAATCTTACAGTGTAGTACCTTGAAAAGTACAGTAGTACAGCATAACAGCTCTCACAGAGGGGCTGGCATCAAGTGAACAGGCAAAAAGAGTTACTGACTGGAGGAGGGAGAGGAGGTGGGAGATGATAGAGGTGAAGGATCGTCAGCAATAGGAGACGGAGGGCAAGCTGCAATTTCACTCTCACCTGACCCTGATGGCATGCACATTCGCATCTTTGAAAGTTCGCAAGTTGAATGTTCATATGTTGGGGACTTACAGTATTAAAAATAAATAGACATCCAAAGGTCAGTTACTCCCTGTGCTTCATATCAAACTGCTGTCAGCAATGAGATTATGGTCTCCATGTATTAAAATAAGAGCAGCACATGATAATCCACCTGTTTCTGTTGGGCAATATGTCATGGGCTATATAGGAAACTGGTGAGTAAAAATGAATTTAGCACCTGTTTCAGATGTTGGTAACACATGATCAGAGCTAATGCAAGGATGGAAGAGTAGGTGATGGTGCTAATCTATTTACCATCAAACTGTAGTCCTGCCATGAACTGATGACAAATAGATTTCAAATCTTTTCTCAGAAATTCTCTTTCGCTCTTCATTTTCTTCTTTACAGAAGCCCTGTTGCATCCTTACTGTTTCATCCTTTCTTCATCAACAGCCCTGATCCATACGTCCTAATGGACAGTTTCTCAAGTTCCATTTTCTTTTCATTGTAGAGATATTGATTAATCCTGAATTTATGATTATAACTTTATTCTCATTTATAGCTCCTTAACTTCAGGAAAGCATAATAATGATGGAAAAACCATACACACTCTTTGGAACCTTAAAAAAAAACCTGTTTAATCTTGTTAAATCACTTGTTACCACTTTGATTTGGGAAAACCGTTTAAACCATGAGACTTAGATTTCTTATCTAAAATAGTGAAAATAAAAAAGTCTGGAAACAAGTGTTTATAAAAACTACTGGAAACTCTTTAAATGTTAGTTCTCTTCTTCCCCTTAAAATAAATGATATTTAGTAAAAAAAGAAAAAAAAAGTGTGGGAATGAGCAACATAAACTTCATCTGGCATTTTCTCCTCCATCATCTTTGTGCACTTGGAGTCAAAAGTGTTCTCCCATTTTCTGAAATACAGTTTTATTAATTAAAGCACTACCTTATAGTGCACATCACAATCTCTAAAATTAATCAGATTAAAATTTTAATTTCATATCTAATATTTACCATTATGCTAACAATAAGATTGGATTCATAATGTTTCATCACTTGGCTCACAACTAAAATGTGAGACTTAAAATCATGTGTATGGCTTCTTATATGAATCATCTTGGAAAGACATTAACATCAATATGAGGTTGAAGGCAGATGAAAGTCCACAAATCATTGAATCAACAACCTCATTATTATCCTACATGATTATACTGTGAATAATATGAGACATATCACAAAACAATCTCTAGCTTCAGGGGCTTTTTCTTCTTGAAATAACTATTTATCTTCTAAAAACTGGGTTATTTTTGTCATTTATGAAAAACGTAAGAATGGAAAAAGAAAGATTAATGGATTAAACTTTAAAGAAAAGATAGGGCTTCCCTGGTGGCGCAGTGGTTGAGAGTCCGCCTGCCGATACAGGGGACACGGGTTCGTGCCCCGGTCTGGGAAGATCCCACATGCCGTGGGGCGGCTGGGTCCGTGAGCATGGCTGCTGAGCCTGCGCGTCAGGAGCCTGTGCTCCGCAACGGGAGAGGCCACAAAAGTGAGAGGCCCACATACAGCATTAAATAAATAAATAAATAAATAAATAAAAGATAAAACACATATTCACCGAAATTAACAAAGTCCGTTTTGGGTACAAGATGTCAACTACTCTGTGATGGTCACTGGGAATCAAGCATGAATTCCCTTTTTATATTTAAGGATCAATATCATTTTAAAAAGAGGTTTGGCAAAGTTTTGTTTTGTTTTAAAAATCAAGAGTCAGTCTGATTTCATTCGGTAATTTCAATGTAGGAGTTAAATGTTAACCTAAATTCTATTGTGCAGAAACCTGAAAGTGATTCTTTTATATTACATTCCATTGTTATAAAAGGGAAACAAAAGTTTCTCTACAAAGAGCCATCAAAGAAAAGAAAAGAAATGTAGTGAAACATCATGTTCAGAAAGCAAGCATCTTGTACACACATAACCCTTTCAGACAAGCCCTTGATCAGGGTCATTTCAAGATGAATCTGACCCAGCTTGAGTTCACTGTACCCTCTGACCATGCATTGATATGGATGGAAAAGCAACTTGCTTTCACTTCCACCCAGGATATCAGGGCAACCCCAGTTATTTTTCTAATCTTGACATCTTTATGCACATTGGACACCAGATTTTTACCTTTCAAACTCTAAAGGATACTCATCAATACTTCTAAGTTTTCTCATTCTCAGGTGATCCATGATGGCACTGACCCTCCACTGGTCTTGGGTTTGACATGTGGGTATTAACATCCTTCTCCCCTCTCCTATGGCTAAGGGAAGAAAATTGTCCCCCACCACACAAACAGCTGTTTGCAAGGAAATCCAGACTTCGATCAAGCTCCTTCCTGGCCCTCCAGGTTTCTCCTATCCAGAAGCTGGAAGGAGGCGATGGGTTGGGGCGTCCAGAAGATAGTTTTTCCCACTTTTTAGAGAGTCCTGCCAGGATATGTCCAGCATCTTTCTTTTGAATGTGTGGGTCTTTCACACACATTGTCATCAACATGGGGGCGCCAGTTAAAACTCTGGAAGAGAATGGAAAAGTCAGTTTAACATCCTTCTAAACGAATACCATTAAATCCCCACAACCTGTCTACACATGCATTATTTTATTTTACAGGACAATACGCTAAGCAGATTAAGTAACTGGCCTGATAACACACAGCTAGAAGGAAGAATGGCAGGAATTCCAATGCAAATAGCTTGAACCCACTATAGTTCTACAAGGTGGAATCTTAGTAGGCACTTGAGTTTACTGGCCTGTGTTTGTCAAGGACCCTCCTCAAGTTTAGGGCAGCAAGTCTAATTTCCAGCTTCACTCACTGGAGAAAATGGGGCCACTGGTATACTGTCAGGCTTCTTCATGACTGGTTCTAGCAGAGAACAGAGGCAAGTCCACAGGGTGAAGGACTCCAGGTCTTGTATTAATTAAATGAAAGTAAGACAGTGTAAGGCAAATGGCCAATGAGACAGTGCATAATGGGAAAAAAAAGAAACTTATTACTCTCAGATTATTTTAAGCGGGTATACCACTATGTTTCATGTGTCTTTTTAAGAACAGGAGTACTTTACAGATCACTTTGCCATTCCCTAGAGTATGCTCATCATTGTCAAGGCCAAAGCTAGGCTGATACGTGCAGATTCTTGACAGAGAGAAGGGAAAAGTGTTTGTGAAGCATAATTACCATCCAAAGGCACCATAAGGGATGTGCACATTTCCACCAAGTCCATGGGTGAAGACTTACTCATGTAGTCACATCTAACTACAAAGGAGGTTGGGTAATCAAGTTGATAAATGGAATATTTCCTGTCATATCAGTTAACAAAGGATGTCACAGTCATCAGCGATTGCAGCCACAACCGATGGTGAGTTGGTGAGCTCTGAGAGAACTCAGAACGGAAAAGAATACCTGCTATCTAACAGCCATCAGACTGCAGCCACTCCCCACCATGAGCCCTGAAGAGACTCAGGAGGAGAAAGAACAGGATGCTGGCCCCAGCCAGCTGAGGTGCATATCAAAGGAATGATTTCAATGAGCCCAGATTCTTGCATCTTCCCATACATAGAAAAAAGCTATATTCCTTAACTTGAGATTTCTAGTTTTCTTGAATTAACAGTAATCTTTTGTTCCTACTACCTGCCCTTTGTGGCAAAACTCTCTCATGGTTACTTGAGATGCTGCCTCCCGGGCTTGAAGTCCTAAAAATTCCCACTGAATAAAACATAACTCTTAACTTTTAGGTTGTGAATAATTTTTTAGTCGACAAAGTACAGCTGGGTAACCAAGTACCTGACTACAATCCCAGCATTAGTTTAGAAGGGAAGAAAAAATTACTGTGGGAAACTAGTAATATCTGGCATTGGCCTCCAGTAAGACACAACTGCAGAATGAAAAACTGAGTAGATGGAGAGAAAAGACAATGGAGTTTGGAGAAGAGACACAACACAGAAAGGCAACGGCTGTCCACAAAATATGATTGCCACACCATGTGAGAACCATGGTTGACAATGACATTTACAACACACACATGACAGAGCTGAATGCCTGAGAGCAAGGATCAGTAATGCTGGGTGGATATGAAAAAGCCAGATTTGCAGAGGAATTGTGGGAGGGCAAGAAGAAGCTGTAATGGAAACTATGTGGTTTAGTAAAAAAAAGAAAGAAACACAATCAAAAACAAAACTTGAACAAAAAGCCATACACCTGGATTCCAAGAAGGCATTTACCATTGATTTTCTGGGCAACAAAGGTAAGTCAGTCTTTCTGTACCTCAAACTTCTAGAGCTACACTCTGTAATTCAGTAGCCACTAGTGACATGTGGCTATTTTTTTTTATTATAAGATCTTTATTGAGGTATAATTGACATACAGTAAATTGCATATGTTTAAAGTATACAATTTCATAAGTTTTGTCACCACAATCAAGATAATACACATCATCCCTAAAGTTCCCCTCCATCTCTTTGTAAATGCTTCCTGCCAACCTCATCATTCCCTCCCATTCCCAGGAACCAATGAACTGTTCTCTGTCAGTAAAGGTAAATTTTCATCATTAAGAATTTTATATGAATGAACCTCACAATATGTTTTATTTTAAACCAAGCTTCTGTTACTTGACACAATTATTTTGAGATTCATCCATGTTGTTTACATTAATAATTCATTCTTTCATGTCGCTGAGTAACATTACATGGTGTGAATGTACCACAGTCTGTTTATTCACTTGTTGGACTTTTAGGTTGTTTCCAGTTTGGGGCTATTACAACTAAAGTTGTTATCAACATTTTTGTGCAAGTCTTGCTTTTGTTTCCTTTGGGTAAAAACTTAGTTGCAGAATAGCTGGATCATGTAGTAAGTAAATGTTTACCTTTTTAAGAAACTACTAGGCTGTCTTTTAAAGTGATTACACCGGTTTACATTTCCAGCAAACATGTGCAGGAGTTCCAGTTAATCCACACTTTTGTCAACACGTGTCAGTCTTTTTAATCTTAGCTTTTCCAATGGGTTTGTAGTGGTATCTTGTGATTTTAATTTACATTTTCCCCATAAATACTGATGTTGTATATCTTTCCATATTTCTTATTTGCCATCAGTATATCTTCCTTAAAGTATCTTTTCAAATACTTTGCCTATTTCTTAAACTAGATTGTGTGTTCTCTTATTAAGTTTTGAGATTTCATAAGATATCCTGAATCCATGTCTTTCATCAGGGACGTCACTAGCAAATAATTTTTCCCAGTTTGTGACTTCCTTTTCCATCCTCTTAACACTGACTCTGATAAAGTCAAATTATTTAATGTGTTATTTTATGGATTTATGTTATTTTTATTTTGTTGTCATGTCTAAGAAGTCAGTGACTAATTCAAAGCCACAAAAAATTTCTCCTGTTTTCTTCTGAAGATTTGACTGCCTTAGGTTTTATATTTAGGTCTGCAATCCTTTTTGAAATTTAATTTTTGCATATGGTGGATGGTATGGATCGAAGTTCATTAGTTTTCAGATGGATAAAAAATTGCTCCAGCTCCATTTGTTAAGAAGACTATAATCCTCCAATACATTGCCTTTGCAACTTTCTCGTAAACCATTCGTAAACTCTATATGTGTCTATATGTGTCAATATATATGTCTTCCATATTCTTTCTTCTGAATTTGTCTATCTTAAGGCCAATACCACATTGCCTTGATTACTATAGCTTTATAAAAGGTCTTGTATTCAGGTAATATAACTCTTCCAAATTTACATCTCCATATAAATTTTAGAATCAGCTTACCACCTTTTACAAAAAACAACAAAAAAACATCACTGGCTATATAGTGGAACATAAGCACTTGACAGTATTGAGTCTTACAATCCATGAACACAGTTCTCTCTCCATTTATTTATATCTCTTTAATTTCTCTCAGCAATGTCTTGTAGTTTTTTGTTGTTGTTGTCGTTATGCGGGCCTCTCACTGTTGTGGCCTCTCCCCTTGTGGAGCACAGGCTCCGGATGCACAGGCTCAGCGGCCATGGCTCACGGACCCAGCTGCTCCGCGGCATGTGGGATCTTCCTGGACCGGCGCACGAACTCGTGTCCCCTGCATCGGCAGGCGGACTCTCAACCACTGCGCCACCAGGGAAGCCCTGTCTTGTAGTTTTAAGTGTATAGGTCTTTCACATCTTTTTCCAGATTTATCTCTTAATATTTCATAGATTTGGTGCTACTCTATGGAGACATGATAAATGGATGTTTTTCTAAGCAGAATGTATATTGCAGTACTAACCATATGAAACATACATGATGCATGTTTTGTCAATTTAGTCTTCTCAGAGGTCTCTTCCATTTTGTTAAAAGGATATGTTTTAAAATATTGAAAGTGTTTCTTGTATTAATTGCCAAAATGCCTTGTCATCATTCTCAAGCCACTGAGAGTTATGATTAATAAGAAAATGGCTCTAAATACATCAATCCCTTATTTAATGATTCTGAGAATCTTTCACATCATGGCTGCCATAGACTGAATGTTTGTGTCCACCCAAATTCATACGTTGAAACCTAGTCCCCAGTGTGAAACCTAGTCCCCAGTAGTTAGAAATGGGAGGTGATTAGGTCATGAGAGTAGAGTCCTCATGAATGGGATTAGTGGCCTTGTAAACGAGATGCCAGAGAGATCCCTTGCCCTTCTGCCATGTGAAGACAGTGAGAAGGTGGCTTCCTATGAACCAGGAAGCTGGCCCTCTCCAGATACATTCTCACCGGGTGCCTTGATCTTGAACTTACAGCCTTTAGAACTGTGAGAAATAAATGTTTGTTGTTTAAGCAACCCAGTCCATGGTCCATGGTTATAGCAGCACAAACCTAATAAAACAATGGTGTAATAAAGTGTAATAATGTTTGTATGGCATGCTGGAATAAGCAGGCAGAGAGTTGGGCACATTTATGGGACTAGAGGAAATGTTATATTTCCATCTTATAATAAATAGATAAACATAATAAAATAGATAAAATAGATAAAACTGTTATAGTGATCATACAAACTAGATCATATGCCCCTAGATATACCTTTTAGGAGCTTATTTCAAATTCCTTACAAAAGGGGGAATGTAATCAACATACTTATAAGCTTTAGCAGTCTTCTTCTAATATACTCTCTAAATATTGGAACTCAGAATAACTAACAATAAATATGTCTCTGGCAAAGATATTAACAATTGTAACATGACAATGTAAACATTATTTACTCCTATTAAACAAAAAGAAAACACATTCTATAAGCAAGCATATTGATTTCTGCAAGTTAAAAGTGCTAAAACATATTCTTAATACTTCTCATTAATTATATGGTTAGAGGGGGCTTCCCTGGTGGCGCAGTGGTTGAGAGTCTGCCTGCCGATGCAGGGGACGCGGGTTTGTACCCCGGTCTGGGAAGATCCCACATGCCGCGGAGCGGCTGGTCCCGTGAGCCATGGCCGCTGAGCCTGCGCGTCCGGAGCCTGTGCTCCGCAACGGGGGAGGCCACAACAGTGAGAGGCCCGCGTACCGCAAAAGAAAAAAAAAAAATTATATGGTTAATTAGAACTTTAGGAAAAATCACATTGAAAAACTGCCTAGTTTCCTAAAAACATTGATGTTAAAAACAAATTAGCCGGGGAGGGAATTGTGTGGCATGTTGCGTTAGACATGGAGTGCTGGGGGAATTCTAAACATCAACAAGTACCATTTTTGTCACGCTCGCGTACCCTTTCACTGTAGTTGAGACATCTGACAAGCAGTCTCCACGCTACAACAGACAGCCTCCCCAGACACCAGGAGCTTTCAACAATCTTAATCCAGCTGGTTGCATTTCAAAAGTTTCAGTAAATCTGAAAAAACAAGGGGCTTCTCTTCTCCATACGCACTGCACAAACAAGAACCATATTATTTCAAAGTTGAAGAGGATTAGTGATTATGCCATCTGGCTTCATTTTATTATTATTATTATTATCATTATTATTATTTGAACACCTTGTTGTTGTTGTTGTTGTTTTTGCGGTACGCGGGCCTCTCACTGTTGTGGCCTCTCCCGTTGCGGAGAACAGGCTCCGGACGCGCAGGCTCAGCGGCCATGGCTCACGGGCCCAGCCGCTCTGCAGCATGTGGGACCCTCCTGGACCGGGGCACAAACCCGTGTCCCCTACATCAGCAGGTGCACTGTCAACCACTGCACCACCAGGGAAGCCCTGAACACCATTTTTAGTCTCAAGTGTAATAAATTTGGCAATTCTTAATTCATTATCAAAGATGGATTATATCACAACAGAAACAAATCAGCTTTTCATTTGTTTTGATGTAATACACATGACAACAGCCTAGGAAATGTGTGACTTGGTTACATTAGAGGTTAAAGCCTATATTTTTCCTCTGATACAATTTAGGAAGCAATAGAAATTAGAATAATATTTTTTACAACAATTCTCCCTCATCTCTCATTGGGCACATTGTTACCGATACCCTAATCCAGGTTAGCATGACCTTTTGCTTGGACTAACAAAGTAGCCACATCATCGGTCTTCCCACAAATCTCCTCTAATCAATATTCCATCCATAGGTGTCATTTGAAAATCCAAATGTGATCACGTCCCTCCCCTCCTTGAAACCTACAACAGTTTCCCTTTGCTTTTCCACCGGGATCCTTTAACTCCTTACAATCTCTATAACAACAGCTTCAAAGCCCTCTTTTTGTTGTTAGAATGCCCACACTTAGTTCCAACATGAATCTTCATGTAGCAAATACTACTATTCTCTTTGCTTGGACAAGGCTCTGCTCTCATTCACCCAACACCACTTTTGACTCATTCCTTACCTTAGTTCCTTATCTCAAAAGTCCCATGTTCAAGGAGGTCTTTCCTAACCTCTGAGACTCTACAATTTCCCCATTTAATGATCTCACAGGAACCTATATTTCTCTTTTGCAACAACTGTAAACAAATAACTAATTGTGTATTTAGTCAGTTGATGTCTGCATTCCTTGCTAGAATTTAATTTTCATGAGGGCAGTTCTAGGGAACTATCATCACCCTGCATAGTAGAAGACCATTAAATATTTATTGAATATGCAAATTAGTATTGTTCAATGACAGAAAATAAAATACTAAACTAACATGTAATTATCATTATAATGTACCCAAAGAGAAATAAGTTAGAAAAGTTGTCATAGAGAAGTTAGGTGGCCCACAAACAATCAAATCCTTAATACTCAAAGTAGATTGGTGTCTATAATACTATTGGTATTACTCCAACATTACTAAATACAACTTAAAATAAAATTTCAGTCAGTTTAAAGCAAATAGAAAACCCTGGTAATTTTACACCCTTTATATATGTATATATATGTTATAGTGATGAACCACTTAATTTTTCTAAACATTTTTTCATAGCTGACACAAAAAAGAAAGCTTATTACATAAAAAAGATTTCAACTTAGAATGATAAAATAAACTGTCAGTTCCAGACTAACAGACAGGCTACAGAACTAAAATGTCTTTTCTTGGAAAAGTAAAGCCAGAATGAAATTTAAAATATGGCATAAATATTATCTAAAATGTGTTATAGACAAATAAAAAGCTCTGTATTATAAGTATAATTTAAAATATTATAATATTTATATATGTAATTTAAATTGAAAATAACATTGAATTCTATAAGAATGTTTATTAAAAGGTTTAAGAAAGAAAAGGTAAACAATAAATCTAGAAAATAGTCCTAATTTTTTTCACTTAATAGATATTTATTAACATAAACAATGTTCCAGACATTATGTATTTTGAGCACTGGGAGATAAAAGATTGGCAAAAGTTGATATTGTCCCTACCTTCACTGAACTTTATATTCGTCAGAGATCCAGGCATTAATCAAATTATCACAAAATTAATGGAAAAACTTAATTGTTATGAATACATTAAGGCAGGGACATGATGGAGTGAGGCATGTTACAAAGACACTTGACGTTTTCTGTGGAATTTGGAATGGTTTATAGTATTTGAGGATGAATATTTAGTTAAGAGTTGACTCAGTGAAGGTTTAGGGGAACAGAAAATGGATACCTGGTAAAGGAAATAATGATGGATTCAACAACCAAAAAATTTCAAAAGCCAGTTTAACAGTATCACAAATGATTTTTCTGTCCTTCTCTGTGTGATACAGAGTCACTCAGTTGGAGAATGGAGGGTGTTTAGACACACACACACTCACAATACACACATATAGATAATAATACACGCATATACACTTATATATGAATGACAGAGCAGAGGGAATAATTCAAGAACTTAAGAGGAAAAATCTTAAAAAGGCATAAACTCAGCTCTGCAGTCCTAGTAGGGAACAATGGCCCTGACTAGTGGCCAAGAAAGATTTTAGCCTTTTTTATATTTTCTTTTCTTTTTGGTTTGTTTGTTTTCATTTTCCTCTCTTTGTCACGTTTCAGAAATAATCTATTAATCAATTAGTTGTGTAGTTTAAAGTTAATGTTATTAACTTGGTAATCCCCAAAATGCATTCATGGCTAAATATTTTTAAATATCCATTTTACTGAAAAAATTATTGAATTATACTTAGAGTAATACATTTGGTTACTTATTAAATATTGATTACTTAAAGTTTTAATGACATTTTATGGTGCATATAAAGTAACAAAGTTTCAACTTGCTAATATCAAATTAGTAATTATTACATTAATATTTTATATGTTCCTATAAATGTCTATCCATCCCCCAAGTATGTGATTGGCTCTGCTCACAAACCAGGTTTAATTTAAAAATTCCAGGCTTGCTTACAGGGTTATGCAATTTCTAATTTTATAGAATTCTAACTCTCTAATGAGCACTCTACTACAGAAAACTAGTACACTATAACATCTGCAACCCAAGACACATACAGATTTCTGACCACCACTAATTGCATGAGTAAATCATTTAACTTATCCCAGCTACAGGTTTGCATCTGAAAAAGAGACATTCTAAAATTAAACTTCAGAATTGTTTTAAGGATGAAGATAATGGTTTTAAATTACCTGCCACCCTTGGTGCTTTTCCAAAATATGCCACAACAAATGCAATATGGTGGAAATAAAATTAGACTGGGGACAAAATGATTTGTTTTTTTGTCCTGGCAAAAGCAATTAACTATTTGATTCTTGCATGTGACACAACTCCTGAGCGTCTGTTTTCTTATATATGTAAGATAGAAAGAATAAAACCTGCCCTGCCGTTCTATGAACATACAATGAGATAATATACGAGGAAAGGCAGCAGAACTGAACTGATGCCACCGATGCTTTTGAAATAGACCTCTGAGAGTTCCTCCCACGGTGTTTGTCTAGGTGGCATTTCTTTGACCAAGAAAAGAGCCAAAAAGAAATAGGTAAGCTGGGGCCACTCAATGCACTCGAAATAACTAGGCAAAAAAAAAAAAAAAAAGAAAACTTTCACTGCTTCCTATTCCATCATGCCCCCCCTCCTCATCCTTGCTTAAAATAAGACCCCTGTAGGAAAAAGAAAGCAAGTAACGTCCAAAGAGATCTAGGCTGGATTTTGCTTCAGAGCCAATTTGTACTAGTTACTCTACTGATGTGAGAGTGCTATATTCATGAGCTATGATTTTTTTCTTACAGGTCCAATTGCTGTACGTTAAAAAAAAAAAAAAAAAAAAAAAAAAAACAAGAGAAGTTATATCCTAACACCATGACAATGTGATGGTAATTTTACTTGAATCTTTATCTTTTAATCTAATTTTAAAGACATAGGATGAATGTAAATGTGTTTTACTTTTTAAAACAAAAGACTTTAGCACAGTAGATATATTACACAAAAGAGTAAAGTCTTACGTTTATGTTATTTGGAGCTATGTAACTTTTTCAATGATATTTGAGATCTGTATGAAAAGCTTAGGGGAAAACTGATGAAAGTAAATGAAAATAACCCCATTGTTCTAAATTTTTGCCTTTTAAATTCACATAATTCCCCTGATTATTTTCATTTCTCATATACCCATAGGATGGAGAATATGTTTAAATGATAATAGAATACCTCTTTGTCCCATCTGATGTAACACCACTGTTTCAATACATACGCACTTGTGTGTCTATGTACATATCACAATATACACACAGTATCAAATATTTTCATAGGCATTATATATAATGACACTTACTGGCAACACTGCTTTTTTGAAGATTGCATTTTTAAAGAAAGCATATAACCTTTGTTTTTCTTTCTCTGAGAATTAATATGTGGTTTGAACTATGCCAGAAATTTCAATTTTATGTAAAACTATATTTTTATAAAGAAAAAAGTGGAAAAGATAGAATTTCGGAAGGCAAGGGATTTAACTGGAAAAGAAATGGTGGATTTCTCTCTGACTCCATCACATGTGCTAAAAATCCCTGTTGTGCATACTTTAGACACTGAGGTTTATTAATATTCAGGAAGCCTAAATGAAAGTAGATATACATATTCAAATTTAAAAATAGGAGATTTATGAAAGGAAAATCCTCCAGTGACCAGACACAGGCTCACATTTTTCCTTTGACCAAATGAATGAACATCATTTTGCCTGAGCATTAAAATCGATTAATCCTGGATCAATCACAGCAAGATGCATTTCAGATGGTATAAGGGTAATTATTAGGAAAGTGTCCTTTCAGATAAATGGTTTATGATATCCATTATCCTATGTTTTGCTAGGATGAGTTTTTTAAATAATATTTTATTGAAGATTAGGAGAGAAACAAAAGACTGAAAAATTGAACTATCACAATGATTTAAAATAAATTTCATATCTGTCAGAGCTAATAAGTGAGAAATCAAGTAATACATGTTTACACTGCAGTAGAATTCCAAACAAATTATATTAGCCATCTGTTTTGTATTATTCATATATACCCTTGTGAATTTGATTTCTTTCCAGAAAATTTCCCTCATTTTTAAAGCTGCAGCTAAAATGCAATGCCTGGTTTCTGCTGGATGTTTTTATATATATATATATATATATGTATATATATATATATATATACATGTATATATATATATGTATATGTATATATATCTCCCTCTTTAATAATATTTTATTGGTCCCTGTGGAATTATTTTTTTAAATTTAATTAGATAAAAAGATAAATACCGTTATATTATAACAATAAATTTCAAATCTTCATAAATTATCTATTAAAACAAGAATCATAAAATTTGAGGATTCCATAAATATTTCCTGAGAATTTCTCTGTGACGTTTTGGGATTTTTGGCCCTGAGTATAACAAAAACAAAAACATAATGGCCTCCATGATTTAATAATCTATTAAAAGAATTTCACTCTCCTATAAGCAATTATCCAAGAGATCAGAACTATTAATTCAGCATTATGAACTATGAAGAACATTCTCAGCAGAGATGAAGAAGCAATAAAGTGTATTGTTTATGGAAAGTGAGATTAGGCTGTTATGGAGGGAAATCTTGAGGAAAAGTTTGGCTGGGAACCCAAATATTCTAGGGAAATAAGAATAGGCTATGGTGTCAGAAATACCTGTAAACTGGCTAAGACATTGTGACTTGGGGTTTAATTCACCCATTTTTATGTACTTCATGCACTCATGAAGGCAAGAATGTCTTTTTTACAGAAATAATGTATCAGATGTGGAATTGTATACATACTGCTTGACACATACAGAAGGCCAGTGATTTCTAAGTATTAATTTTAATTACAAAGAAAGTAATATTTTTTTATTAATTATTTATTTATTGACTGCATTGGGTCTTTGTTTCTGTGCACGGGCTTTCTCTAGTTGCTGAGAGCAGGGGCTACTCTTCGTTGCGGTGCAAGGTCTTCTCACTGCAGTGGCTTCTGTTGTTGCAGAGCATGGGCTCTAGGAACACAGGCTTCAGTAGTTGTGGTGCATAAGCTTAGTTGCTCCGAGGCATGTGGGATCTTCCCGGACCAGGGATCGAACGTGTGTCCCCTGCACTGGCAGGAAGATTCTTAACCACTGCACCACCAGGGAAGCCCAACAAAGAAAGTAATATTTGAACTCACCCTAGAAAATGACAACTACTTCTTCAGATAGAGCATGAAGAATGTTAGTTTCAATTTGAAAGAAAACATAAACAATAGATGGAAATGTAGCACATATAAGGGAAACATTAAGTATTCTCTTATGAGTAGAAGCTGTATAGAGATAGTGGTGGGAGATGATGCTGGGGAAGGAGACTGGATTCTGATAATAAAAAATTTAAATGCCTTACTCATAAGTGTGGACTCCATAGTGTAGACAATGTGAACCAGGAATAAGTGATAGAGGGCTCAAGTGGGTAGTGGTATATTACCTGTAGATAAAACTTATTTTTGATTAATTGATAATATGAGCAATACTATCACATTAAGATTTATTTATCTATATTATATAGAAATAGAAAACAATCCTACAATTACTTTGGAACCACAAAAGACCCCAAAGAGCCAAAAACATTTTGAGCAAGAACAAAAAACCTGGAGATATCATGCTTCCTGATTTCAAAATATTTTACAAATCTTCAGTAATCAAAACAGTATTGTACTGGCATAAAAACAGACATATATACCAATGGAACAAAATAGAGAGGTTGTAAATAAATTCACCCATTTATGGTCTCCTAATCTTCAACAACGTTGTCAAGAATACACAATTGGGAAAATATGGTCTCTTCCACAAATGGTGGCAGGAAAACTAGATATCCACAAGCACAAGAATATAAGTGGACCCTTATCTCACCCCATAGAAAAAAATCAACTCAAAATAGATTAAAGAGTTGAACATTAAGACCTGAAATCATAAAATGAATAGAAGAAAACATAGGGATAAATAAACAAGTAGGACTACATCAAACTAAAATTTTTCTGCACAGTGAAGAAAACAATCAATGAAATCAACCTATGGAATGGGAGAAAATATTTATATACCATACATCTGATAAGGGGGTAATATAAAAAATATATAAGGAACTCCTATAACTCAGTAGCAAAAAGAACAAATAATCTGATTTCAAAACGGGCAAAGGACCTGAATATTTTTCCAAAGAAAGATATACGAATGACCCATGAGTATGTGAAAAGATGTTCAACGTTGCTAATCATCAGGGAAATGCAAGTCTATGAAAACAGTGTTTAAGTTCCTCAAAATTTTAAAATAGAATTACCATTTGATCCAGCAATTCCAAAGGAATCAAAGTCAGGATTTCACAGAGATATCTGTATTCCCACATTCCCCGTAGTACTGTTCACAATAACCAAGGTATAGAAACAACCCAAATGTCCATCGCTGGAGTAATGCATAAAGAAAATGAGGTATATACATATAGCAGAATAGTATTCAGCCTTCAGAAAAAAAGGAATCATTGCTATTTTTGACAAAATAAAAGCACTTGGAGGCTTTTATGCCAAATGAAATAAGCCAGACACAGTAAGACAGACATGGTTTGACCCCTCCATTATAAGGAATCCAAAATAGTCAAATGCATAGAACCTAAAAGTAGAAGAGTGGTTACCAGGGGTTGCGGTAGGGGTGGGTGGGAGGTATTGGTCAAAGGATGCAAAATTTCAGTAATGTACATACTACTCTAGATATCTGCTTAACACTTATGTTAAGTGTTCTTACCACAAAAGAAAAAACAATATTAAAAAAGGCAGAGAAGGGGAATGGGAGAAGACTTCTGGAGATGAATGATACATTTATGGCCTCATCATAATGATGGTTTCCTGGATGTATCCTTATCTCCAAATTCATCAGTTGTATGCATTAAATATCCATAGCTTTTCATATGTCAATTATAACTCAATAGAGTGAGTTTTTTGCAAAGGAATATGGCTCATTTATTTGTAAAGCACATAAGGGAAAGGAGGAATGGATTACAAAGTTACAACAGGAAATTTTTAGGTGTGGTGGTTACATTCATTATTTTGATTGTGATGATGTTTTCATAGCTGTATACATATGTCAAATCTAATCAGATTTTAAATTTGATATATTTTAAATGTCAAGCACATCTCAATAAACCTGTTTTTTAAATAAAGAAAAAATACCTTGAAAATCAATATCAAAAACACCTAAAGAAAATATACTCTACACAAGTCTGTTGCTTCTAAAGCAATATTAGGGAAGAAAATTGATAATTGAAAAATAAATTTATTCCATGCCCTATCTTGTAGACCAAATTGTTGCCAGAGCTGTGACCTTTGAAACCTTCAATTACTTATTAGTAACTGAACCTTACCTCTGAGTTTCTTTACAGAGCTTGCCCAGAACTCATATCAATCTCTGAGCAAAAGGTCAGAATGTTTTGCCATGTAATGTGAGTTTTCATTATCTCCTTATAAACTATGACATTTTCAAAATGTCTGCATCAGAGAAAACTCTAGGGTTTTTCATTCTTTCTTCTTGATATGTACTATGAAATATATTACATGGAATTCATATGAAATAAGTTTATATTGTGATGAGTAATAATTGGTGATACATAATAGTAATATAGAGGGCTTTTAAACAACTTTTCTTAAAGAATTTAAAGGCAAATTGAGGTGTGTTTCTAAGTTATCTAAGAATACAGACGACATGTGTGTAATCAACCACACTTTCCACTTAAAATCTCTCACACTTAATTTTCTTGTGGAGTCTGAAGTCACATAACAAATCAGTGAAACTCAAATGTGGCCTTCAAGTGAAGAAAATCGAAATCAGTAAGATATGCTGTGTAAACTTGGACTAATTAAATAAGCATAAATAACTTTCCCATCAAAGTGAAAATGATTTTAAATAAGTCCTTTAAAAAATGAAAACTTTATTAATTTAGTAGTTAAAGTTCTTAATATACTCTATTTTAAAGTATGTTATTCTAATCTCTGCTCAGTATAATACTTAAAAGGCAATTTCTTTGAATCAATTGCATATACACTCCAAAAACAGCTAGTACAAATATACCACATACTTTTTCATTTAAACTGGCATTTACATTTTCTAAGACCTCTGACTTCCAGTAGGCTACCATAACTTAATATTTGCTACATTATATCCTATTTGGTTTAATTTGTTCATTATTAACTCTGGATTTTTAGAGGTATAGAGTGAAAATCAAAATCATGCTTTGTTATTTTCAACAGCTTTTTCAGTCTACTAGAGGAGGAGATTGTGTGTGAATTTGAGAAGGCGCTGCTCCCCAGACGTCATTTATTTCCCACCGGATCTGACCTATGGAAGGTACTGTGTGAAAATACACTTCTGAAGGACACATGCTATTTTCAGAAAAAGAAAGGTCTGGTTTCATTAAGACCTTTCAAAAGAAAGGTAGGTTTTCATTAAGTTGTAGTCCTCATTTTATTGTTTTTTTTCTTCTTTTTTAATAACTAACTGAAGCAGTTGCTGTGGTTAAGTGTCTACTGAAGAAGTAGCATCTGGAAGATGAATTAGTATTGTGTGTTGAATTTTATTCTTCTAAAAGTGAGGTGGGGAGATTCCCATCAATATATTAATCATAGGCTGGTGAATAGATAGAAAATTAGCAGCCATGGCCCTGCATTGTATCCATACACTAATATTACATGAACTATATACAATGTTAAAAAATATTACAAAACATGAATATGAGGGGAAACAAACTTTGTTATCTATTAACCATGGATCACCAGAGTTGATTCTACTGGAATTTCTCATTCTGAATGGAGAGATGGCTACAGAACACGCCTCCTTCTGGAAACTACTATGAAGCTGGAAAATTTCAAGGCAACAAAAATTCCAATGAAGGAATATAATCGTTAACAGAAGGAAAACCAGAATTGTAGACCCATGTTCGGACTGGATTCCTGCCTAAGGGCACTTTTCACTGCCCGGTGGAGGGAGATTGAGCCCAAACAAAACCCAACAGTCTCACTACATCAAGGATGCAAAGGTCGAGCCTGGAGAAGAGGCAGGACTCTCAGGAACAACAGGGGACAAAGCAGCACAGAAGAAGGGCTTCCGATATTTACATGGGGATCCTCTGTGGTGTCTTAGGTAAGGGCCGGGCTAAAATGTACAAGGCAAGACTCCGTGAGGACCACCTGTGCGTTTGAAAGCCAAACAGGTATCAGAGATCACTCAACACAGGGGTGGGTTAGAGTTGCAGTCCAGCCAGAGTTGAGAGATTCTTGTGAACCTGAAAGAACAAAGTCCATTCCTTGTTACTGCAGACAAAACTAAAATAGATTTGCCCTAACAAAGAAATGAAAATAAGGCTGGCAGAATCAGTCAAGAGAATTCTCCAGTAGCTGAACAAAACACAAATATGAAATAGCAACGAGTACCCAGATCTGAACACCAGTTGAACAAATTGACATTTACCAATTTTATCCCCAACGACATAAAAGGTAACTGAATAGTTCCATAGCTGTTTTTTTTTAATTAATTATTTTTTTAAAATTTTTGGCTGTGTTGGGTCTTCATTGCTGCATGTGGGAGCTACTCTTCATTGCGGTGTGCAGGCTTCTCATTGTGGCGGCTTCTCTTGTTGTGGAGCACGGGCTCTAGGCGTATGGGCTTCAGTAGTTGTGGTGCATGGGCTTAGGTGCTCCGCGGCATGTGAGATCTTCCCGGACCAGGGCTCGAACCTGTGTCCCCTGCATTAGCAGGCAGATTCTTAACCACTGCGCCCCCAGGGAAGTCCCTCATAGCTGTTTTTAAAAAACTAAGTTTGTCTGTAGAAACTTTAAAAAAGGACTCAAGGCCTGGATGGTTTCACTGGTAATTTATATCAAATTATATCAAAGTTATAGAATTATATTAAACCCCTTATCTGCATCTTGCTTTCAGTGGTTTCAGTTACCTAAAGTCAATTGCAGTTTGAAAATATTAAATAGAAAATTCCAGCAATAAACAATTCATAATTTTTAAAGTGGGCACCATTCTGTGCAAAGTGATGAAATCTCTTGCCTCCCTGCTCTTTCCCACCCAGAACAGGAATCATATCTTTGTCCAGCATCTATGCTGTACATGCTACCCGCCAGTTAGTACAGGAATAAACATACTATAAACAGGGTTCGGTATTATTGGTAAGTCCCCCAGTTTCAGGCATTCACTGGGGGTCTTGGAAAGTATCCCCTACAGAAAAGAGGAAACTACTGTTTCCAGATTCAAGAGGGTAGAGAAAAGCACTACAACTCTTGGATGAGGAATAGCCAACGTGACGGTGCAAAGAGCACATGTAGTGGCAGTTAGTGCTGCAGATATCCTTGGAAAACATAATCTCTCACATAAATATTTATTGAATTTCCAGCACGTGAAATCGTCAGATGCTTTAGGGTACGTAGCCCTGGAATCGGGTAGCCATCTGGAGTGGAGCTCAACAAAACTTCAAATAACAGAATACAAGGTAGAAAGTGTCAAAGCAAAGAACAGAGTGCTGTGGAACTTCCAAGGAAATAATCGACATTCTAGTGGGGAGAAATTGAAATAATAATGCACACAAGAGTTGGAGTGCAAGGTGGCCCTTGAAAGAAAGATAAGCTTTTTTACAGATGAGGAAATAGAAAGCAACATATAATTAGTGAATATTCTATTTGTGGAAACAAAGAAGAAGAAGAGGAAGGAAAATGGGACAAAGTTTCTGGAATCTTTGTAGGAAACAAGAAAGAACAGTGTGTATAAAAAAAAAACACTAGAAGTTTAAAAAAAAAACAGGCAGGTAAGTGGATATTATAAGGCAGAGAGAAGGACAGTGATTTGAGTGTCAGCGATGCAGCAGGAAGGACCCTGGGTATGTTACGTAATTGAACTCATGTTATCTTCATAGTCATCTTGTAGGTTTTAGTATCGTTAAAGGAAGTGAGGCTTTCAGAGTTTCAAAAACTTGCCCAAAGCAGAATAGAGAGTCAATACATGTTCTGTTCTGGAGCTCATATGTTATACATTTCACCAAGTGCTTCCCCTTGAATGAATCTGATTTGGTATTTAGCAGAGATTCATAGAAGGGTGTGGACAATTTTAACTGTGTTGTAGAAAGATTCTGGTGGCTTGAAAAGAGAACTAAAAGAAGTGAGGGAAAACATTCAACAGGCCACAACAAATTTCCATTACAAAAGATGTGAGACCTTAAGTTATGACCAGGCAGGGGCATATATCCAGACAAATCTATAATTCAAAAAGATACAGGCACCCCTATGTTCACAGCAGGACTATGAACTATTGTCAAATAGCCAAGACATGGAAACAACCTAAATGCCCACTGACAGATGAATGGATAAAGAAGATGTGGTACATATATATAATGAAATACTACTCAGCCATAAAAAAAGAATGAAATAATGCCATTTGCAGCAACATGGATGGACCTAGAGATTATCATACTAAGTGAAGTCAGACAGAGAAAGACAAATGTCATATGATATCACTTACATGTGGACTCTAAAATATGATACAAATGAACCTATCTATGAAACAGAAACAGAATCACTGACATAGAGAACAGACTGGGGGTTGTCAAGGGGGAAGGGGGAGGGGGAGAGATGGACGGGGAGTTTGAGGTCAGCAGATGTAAGCTTTCATATATACAATGGATAAACAACAAGATCCTACTGTATAGCACAGAGAACAATATTCAATATCCTATGATAAACTATAATGGAAAAGAATATTTTAAAAAAGAATGTATATATATGTATAACTGAATCACTTTGCCATACAGTAGAAATTAACACAACATTGTATATCAACTATACTTCAAAAATAAATAAATAAATAAATAAATAAATGCCAGGCAGAAAAAAAAATAGAAAATAGAAAACAGATTTAAAGGAACTTGCAGACTTAACCTAGGACTTGACAATCAATTGTATGTGTACATCTACATTTGGGCAGCAATGGGTCAACAGTGAAGCCAAAGTAAGAGATTGATTGGTACAGATTTAGTCAGAGAAGATGCTTGAAGGTATATTTGGTCTTTGATGAGCTATTGATGATTTTTTTAAAAAGACAAACTGTAAAAATAGCAACTGACATTATCAAAAGAGAGATGTAATGGCACCACAGAAAAGGCATTAGCAGTGGCCTTGAATATTAATGGAAGGATAAAAATTCTCTGAAATCTCTGTGAGCTTAGCTACCAAAAATATAAGACAGGCAGGTGGAGTTTACAACCAACCTGGCATGCAGTTTTATTACGTGCAAAGAGTTTTGAGTATTTAGAAATGAGCCAGCTATAAAACCTGCAGCAATTTCTTACTGTTTCTTATCCAGGCAGAGGTCCTTGATAACTGAAATATTAAAAAGTGAAAGTGTCACAATTCCAAAGTTTTACTTGTCTATTTCTCTCAAAGAATGATCCAATATTTTTATGGTAGGCAGATGGCCTTTTTTCAGTGAAACACTCACTTCTACTTACTGAGAAACAAAATGAATGGGGGTCACATTTCTTCCGGATTTATCAGCGTGGTCTCTTCCCTTGTAAACTATTGATTCATAAAGTAATACTGTGTTTCTATAGTAATTTTTTTTTTTTTTTTTTTTTTTGCGGTATGCGGGCCTCTCACTGTTGTGGCCTCTCCCGTTGTGGAGCACAGGCTCCGGACGCACAGGCTCAGCGGCCATGGCTCACGGGCCTAGCCGCTCCACGGTTTGTGGGATCTTCCCAGACTGGGGCACGAACCTGTGTCCCCTGCATCGGCAGGCGGACTCTCAACCACTGCGCCACCAGGGAAGCCCTATAGTAATTTTAATTAAAGTCAATATTATATATTAGCTTAATTTTATCCATACAGCTCCCCAAGGGGAGGAAAATTATGATATTGTAGTCTCTGATCTCCATTAAATAATGGTGGAAACTGTTGCGTAGAATTCATTAACTTACCCAAAGTCTTAGAGTAATTGTAAACTTGGCACAGATATTAGAACCCAAGGAGCCCAACACCCACAAATGATACTATTTCTCCTAAATTGAAATACTTTTATTGTCCATAAAAAAAAAAGATCACATTTACCTAAATAATATTCTATTCCATGCCTATGCCCAACGTATTTACAGGCCTTAAAATTGTCCACCCCTATGAAATACACATACTCAAAAATTATATATATATATATATATATATATATATATACACACACATATATATATACACACACATATTTATACAATTGTAAATATGTGTATATATACCTTCACATATGTGTATATATTCACCATGTGTATATATTAATACACATTAACCATATATTTATATTTATATACTATACATATGGTATTATATGTAGTATTTATATACAGTGAATTAAAACTGTGTATATATACAAAAATACTGATTATTTCCAAATATGATCTTTAGGAAACCAAATGAAAGTTAGAAGTTCAATGTCAAATCAAAACTAAAATTATGCCAATATTGGACTTCCTGATTCATACTACTCTAATTTATCGTCCACTTTTTGTGGGAAGGGGGCATGCTGCTCCCTCTGGAATACCAATAAGAGACCTTGAGCCCTGACTGATATCCTGCACTTCCTGATATGATTGATTCCCTGAGGGGAAAGCAGGGTGCCGCTGTGACAGTCCCGTCAAACTGCATCCGTTGTTGATCGAATCATGAGGAAACACTGCACAAATGCAAATAAAAAGACTTTTTACAAAATGGCCTGGGATCTTCCAAAAAGTCAAGTCATGAAAGCCCAGGAAACAATAAGGACCGGATTTGGAGTAAGGAGACTATGGAGAATTGCAGTTAAATGTATTAGATCCTGATTCAGTGAATTTTTTTTCTCTTTCTAAAGAAATTAATGGAACGATTACAACATTTGAATGTCTATAGACTAGGTAATAATATTGTATCAGTATTACTTTTCTGATTTTTGAAAATTGAACTGAAATGATATAAGAGAATTCCTTGCTTTTAGGAAATACACATGAAATTACTTTTGAGATAAGGCATCAGGTTTGCAACTTACTGTCAAATATTACAGAGAAAAGCACACATACATGAATACACATGGAGAGGAGAGAAAGAAAGATGTAAAGCAAATTAGATACTCTTAACTTTGGGGTCATCTCAGCAATTATATGGGAATTCTTTGTATTATTTTTGCAACTTTTCAGTGTCTGAAATTTTTCAAAATAAAATGTTAAGAAAGATTATAAATTCTCATTCATTCTTATTTTGCTCGTTTGAATTTTCTGAAGCCAAGACAAGTGAAATTACACACATTTTAAAAAGAGAGAACTATGCCAAACAAACAAGATAAGAGCAATTGCTGTGTAAGATTATAAATTACAAAACTATATCCCAGAAAATGGAATGCTGAGTGGTTTGCATTTAGTTTCTAAATATCACTTTGAAAGTTTTTGTTAATGTTGATGAATATATGAGGATGGATGTGAAGTTACAATCAGAAGATTTCAAGTTAGATATACTTCAAGTACCATACACCTGTTAACACTATAAAATTTTGTTGAATCCTATTTCTTGGCCCTTCAGGGGCAAAGTTGTATTGCAATATTTAGTATCTTTTTGTGTATCTGTTTCTTAGGAATACATAATTCCTTCTTTGAACTTCTTAATCCATAAAATGATTAATAAATGAATATTATTCTTGTGAGTAGTATATATAATAACACAGTGGGGGAAGAGTCCTCAGCAGTTCTGCCCCAGAACTACTTTACTTCCTGAAAACTCTATAATCTCTCACCCCTAGAATAATCTTTCCCCCTCAACTTCAACTCTGAATTATCCCTTTCTTTATACTCTATAGTTGTTTATACTTCTTGTAGAGACTATCACATCTCAGTATAAATAATCACTCTCTTTTCTGGATTGTCATGTCTTAAAAGACAGGTACTAGCTCATATTTTTCTTCAAATTTGGCAGTTAGCTCATTCCTGTCACATAGTAGACACTCATTAGTGACGTGGAAGCGCTGAAAAACAATGGGGACTTTGGTGTCAGGCATGCCTGTGTGAACTCCAGCAAATGACTTAACCTCTGTTGGATTCAGTTTCCTCATATGTCAAGTGAGAAGAGTAATTTTATCTCACAGAGTAACATTAAAGCTAAAGTCAGCTAACGTCTTTAAAAACTAACCTGTTCTCAACATGCAATGAATGTTAAAAAAAAAAAAAAAATTCCTAAAGGTAAAACTGAATTCAATGAATCTTTAAAAAAGTTAACAGAACACATAATATGGAAAAGTAAGTTGAAAAACTGAGCCTATCTTCACTTTTCAGGAATAATCTGTACTTTGAAATATTAAGTGATTATACCGAAATTGTTCCACATTCCTTTCAGAAGGGTATTTATTACTCTTGTGTAGGAAGTAGAAGGGTATTAAAAACAGCATTGTCTTATAGTTCCTACTTCAAAAAGGAACATGTCCAGCTCTTAACACAATGCCAGGGATAGCCAGGCACTAAAAAACCATGCACTGAATGGATTATTGAGTGAATACATACACACTATTGAATAAATGAGTAAATACTCATTCTCTCCTTCTTTCAATTGTAATCTCATCAATTGTTACCTAGGCATAAATTGCCACCCAAAATTAAGACCACCTTTCTCAGCCTCAGGTGGACCTCATAGGACTTCATGGAAAAAATCCCAAGGAACATGAACTCATAAATATATACTTTTACATTCCAAAACATGGAAACAAGGCAACATGGGCAAAGGCAAAAATCATGAACAATTGAATCAAATCACAAAGGCACCACACATTGTAATCAAATTGTATATTCATTAAATGTTTATGATAGACTCAAACAGAATTTTGGAAATATAAACAAAGAACAAGAAATTATCTTAAAATAATAAGGCATATTTTAAAAAGGACCAAACAGAACTTCCCAATATTGAAAATATAATGGTTGAAACAAATAATTAAAATGTGGTACCTATTTCAAACAGAAATTCTAAGCGCTATGGAATCTTCAATAGAGAGGGATGCAGTAATGTGTATGTTATCTTACTGGCTTTTCTATTTGCAGTAACAGCATTGGAAACAAGATAAATTTTAAACATTTAATCAGCATGATACCTTAACAGAATGTTTTGCTATAGTTAGCATGTTTTCAAGTGCATTTTTTGAAGTTAAAATACAATATAATGTCAACTGACCTAGTACATTCGACATCCAGAGTGAATTATTTATTAGCACTGCCTCAACAACAAAATCATTTCCAATAATAATCATGCAATAATTAGTAATAATCATTTCTCAATTTGTTTTAAAACAAAATGTCAACAATCAATATCAAATTTAAATGCATTATTCAAAATCATTTTCAAAAAATGCGTTATTCAAAGTGAGTAAAATATTTCATGTGCATATTATTTAATATTATTTATTAATTTATTAAAAAAATTTTTTGCTGCGTCGGGTCTTCGTTGCTTCACGCGGGCTTTCTCTAGTTGCGGTGCACAGGTTTCTCATTGCGGTGGCTTCTTTTGTTGCAGAGCACGGGCTCTAGGCACACGGGCTTCAGTAGTTGTGGCTTGCAGGCTTAGTTGCTCCGAGGCATATGGGATCTTCCTGGACCAGGGCTTGAACCTATGTCCCCTGCATTGGCAGGCGGATTCTTAACCACAGCACCACCAGGGAAGTCCTCATGTGTATATTTAAATATGCACATACTAAGCAAAAACACTATATCTCTTTATCTCACTTTGTTTCACTCTTTTCACTTTAAACACATTCCAAAATAAACTCCAAGTGTGCATATAGAAAAATAGAAATGAAAGAAATCAAGTTCTGTGTCTTTCCCTTTATAATCATTATGAAATCATCTTTAAACATCAACAAGTAGGGTTTCTCAACCAGGGTTCCGTGGAATGCTAGTTTTTGGCAAGAGGCCACTCGGGTCTCTGTGAGAGACTATGGTTAAACAAGAGAACTTATTTCCACTTTACGTGCCACATGACACGAGTGCACCCAGGGATAGACAGAGAGCAGCCCCTTCACCAATTGCACTAAGGGATGTTCCGGCCCACTTGGCACCATGCAGAAGAACGGTCCCTTTGGCTGAGTCCAGTCTGCGTTTCCGATGTGCAGGGACAGAGGCTGTTGATAATTGGAGGGTGTCCAATGGCTTAGAGGGCCCTAAAGCTGATGATGTCGTTCTCTCACTCTTCAGTCAGCTCTCCTCCCAGCTCCCCTCACTGGAGCTGACATACCTGAGAGTGAGAACACGCTTTACTCTTAGGATAAAACATCACAGGGGAATTTCCATCCTAAAGAAGGGATTTATGGTGACCCAGCTGCCCCAGTCATCTTGCTATTATGTTAAGGGCTACGAAATGTGGATTATGCAGATTAGAAGTAAATTGTTGTGTGAAGTTTTCCTATGTTTTCATCTTGTCGCCCGTCTATTAAGCTCTTCCGTTTTAACTTTTATTAGTGTTTACATTTTGCAAACTTGTCTGATAGTGTTGCTGAAACTCAGCCTCTGTTCACTGGTGCCAAACAGAAAGGTGGAGACAGAGTTTTGGATGAAATAAAAATCAATAGCTTTATTGTTTGCCAGGCAAAGGGGGTCACAGTGGGCTCCTGCCCTCAAGACTGTGTGCCCCGCCCTCAAGACTGTGTGTCCCGCCCTGGAGAGGGTGGTGGGGAGTGTTATAGTATTCAAGGAGCAGGGCGTGGTCAGCTTGTGGACATGCTTCTGATTGGTTGGTGGTGAGGTCATCAGGAGTCGGCATCAACAATCTTCTGGATCCAACCAGTCTGGGGTCTCCGTGCTTGTGGGCAGCAGACCATTAACTTCTCCCACTGGTAGGGGTTTCAGTATCTGCAAACCAGCTCAAAGGACATGGCTCAGAATATTATCTACAGTCCTTGAGGAGGAACCAAATGTCCTTGACTTTGTTTACTGGCTAAAGTATTCTTATTTTGTCTTGCTTGACTGCTTTCCTTTCTGCATTTTCTCAATTCTCTGATTAAATTTATTCATTGGCTAAAGATTTTCTACAGACAAAAGGCAGGTGGAGGACATGGGTGGCGTCTATTCTGGGAAGGCCTTGTAGGTTCCTGCTTGGTTACAATAGTCTAATGTGATTATTTCTGAAGATGATGTATGGGATGGAAGAGAAGGATTCTGGGTCTACAATGATGAATAAATTGGTAACAGTAGTGATAAAGGATGAAAATCTCCACTGCACTAGTGCAACAGAGGACACAAAATAAATGCTTTGTTGCAAGGAAAACTACCTATCACTGGGTCTTACACAGGCTGCTGGTCCAAGCTGTCCTATTCCACTGTGCAACATCTGTGGCAAATGAGTCAGAATGAGTCAGATATGCTGCAATGGCTCTGGCCAAGTTGTAAAGCTGCTTCACTAAATATCAAGGCATTTGAGAAGTAAAGATGCTGATTATTTAAGACAAGTATTGGAATCTCAAAACACAGTATAACTTAAAAAAAAAAAAAAAAACAGTTAGTGAAAAGGTTCAAGAAGAAGTTATTGCCCCAAGAAGCAAAATTACACAGATGGTGAAAATCTATAAGACAATTATGGAAGTAAATGCTAGGTCAAGATGTAGTATGAAAAGTTGAAAAGATTCCACTCTTATAAAGTATAATGAGTTGACATATTGATAATATGTCTCATGATGCTGAAGAGGCTTTGTGTAATAAACTGATAAACAATAGCTTCTATGCCCAGGTGGATGAGTCAACAAATTTTACCACACTGTAGCTGTTTTAGATTTGTAAATGATAATGAAACTTAAGAAAATTTTTCTGCCTCAAAGAGTAACCTAAAACAAGCAAAGATCAAGATCAATTTAATGTTTTGTCTTCATAACCGGAAGCAAAAGCTGTGTCTTGGAGAAACTATGTTGATATCTTTACTGATGGTTTTCCACGGTTAAATAGACCTCCAGCCTATAAATCATCAAAACTGATGAAAAATATGCATATTCTTCATAATATGCTGTGAAATAATTGACTATCTTTTATAAGAAAGACTCCAAACAAAGTATTTGAATGTCAATTTAGACATAGTACCTGGCCTCAGTGAGCTGAAAAATCTATCAAGGGAGCAGCCCACACACATAAAGTCCTTTTAGACAATGGTATAAAGTTTGGGGGAAACAATAAGCAGCAGAATTCCTGTGATGATCAACGTTCACAAAGACAGTCAGGAAAGTGAAATATAAGTTGGCTTTCATCCATAACAATATACCTTAACCAAGGGGAAAGTATAGAAGCTTCAGCAACTGTTAGCTTACATGTATATACATTAAAGGAAAAAGGTTGAGCATTTTGTTTGTATTTTCTCATAAATCCAGACATTATTATTTGAGTCAGACTCACAGTCAAGATTACTAATGAAACACTCATTGACTGTTTTCGTTACCCAGAACTAATGGCCATGGCAGATGGAAAATATTACAACTGGTTCATAATCTCTGAATGTTCATATTATATCTTGAATTTAGTTTTAAAAGGGGAATAGAACATTTTGTCCATATTGTGGATTGGTTTATAAAGAACAAGTTCAGGTACATTTTGATCATTCACAGTTAACTTCAGGGTTATTTATAGCAAACTTTTTACCATCAATTCCTTAATACTTAATAGTGTCATACAAACTAATATATTTTGTATTTGCTTAAAAATGAAATATCTGGATGTCCCCTGTAAAGTGGAAAAGTGTGAGAAAATGGACAACAGTTGAAAATGCCAATTCTGTTTTTAATTACCTAGAAAGATAATTTATGTTGTAACAAATGGCCAAATATTACACACATATACTCATATTTAAATATATGCTGAAATATTTATGTTGGGCTCAATAATGTCTAAATATCACTATTTTATACTATATAAATATAATCCATCATTACTCGTGTATAATGAAATTGACTACATTCTTATATATGCATGCAAAGTTTTCAATTAAAATCACAATAAAAAACATAACATTGTACAATGAAAAATAGACCACTAATGAGTGGTTTGACAGGCATCGGATGTCTAGAATCATATTATTATTTCTCCTCTCCGCATCATTGCATGGGACCTGCCACGTGGCCACAGTTGATTGTTCCAGGGGTAGACATGGATCCAAGTTGTACAAATAGGTTCTTTTACTGAGAACTTTAGATCAGCACGTTAGGGAGAGAAACCATTTTCTCCTCAGTGTTGGATGTGCTATAAAGTTTTACTAGGGGATTATCAGAAGAAATTTTTCTTGCTATATTGAGAAAGCTAAACCGCAGCTACAAAGAATAAAGCAGGTGAGTGAGAATAAACAGAATAAAGCAGATGTAAGAGTGCAGAGGGGACAAGAACTCACTGGCCAGTGTCCAGGGCTTCTGCAACCATTGCCCACACAGCTTCACCCTTGCTCAGGATCCACAGACGTTTCATCACATAACCCTCACAAATTTATGAAATAGCATTAAAAATACCAAGTTAAAAACGGGGAATAGGGGCTTCCCTGGTGGTGCAGTGGTTGAGAGTCTGCCTGCCGATGCAGGGGACACGGGTTCGTGCCCCGGTTCTGGAAGATCCCACATGCTGCGGAGAGGCTGGGCCCGTGAGCAACGGCCACTGAGCCTGCACGTCCGGAGCCTATGCTCTGCAACGGGAGAGGCCACAGCAGTGAGAGGCCCGCGTACCACACACACACAAAAAAAAAAATGCAGGTAAAACACCTAATCAATTGAACATCTCAGCTTAGCCTCGTCTACCTAAACGTGCCAAGAACACTTCCATTAACCTACAGTTGGGCAAAATCATCTAACACAAAGCCTATTTTATAATAAAGTGTTGACTATCTCATTGATTTCATTAACTACTGTACCAAAAATAAGTAGAATTGGGAGATTAGGGTTGATTAGGATTACACTACCATGTGTAAAATAGACAGCTAGTGGGAACCTGCTGTATAGCACAGGGAGCTCAACTCTGCACTCTGTGAAGACCTAGATGGGTGGGATGGGGCTGGGGGGAAGGAGGTCCAAGAGGGAGGGGATATAGATATACATATAGCTGATTCACTTCATTGTACAGCAGAAACTAACACAACATTGTAAAGCAACTATACTCCAATAAGAAAAAAAAATTTAAAAAACAAAACAAAAGAAAAATGAAGAACCGAATGGTTGAGTGGGTACAGAATGGGTTGTTCACCCTCATGATTGCATGGCTAATTGCTGCAGCCCAGCATCACAAGAGAGTATACTAATTCATATCCCTGGCTCAGGAAAAGATCAAAATTCACCATCCAAAGTATGGTTTCTGTCTCATGCCTATTGCTTCAGCACCATCGTAAAGCTGAAAAATTCTAAGCAGAACCATCATAAGTTGGGGAACGTCTGTAACCATGAGGGTCCTCATCAGAGGGAGGTAGAGGTGCTGGGGGATGGGAGCAGAGGTTGGATGATACACTTGACAATGGAGGATAAAGGTCAGGAGTCAAGAAATAAGGGCAGCTCCCCGCAACTAGGAAAGGCAAGGAAACGGATTCTCCTCCGGAGCCTAGCGAAGGGACACACACCTTGATGTTAACCTCTGAAGACTCTGTTTGAACCTCTGGCTTCCAGAACTATCAGGTAATAAATGTGTGCTGCTTTAAGCCAATAAGCTTGTGGTAATGTTGTAGCACCAGAAGGAAATTAACAGACATGGTAATTAAACTGATTATTTCCTTGGACTGTAAACTGAACACTCCTTACCTCTATAAAGGGGCTGATACAATCCTTAGTAGATATCCTAGTCCTGAGGGCTGAATTTCTATTTCACTTCCACATAAACACTGAGATAACTTCCCTCTGCCTTCTATTACCCCATCCTTTGACCTTCAAGATGGAGAATAAACACTATATTTAAAATGGATAACCAAAAAGAGCCTACTGGATAGCACTGGGAACTCTGCTCAATATTCTGTAACAACTTAAAAGAAATGAAAAGAAATGGGAAATGAAATGAAAAAGAATAGACACACACAAAATAAATAAATACATAAATTCCCTTTTCGCTCAAAAAAAAGATGGAAAATAAATGAATTTCATTATGATGATAGATAAGTGTGACACAGTTATATCTTCATGCCATGTGTGGTTATAACATGATAACAAAAGCCCCAGCATTATGGGCCTATTTCATTTTAGTTGTAAATAACTTTAGATATATTTTCATTTTTATATACATTATAGCAATTCCTTATGTGATTTAGGCTCAGAAATTTTCTGGCAAATGCTGTACAGGTGGATTCAAATTTGAGAAAATATTGGCAACCAGTTAATAACTTCTTGCACAGTCAGTTGTGAAAGTGACTTACAGTGACAAAATATATTATACACACTAAAATATTTAAGCTTTCTGGACATATCATGAATCATAAGGCAATGGTATTTTATTTTTGATGCAACTAAATGCATCTGCAGCTTAATGGCCCTCATAAGTAATAATCTGAATTGCCTATCAGAAGAGAGTGCTGGAGTTATTTACAAAGAAAAAACCAACCCAATAACCCAAGGTGTCACCATTTTATGAAGAAATAAAGTGAATCTGGCAGCAAGAATAATGAAATGAGGTAAGCCACACACTTGAAATGTTATGTTTCACATTTAAGTCATGAAAACTATTTATAGACATCTATAGGTTTACTGAAATAGAATTCATAGAAAATGCATAGAAGATCAGCTAAAGAGATGATTCTGAAATTCCTTGTAATAACTCCAATCACTGCTTCCCCAAATGTCTGTACAATTCAGGTCTTCTAGGAGTCATGCCTCAGGCTGATTGCCTCTGAGTTTCTCCTTTCCCTCAATTCCCCCAAGACAGAGCCTATTTATTCCACAGACTGTGTCCACATCTGCCATTTCTCTGTTGCTAATGGAACCACCCAGCCCAGAAGATGTTCTCCATATAAGCCTTAATTTTATTCAGTAGATCCCAGCATTTTGGTTATAATTATTGTCATGCAGATTAAACAAAAATCCGTTTTCCTTACATTTGGCCTATGACTTCTGTTCCTTTGTAACCTCCGCACAAACTAACTTTTCTCAAGTCCTTTTATTTTTTTAATTTGTACTATGTTCACAACTGACCTTCATTTTCCCATGATTCCTAATTATCACTGTATTTTATAATTATCGGTTAAGGGGAGAGAATGAGTGTTATGGGAAGAACATATATCCTTAGGAGACAACCTCTGCTATTACTTAGTTGTGCAGGACAAGTAAAGTTATTTATAGTTCTGAACTTCAGTATCCTCCTTTGTGAAAATTTCTGTTAGGAAGAAGAATTCAGAATGCTGAGAGGAAATAAATAAGCTGAAGTACATGAAAGTCTCTAATACCAAAGTTGGCCCATTCAGTGTATGATGTGTTTTCTCTTCTTTCAGTGTTTAAAGATATTGGTATCCAAATAGGGAAAGCCCTCACCCAAAGAGTGAAGGACGCCATATTTACCTCTGGGAACATGCCATCCAGCAGCAAGAGAAGCAGCAGAAGCTACAACCATCCATCCCAAACATGTGATTCTTTAGCCCTGCGGCTCTCAAAGTGTGGTTTGGAGACTATGGAGGTCCTTTACAGAGGATCCGTGAGGTCAAAAATATTTTCAGAATAACACTGAGACAGTACTTGCCTTTTTCTCTCTCATTCTCTTTCAAGTGTTCATTGGAGTTTTTCAGAGGCTGTGTGATGCCTTTATTGCAACAGAGTAAAGGGAGAAGCAAACATAAGAATCTGGCTGTCTTCTGTTACGACTTTATCCAAGAGATTTGCAAAAATATAAAGCAAGGCTATTCTTCTCATTATGATTTTGAAAAATGCAGTTATTTGCCATAAAATATATTATTTATGTTAAAACCTAGTGGGTGTGTTAATTTGAACTAAATTATTTAATATTCTTAAATGTCTTGGCTTTAATTTCTAATTAAATTTAATTAGATTAATTTCTAATTGAAGTAATCGAGATAATCTGCAAACCCAAAAACTTTTCAGGGGTGGTCCTGAATAATTATCACTAATGTAAGGAGGCACTGAGAAGAAGGTTTTGGAGCTGCTACTCCAGATTTTCTTCTCCTGGTGGATCATTCACTGTTACCCTCACTCCAATTGAGTCACTTTACTACCCCACTGTTTTCTATTGTAACATGTCCTGCTATAGTTCCCTGTGAGTATTAATTCATAATACTACCCTTTGGGCTTGAATGTGCTCAACCACAGCAGATGTATGCAAAGTCCTGTCTTACTGGAAGAGTCCCAGTGCTCCAATCTACATCTGTTAATTCCATGGAGGACAACTGCTCAGAACAGGGTCTATGGTGTCTTCTTAGTTTCACTGGATATGAAGGCACTCTTCCCTAATATCCAGTCTGAATCCTGGAACATTCATCTCCCTGATGCCCTTGGATCCCATCTCAAAGTCTGTCCCTCCAACCAAGAGGAGCTCTAGACACTGAAGCCTGCTTTTCTGCTCAGACGTTGCTTCTTCCTTCTTCCCTACAATTTTGACAAGGACTCTGTTGCATCTTATTCGAAAGAATCCTGGCATATGCTAATTCTTTCCTGTCAATTAACAAGTCCGTAGTGGAAGGCTTATTGTCTTATGCTGATGGACTGATAGAGTCTCTGGAAGAAAATTGGTTGTAAAAATCACTGTGCCTAACCTCATTAATGAAGCCGGAAGTGATCTAAATTTTTAGACTATCATACTCTAACAGAGAGTTTGTTTTCTGTGATTGCTCTTCGTTTGGGAAAGTGATGTTTCTAGAGCGTATCAAGTCCCGTATTCTAGAACCATGCAGTCCGGTGTGGCTGTTGAGCTCTTGAATTGAGATGTGTTGCAAAATACACACCAGGTTTTGAAGACTTAGTACAAGCGGAGGCTGTCTATCCCTGTACTTCCAATCACATTGCTCTGTTCTTCCCACTTTCACCCTTCTGTTCCTATAATCCATTCTCCAGGTACTAACCACAATGAAAACAATAAGTCATTCCTCAAGACTGTCAAGGTCACGAAAAACAAAGAAAGTAACAGACCAGAGGAGTCTAAAGACACCTGACCATTAGACAGAGGAGACAAAGGAGCATGACAGCTAAATGCAGTGGAAAATTCTGTAAAATCCACATAAAGCCTGGAGTTTAGTTAATAATAATGTACTGATGCTACTTAGTTTCTCCAAAGTACCATGGTAACATACGACATCAACAATGAGAGAAACTAGGTGAGAGGCACACAGGGACTTTCTGTAGCATCTTTGCAACTTTTCTGTAAATCTAAAATTATGCCCCCAAAACGGGCATAAAAATTAAATCAGACTATATTACCCCTTTCCTTTGATTCTTCAATGTCTTCCTACTTTTCATACAGTGAAATCTAAGCTCCCCACATAGTTCATGAGACCCCTGGCCATGTCTCTGTTCCCACCTCAAATGCTACCCCCTTAAATATGTCGAGGTAATTCCTATCTAAGGTTCTTTGTATTTACTGTTCCTTCTGTCTAGAATCTTCAGGATATTACATGGTTGGCTACTTTCATCGTTCATATCTCAGTTATTTTTTTCAGAAATTTTTGTCATGATCTTCCTACCTTAAATTACCACTTCCCCTTAAGGCACTGAATATCACATGAATTTATGATACACATTACTTTGTTTATGTATGTATGCATGTGTGTATTATTTTATAGAACTCATCACGATATGAAACTAAAATTTTCTGGTTACTACTACGCTTTTAATTTTTCTGTTTCTCCTAACTCAAATGTGGGCAGAATTATGTTTATTTTATTTACTGTTGTATATGCAACGCCAAGAAAATTACTGGTAGATAATAGGAATGTTTTGGCTATTTATTGATGCATAACATTCCAAAAGTTAGTGACAAACCCATAGGTTTGTGGTTCAACAATTCAAATAGAGTCTAGAAGGGATGTTTGGAGCTTCTTTTGAAACAAGCAAACAGCTGGGCTGGAATACTCAGTATGTCTCCATCAGTCACATGGTGGTCCAGCAACATCACTTTTTCTACATGTGGTCTTATCCAAGTCCTCCTCACAGCATAGAGTGGGTTCCAAGAGAAAGCAAGCAGAGACTGCCAGTCCAGTAGACTTCTTCTACTTTATTTCATTGGTCCAAGTTCTCATGGACCAGAATCAAGGAGCTAGAAAGAAAAAGACTTCACCTCTTGACGAAGCAGTGGCAGGATCACAATGTAGAATGGCAAGTGGGATGGGAGATATCGTTGGCCACCATGACTCACATGCAAAACGTACTGACACCATACCTGATATCCTAATATTCCCAAAGTATCATCCAATTATGGCACCATGAACATCTGCCACATGCTATCTGGGGCCTCAGCTGAGATAACTCAAACAACCAGGGTTGAAGGATGAAAAATGTTTTTTTTTTTAATCTTTTACAGACATGTTGAGCAAGTTGGTACCAATGCGAGCTCAGCTGGGAGGATGGCTGGGAACTGTGGCTCCTATCTGCTTGGGTCTTTCCAGGGTTCTCTCAAAGCTGGCTTCTTAGAGGAATAGAAAGAAGCACCCAGCCAAATAAGGCCTATGCTTGTATTTAATCAAAGCACTCATAGGGCCAACACAAATCAAAGAGGTAGAGAAATAGTGTACAATCAAGAGATGCTGGGGAAACAAGTATCCAGTGCTTTCAGCATCAATGGGCACTTTCTTCCACCCAGATATATAGGTTGTGAGATCCCCTAAATACAGAGAAAGATTCAGATTCAAAGTACAAAAAAAGAAAAAGAAAAATGCCCATGACAGAAACATTTATGATTATTCCAAAATTCAGTGGAAAATAATAGTATAAGTTAACTATAAATTCATTGTACAGTTTTAAAATATGCACTGATTGCCCTGGTATAGTGCAACATCTGTTTTTAAGGTCAGAGAAATGTTTTTCACTTTTCTGATTATAAATAAAATATGTCTTTAGGGATATGGCGAGGTAATACTAGAAATTCCATTTTGGTTCCGTGTGTGGGGTTGAAAATGAAAATTTCTGTCATATTATTGTTAATAGATTATAATTTATCTAAATTAGCTACTAAGGTGGTAAAAATAAACTAAAAATAAGTTCTCAGCATCTTACCTTAAAAATCTGTGTATCTGTGTATGTCTCTGTTTTAAACTTTGTTGTTTAAATCAGTGGTCTAGGGCTTCCCTGGCGGCGCAGTGGTTGAAAATCTGCCTGCCAATGCAGGGGACACGGGCTCGAGCCCTGGTCTGGCAGGATCCCACATGCCGCAGAGCAACTAGGCCCATGAGCCACAACTACCGAGCCTGCGTGTCTGCAGCCCGTGCTCCGCAAAAAGAGGCCGCGACAGTGAGAGGCCCACGCACCGCGATGAAGAGTGGCCCCCGCTGGCCGCAACTAGAGAAAGCCCTCGCACAGAAACGAAGACCCAACACAGCCATAAACAAACAAACAAACAAACAAACAAACAAATAAATAAATAAATAAACTTTCATTAAAAAAAAAAATCAGTGGTCTATCCTGAGTTCGGACATAGACTGAAATCAAAGGGTAGTTTCTAATAATATATTCTAGTTGCTCATTGATGTCCAATGTAAAATGCATCTTGTTTCATCTCCCATCCAGCTTATAAAACACACATGAAATTAAAAAAATAAAATGTTAAAAAAGAAACTAATATGGTGTGGATTCAATCTTAATACAATAAAAACACGTTGGAAAAGGATTAATTATTCTGTTCATTATATGCACATTTCGAACCTGAATCTCTATAAAACTGTTTTAGGAGGAAGCCTTAAGGAAAAATCTCTATTTCTTTCTAGTCATCTCTATTTTATTGCTTTATAAAACACTGACTATATGGCATCAGTGAAATGGATCTTAAATTATGGTAAAAAAATTACAAACAAAAAGAAGAAAAAATGAGCATGAATTTTAAGAAATGGTGATGCACAGTGCACAACTGACATTAAATTATGAAACTATTTGGCTGGGGAAGAAATGTGTTCTGCCCTGCAACTTCCTTCAGGGTCCCCTAAGGTAAGTTTAGGCACAGAGAATGAAGCAAGGAAAATAACACTTTGGCATTAATGGGGACTTAAGTATCACATTCCCAGAGCTGAAATCCAGTGAGTTAATCAGCCCCCAAGTATTTTATATTTTCTAAGCACTGTATTCATTGCTAGGACAACAAAATAAGCAATCAACACAGTACCTGCCCTCTTCGAGCTTATAGTTTAGTGGGAAACATACAAATCAGACAAATCATCTCAATTCATTGAATAATTCAGCCAGTGCCAAGTGCTCCAAACAAGGCATATGAGAGTGTCTGATAATGATACCTAATTCATTGTGGAGAGCTGAGAAGGGCTTGCAATTAGGCTGAGATTTGGAGGGTAAAGAAGAGGTAGGAAGATGGAGAGAAAAAAGAAGAGGAGCAGCGTATTTGACGTCCTGGAGGTGGAAAAAAAAAAAAAAAAAAAGCATGAGTTGGGATTCCCTGGTGGCGCAGTGGTTGAGAGTCCGCCTGCCGATGCAGGGGACACTGGTTCGTGCCCCGGTCCGGGAAGATCCCACATGCCGCGGAGCGGCTGGGCCCGTGAGTCATGGCCGCTGAGCCTGTGCGTCCGGTGCCTGTGCTCCGCAACGGGAGAGGCCACAACAGTGAGAGGCCCGCATACAGAAAAAGAAAAAAAAAAAAAAAAAGCATGAGAAATTTGAATTTACAGAAATCCAGCATACAGAGTGAAAGTGGGAGGGCATAGGATAAGTCTTTAGAGGGTGAAATCTCTCTGACCTTGTAAAGCCCTTTATGGTTTTTAACTTTGTCTAAATTTTTTAACTTTGTCTAAATTCCCTATTGCTCTAGGGAATTATATGGTATAATTTGCATTTTACAAATGGTTTTCTATCTCTAATGAGGAGAAAGGGTTGGTTGAAAAAAATGCATGGAAGAGGGGTGAGTGGTTAGGCAGCTCCTGTGGTGGTTTGAGCCAAACCCTGGATCCAGTGAAATTCCTCCTCTAAACCAGATTGGCCGGAAGCAAAGAAGTTCAAATTGTCAACCTTCCCTATCTCCCTAAAGCCTAAGCTCAGAGCAAGTTCACGTGGAAGCATTTAGTGGCAAGTTGTAAGAGTGTACTTGCCTGTGTTCTTGAAATTGTCTGGGTTTTGTGTTCTGTGAAATATGTGTAGCCAGATGCAAGAAGGACTTCAAGTTGGCATCACCTGAAATGCAAGCAGCCCATCACAGACTGAAAACCCAACTCTAACATCTGGCTCTGATATCAGGATATATTGGCACTAAGTCTGCCCTCTAAAATTACACAACTTTGGGGTTTTCACAGAAACAATTAGCGTATTTTGTAAAGCTTTCCCATTTTCAACTACACTGAGGAGGACATTAGTCAAATTAAAAAAATTCCAAATTCTGTGATTCTGTTTCCGTTCAGATGAAATGTGTGTGTGTGTGTGTGTGTGTGTGTGTGTGTGTGTATCTGTGTAAACGTGTTGGAATCAAAAGTTTGGAGATAGTTGATTATCAGGCTTAGGGCCTGATAATCAACTAACAAATGCCAGATTATGAACACATTGGCTGAATTCCATGTTCTTTTTTTTTCTTTTTTTTCTTTTCTTTTTGCGGTACGCGGGCCTCTCACTGTTGTGGCCTCTCCCGTTGTGGAGCACAGGCTCCAGACGCGCAGGCTCAGCGGCCATGGCTCACGGGCCCAGCCGCTCCGCGGCATGTGGGATCTTCCCAGACTGGGGCACGAACCCGTGTTCCCTGCATCGGCAGGCGGACTCTCAACCACTGAGCCACCAGGGAAGCCCCCGTGTTCTTTCAGTATCTGTATGTCTGCGTGTGTGCTACCCTGTACCTTAGCAATCACACTGAATAGTGAATAATGGTAATTAATGAGATTCACCTGACTGGACACATTATGCGCCGAACTAACCAAGCTTTGGTAACAAAATACCAGGACTGGAGGAGTTCTGAAACGGCCCTCCACTCAGATGGCATCCTCTGAAACTTTAAAATCTCTGAGAAGAATTGTGGGATCAAAAACTTGCAATCCTGAGTGATCTGACAGCGTTGCTAATCACTCTGCCCTAAGATCCAAGGCCACCGACTTCCTTCTCTACCCGTTAAACAGTCCCCCTTGCTTGATTTACTGAAGTGTGTCTGAGGCTGCTCGTTTCATCCGTCTGAACAAGCTGTTGACAAGATAGTTGTGCACTTTCCTGCCAGAGGTCTGACTATCTGGATTCGGAAAGCATCAGAGCCTCCCTGGGGATGCACACTTGGGGTCTCTATACCAGCGAGCACATTAAAAAGTGTGTTTTCAAACAAGCAGAAGAGCCGCAGCAGGCCCTGACTGAGATTCAAAATGACGGAAGCCCAGTCCTCTTCCCTGGGGCCTTGAGAGAACCCTGGTCCTCTGATGTTGCAGAGGGGCATGCAGAGACCCATGCCAAGCGGAGCCTGGGGCAGAGTCAGGGGGTCCTACAGCATCAGTCGTGGGCCTTTCAGACTAGACGTCTGTCCAATGCAGCTGCTTAGTACCCACCCTTTAAAAGACACTTATGAGCCTCCTCCTGGGCACTGCTTTTTGCTATATGTGCTGCTGAAGACCCCAAGTAACTCTGAGACCAGATATGATGAAGACTACGTATTTTGCAAGGAAAACGTTTAAATATGGAAGGAGCAGATTTTTGAAAATTCACTCATTTAATGATAAGAGCAACTAACCCCATCTCTCTGGAGAGAGACAGCATCTACAGGCGCCTAGAAACAAACCCCAAGCGTTTGCTTACCTGGGACAGATGCCAGAATGTCACGCGTAAGTTGGCAGGTGGAGTTAGAACGTTTGATTGACAGCTGAAGACTGGACTCGGGCCACGTGACAGTGTGACCCTCTGGGCTGCAGACACTGGGGGGTTCCTTCTCTTTTGTAGGCTTTTCCTTCATGTACATCGCCCGGCATCCGAGGGGAAGCTTGGGGGCGGGGGTGTCCTGGAAAAGGTTTACCTGTTTTGCCACCTGGGGAATGCAAATGCCGCTGCGGGAACGAGCGCTACATGAATCCATCTCCTCCAAGGGAAGCTTTCATCTGTATGGAAAAGGACCACACACATTTTCCCCTGAAGGCATGCAGGCGAAACTGCAGCTCTTGGGGTATGAGAATAGGGGAAAACCTCTATCCCTGGAGAAGGAGCAGGGAGGCGTTTTAGGCTCAAAGTTATATCTACGGGGGAGGCAGGAAGCCCCGTGAAAGCCTCATCCCCAAACCTGGGTTCCCAGTGGTGCCTAAGATGGCGGCCTAATCAGAACACCAGAGACGATCCCATTCTCCACTCTGCCCCTGACACTGACAGGCACGAAATAAAAGTAAAAGTGGGCACACGGGGACAGCTGCCCTAGGCAGATTTTCTTGAGGCACAGCACAAAGGGGAGGCCCAGAGACAAGCAGGGAAAAGACATTCAAGGATAAAAACACCAGCAATTAGCTCGGAATGAACACAAGGTGTCAGTAATTTGACCTCTCCTGTGCTGTGAGAGCCACCACAGCACAAAACAACTATAAACTCAGTCCAGCTCCTGAAGAGATGAACACAAATCCCCACTCTAAAGGCCTGTCAGAAGGAAAGGCAGACTCCCTCCAAGCAACAAAGATATTTACCTTAGTATCAACTGTCTTATATGACATGTCATACACACACACATGTACATATTAGGCACAGAAAAGTGATTAGTATGTGAAAGGTACCAAAGGAAAATGTAAAGACAAAGTGACTCAAAGGATGGGAAGGAGAAATTGGGAATATACTATATATTATCCAGGATCAAATAGGTATTTTCGTCAGAGAGACAGACACTGTAGAAACCCAATGGAAATTGGTGACCCACAAGATAGATTGATAAAAGCTACAAAAAACTGAAATGAAAAGAGAGAGGGGGGTGGGTAAAACAAAACAAAATGACCAGAGCATCCAAGAACTATGGCACAATATCAGTGGTCTCATATATAATTGGAATTCCAGATGAAGAAGACAGAGAGAAGGGGGTAGAAAAATATTTGAATAAGTAATGGTGGAGAAATAGACATGAAACCACAGATCCAAAGCTCAGAGCACCACAAGCAGTATGAGTAATAAATTTTTAAAAACTTAGCATATTATATTCAAACTGGTAAAACAAACAAAAAAAAAAAGAAAAGAAAAGAGGATATCTTGAAGGCAAAGAAAAAAGGCACAGGGACTACAGTAGGGAAAGGATAAGATTTTTAGCAGATTTGTCATAATCCACGCAAGCAAGAAGAAATGGAGTGACATCCTTAAAGTGACCAAAGAAAGAAACAAACTATCAGAATTCTATACACAGAGAAAATATTCTACAAAAGAAATGGAAAATTAAGATTTTTCTCAGTAAAACAAGAGCTGAAAGAACTTCCTGCTAGCAATCCTGCTTTATAAGAAGTATTAAAGAAAGTCTTTGGTAAGGAAGAACATGATATGGGTCAGAAATCTGGATGTACAGAAAACATAAATTTTCAGAAATTAAATAATTGAAAGTAAAATATATTTTTATCTTTACTCTAAAAGATAACTGTTTAAATGAAAACTAGTTATAATATACTGTGTGTTTGTAGCACAGGTAATAGAGAAATGCACAACAAAGTGACTCAAAGGATAAGAAGGAGAAATTGGGAATATGCTATATATTATATAAGGTTCTCATGCTACTTAAGAGGTGGTTTACTATGCTATGAACATAGACTCAGATTACTTAAAAGTGAATATTGCAAAGCTTATGAAACTATCGAATTAGTTAAAAAGAGACACAAATAATAAGTCAGTAGAGGAGATAAAATAGAATCATAAAGAAGACACAAACTCAGAGAAAGCAGGAAATGAGGGGAAAATTAAAGAAAAAAAAAGTGGAAAAAACATCTAGCAGACTTAGATTAATAAAACCATATTAACAGCCACTTTCCACGTGAATGGTTTAAACACATCAGTTCAATGAGAGAGATTGTTAAATTGAGATTTAAAAGCTAGACCCAATCCTATGCTATCTACAAGAAAAAGTGCATTGGAAAAAGTGTTTCTCTTTCGGGGTATGAATTTCCTGCTTGGCAAACAGAAGGGTTTGTACTTGTGACACTACATTGCCCTTCAGATTAAAGACTCTGCGTTCTCTTTCTTGTCATCAATACTTTGCAGCTATAAGCAGAGAGTTGGGACATGATCCTTCCTGGAATAATCTCACAATCTAAATTAAATGGTCACGGGAAATACATCCTAGGGAAAAAGATCGAAATGGGGCCATATTCCTTACAATGAGGTACAGTCGATAATTAGAAATTGTGCATTATGGAGAAAAATTAACATTAGATTTATAGTGTTAGCAACGGTTTGGAATAAAACACTGTGAGATGGTTCCCAAGGAAAACAAAATTGCTTGAAATGGCCCCTCATTCCAGCATAAGGAGTGGAAGGCAGGAAATCTAAACTTGGAGTTGTTTGGTTACACTCGCTATTAACACCTAATATGAATAACACAAATTTTGATGACCTTTTGTCTATTACACTTTTCATACTTACGACACATTTCCTATGGATTAGAGACTGTTATCTTTATCTTGTCAAGCCCTTAGATTCTAGAATATTTTAAAGCTTAATGATAATAGAATTTCTTCAACTTTTTTCTAGAATGTTTAACAAGTAAGTTCATAACTGGTAATATTTCTGATTTTAAATGAATTCCTCTATATAATGCATGATAGACAGGATTTTTTTTGTTCAAATACAACCTTGGTTTTAAAAAGTATTAAATACTTTTTGGAGTATTAAATTCGCCTTAAAGATTACAATAAGATCTTTCTCAATAATTTACATGATGATAACATTTTTGAATTTTAGATAACACAAAACCAGTTCTTAAAATTACGGTAAAGGGCTTCCCTGGTGGTGCAGTGGTTGGGGGTCCGCCTGCTGATGCAGGGGACACGGGTTCTTGCCCGGGTCCGGGAGGGTCCCGCGTGCCGTGGAGCGGCTGGGCCCGTGGGCCATGGCCGCTGGCCCTGCGCGTCCGGAGCCTGTGCTCCGCAGCGGGAGGGGCCACAGCGGTGGGAGGCCCGCGTATCGCAAAATAAAATTTAAAAAAATAAAATAAAATAAAATAAAAAATAAAATAAAATAAAATTACAGTAAAATCACTAAAAAAAAGAGACAGTGTTGTATAAGTTTAATACGGTAGAATATTCTTAGGAAGCTTTATATTGGAATAAACCCAGCCTTGATTAGTTTGCAATGAAAACTATTTTAAGTTTGGCCACAAGATGGTGCTATCACAAAACAATTCCAAAGAAACCAAATTATATTCCAAAGTATTTGTACTTTACTTGTGCTTATTTCCAAGGTAAGTCTTTAAATATAAAAATTCTCGTCAGTCAGTGTCTTCTCCCAACTTATTTTGTATTTCTTGATCTGTTCCATGTCTGCATTTTGGTGTTGTTTTTTTTTGTTTGTTTGTTTTGTTTTTTTTTTGGTGCCTCATATCTATTGCCTCAAAGGAGATCAACTAAGTCTATTGTTCTGGAATCTATATGCAATGTCAGCAATATAATATTTCAAAAATACGAAATAATATATTTCTATTTGTATTCATTATTGTTGTTTATTTGTTTCTTGTTATTTAACAGAAAAGAGATTTCCTGCTCCTGGACTAGTGTCAACGTAACCGTGACAAACAGAGCAAGCACTTGGGAAAATAATAAACTCAATAACAGGCTGAAAGAATATTTTCGTTAAGTTGGCCAGGTGGTCCCTCTTGTTCCTCACCATCTGGATCTCCATGTGTTGAAAGTTTTGCCTAGCCAGCAGAGAAAACAAACAATTAAGAAACTTCTCCAAGATACACAGAAATTGAGAGCCAACCTTAACAAAGCATCATTCCCAGATGATTTGATATCCTTCACACTGCTTTCGATGGTCTTGTGTCCAAAGGGTACCGTTACTAATTATTACTGCTTCATGAGGCTCAGAAAAATTTCAAGACTGTAATGCTGCAATTTGCCTAGAACCTAAGTGTAACATCGAAGGTCCTAAAGACCCTCAGTGTATCAGAGGATAGTGATTTTAGGGTTTGTTGAAGCACAGAATGAATTGTACTAGAAGTTGCAGAAGCTAATGATCCAAAGGTGAAAAATGAGACAGTCTATGCACTGTAGGTATAGATTTTTGGAACTTTCTTGGACCATCTCAGAGTTAGGACCACGCTGGCACTTTGTGCATGTACATATTTGGTAACTGCCTTTCATTAACTGAATGATTTTCTCACACCCCGATTGAATAATAGATGTTGAAACTGATCGTCTGTATACAGGATCTCACAAACAACGCTAGATCCCCTCTTTGCTATAACCGAGTACCTCATTTTATTGTGTTTTGTTGTCTTGTGTTTTTTACAAATTGAAAGTTTGTGGCAACCCTGTGTCAAACATTTCCAATAGCATTTGCTCACTTCGTGTCTTTGTGTCCCATTTTGGTAATTCTCCCAATATTTCAAACTTTTTCATTATTATTATATTTGTTATGGTGATCTATGCTCAGTGATCTTTGATGTGAGTGACTATTACAAAGAGATTATGACTCGCCAAAGGCTCAGATGATGGTTAGCAATTTTTAGCAATAAAGTATTTTTAAAATTAAGGTCTATACATTTTTTAGACATAACACTTTTGCACACTTAATAGACTACAGTACAGTGTAAACCTAACTTGCCCTGGGAAACCAAAAAACTCATGTGACTTGCTTTATTGTGATATTCCCTTTACTGTAGTGGTCTGGAACTGATCCTGCAATATCTCTGTGTAAAAATCTGTCATTTCTACAAAATAACAATAATTAATATGTATTGAGTGGTTATTAAATATATTAACACATGTAAATCCCATAACAACCATATGAAGTAGAGAGACTTATACCCACGTCATATTGAAGAAACTGAAACACCGAGTTAAGTAACTTGCCTGATGGTCTGTAAATACTGAATTGGGGGCCCGGAGACTGACCCAGCCTCTCTGATTTCAGAGACAACACTCTTAATCACTTTGCCACGATGCCAGCTTAGGTCCTGCTAAACAGAATCAACCTTAATACATCAAAGCAAAATACATTCCTGGCACCTGCATAGAGTTGCAGCTCCAGTGAAGATGATTCTTGGCTACTGAGAACAATCCTGACAGAAATTACATACTGTTATCAATGGGAGAATTGAACTTTTCCACTGGAATTAGATTTCTGTTCTTTTTAGCTATGTTGCTTTGGGCAGATTGTGTAACTTCTCAAGGGCTGTTTCTTAGTTTGAAAGGCAGGTAATAAAACCTACATCATACGATTGACCCTTAGGAGTGTATACTGATGGAACCAATGCAAAAGTGCCTGGTATAGAACTCGAACTTTTACATCTGCCAAGAATGCTGTGTCACAAATTGTCTCAAAATACAGTGGCCTGAAACTAAAAGCATTTATTGTTTATTTCTGTGGGCCACCTGGGGGTCAGCTGAGCCAGGGTGAGCACGGCTGGGCTGGAGTCCAGGCTGCAGGTTGGTCCACGTCTGCCTTTATGTCTCTCATCTTCCCCAGACCTGCGGGCTGATTCGGGCAAATTCTTCTTATTGTAGTGATACAAGAACAAGACAGCAAGTCCAACCCCACCAGCACATCTCAAGATTCTGCTTGCATTGTGTCTGCTTACGTGCCATTGGCCAAAGTCAAGTGGGAGAAAATGAAGTCAGGGTGTAGAAACGCACCCTGTCTCTGGGGAAAGGAACTGCAAGTTCGCAAGGCAAAGAGTATGTAGGGAAAATAGAGCAAAAATTCAACCCTGAATCCTAAGTCTTTGCACACATCAAGTCAAGCAAACCATCATCTAGAGAAGCCAAAATGATAGTGACAGTTCAATTGGCTTTCACGTAGTCAATGCCCTGATAGATTTATAGCAGTTATTTCCTGTTCAATAAATGGTGCTTCAGGTCCATTCAATCCTTCCTTCTTTCTTTCCTTCCTTCCTTTTTTTTTTTTTTTTAATTTGATAGAAAAATAAGAATAAAAATTCAAACCAATATTCTGGGCTCAATCATATCTAAAATGTGTTACTGAAGGTGATTATTATCTAAGCTTGGCTCTTTCCCCAATATCCATGGTAATAAGCTCTAGCATTCTAAGTGATGATTTTAAAACACTAAATAAATGATCTATAATTCCACCCATCAAACTGTCATAGTAAAATAATAATAATATTTAGTTTAGTCAGGGTGCTGTGGAGATTTAAAGCTGGCGTCACCTTGCTTGACAATATATTCTAAAGCCCTGGCGTTATTCAGAAACTCTGATAGAGAATTCCTATAAATAGCCACCTTTTTCTCTGCCCAAGAACTCAGCAGCTGATAGAGGTTAGGAGAACATGGCTTAGTTTTGTGGCAACATGATGCTTCTAATACTGAAGCCCAGAGTCAAAGACTTGCCCATATGATCTCAGGCTGCCCTGAAGACCCGCAGGCCCCCTGCCAGGACAGAGCCCTTATCGATAAACCTAAGGCACAAATGCCCACCAGGCCCTCTGCCGGCTTATAGAGTCCCAAATGAGGAGGGGGACAGGGGACTGGGCTCTGAATGGTCTTAGCTCTTGCTACTAACTTATCATTCCGAGAGGCTTAGAATGCTTCTCTAATGACTGTCTCCACCTTTCAGGAAACATCAAGAATAAGTTAGGAAAGCATTAACGTGTCTGAAGATGAATCTTTGGCTATAATCCAAGGTACAAACATATAGAACCCAAAAGTATTAATCACAATATTAATTGTAGTGTCAAATAAGAAAAAGGACTTAAATATATATATATTTATTTATATAAATATTACGATGTAAATATCCATTATATAATATATCAGTCAGGAGTCGTGAAGCAGAAGAAAAGGGTGGGTTTGGAGCTGGGCACAATAGCTTAAAAACCATATGAAAATGGTTACATTTGGGTGTATATAAATGATGGGACACTATACAGTTATAAAGAAGATGTTTCCAAGAATGCTTCAAAGCTTTGAAAAGTCCCACAGTAGAATACTAAGTTTAAAAATCAAGATATAGGGCTTCCCTGATGGCACAGTGGTTAAGAATCTGCCTGCCAATGCAGGGGACACAGGTTCGAGCCCCTGTCCAGGACGATCCCACATGCCGTGGAGCAACTAAGCCCACATGCCACAACCACTGAGCCTGTGCTCTAGAGCCCTTGAGCCACAACTACTGAGCCCACGTACCACAACTACTGAAGCCTGGGCGCCTAGAGCCCGTGCTCTGCAACAAAGAGAAGCCACCGCAATGAGAAGCCTGTGTACCACGACAAAGTGTATTCCCTGCTCGCCACAACTAGAGAAAGCCTGCATGCAGCAACAAAGACCCAATGCAGCCAAAAATAAATAAATAAATAAAATTTGAAAAATAGAGAAAAGAATCAAAGTTGAATTAAATTAAATTTAAATTAAAAAAAATCAAGATATAGCACTGCAGATGCATCTAATACAATATTCAATATACATACTACATTGAGAAATTTATGTAGAAAGAAGAAAAACACAAATATATTAATAGAAAGTATGTTTGGGAGCTGGTATTATAAATTTAATGACTGTCTTTTTCATATTTTATGTATATTCCAAAATCTCTATAAGCATATATATAACTAATTAATAATAGCACAAAGTATTTAGATACATTGTGTATATTTACCTTATTCAAGCAAAAGAATTGTTGAGATAAGCCTTAGTTATACACAGAGTGATTTTTTTTTAAATGTCCCTTCATTGTGGATGTAAATTCATTGATATTGGGCAATTTCTCTTCACAGATTGGACTAAATTATGCATTTATAACTTTATATTCTGAAAATTCGAGTACTATAACTACACTCGTGGAAAAGCTTTTATTGATCATTCTTACTGTAGGGAATCCAAAGTTTTCATACCCTTGGTGAAAGCTACAGAGTACTTCCTTCTCAGGTTAAAGTAAATTCTTGACCATACTTAAGATCATAAAATCAAACTATGATAAACACAGTATATTTTTCTTCCACTGGCACACAGTACATACAGTTTGAAAATCTGTTCCATAAACCAAAACCACCGAAGACAGATAGAACAGAACAATTCTTATTGGTTTCAAAAATATGTACTTTTTTAAAAACATCTTTATTGGAGTATAATTGCTTTACAAGTGTGTGTTAGTTTCTGCTTTATAACAAAGTGAATCAGCTATATACGTATTTATAGATATATACACATAAACATTTTCAATAATGTTCTAGGCAGTGCATTATAATACACAATAATTGCTGTCTAATCTAATGGAGAAAAGACATTAAGCAAATAATAACAACATAACTAGTATGTAATACAAATGGCAAACATTCAAAAATGATGCAGTGAATAAGTATAATGGGAGAGGGAGGCATTGTGGGTTGGGAGATTTGAGAAGGATTCTGAATAATAGACATTGATACTGTGACCTGATATATTGAAATTTGGGGAGTCATCCACGTGAAGATTGCATATATTCATTAGTTTATTGCAGAAGTAAATTAAATTGCCTTGAGAAAGAATGTAGGTTGTGAAGAGGACTATAACTCGGTGATATGAAAACCCTCAGAACTATTTACTGATGTTCTTTGCTTCTAGTAGAATCATTATGTTTTCTTTATTTTTATATCCTATGTATCTAGAGGCTTTTTGGTTTATTTTTCCTTGAACTATTTCCCTTTGATTTTAGTCCAGCCCTGACACTAGCCTGAATGGCAACTTTGGGCAAAGTACCTCTTCTTTAAGATATTTAATTCCAGCTGACTTAAAATCATTTGTTATATGGATTTTCCAGGTGCAAGACATTTGACTGCTATCTGGAGAAAATTGTCCTCAGAAATCTAAAAATCAATGTGCACATTAGGAAAGTCACCCCCTTTAGATTTAGAACCATACAGGGTAGCTCCATCTTGGTTTATTCATTTATCATAAGATTGATTTTATTGGGCCCATGGAGCTCCTCATTCACTTTCTACAATATGGTAAATAGTTTCCCTCTAATCCTGCATCCCATCCTTCATTGTTCTTTCTTTTTGCTTGTGTATATTGACAATAAAACCTCATGAAGAAATAAAAAAGATGAATGGGAGATAGATTATCTGAGTCCTTCCATATCTCAAAAATAACTTTTTTTCTATCCTCGGAAGACACTGATAATTTTATTTGGTACAGAATCAAAATGGAAAACAACTTCCTTAAATCTTTAAAAGTGTAGCTCCATTATGTTCTAGACAGAGCATGTTAAAGAGAAATCTGTTGCAGATCTGAAATTCATTTATTTCTAGATGGCTTGTTTTATTTGTGTGTCTGTTTGTTTTTCTTTGTTTCTCTGGGAGCTTTCAGGTTGTTATTTTTATGACTCATGTCCTAAATCTCATGGTGTGTCTAGGTGTATGTGGCAGCTGTTGGTTATGCTCACTAAATATTGCCTGCTCTCTCTTCTGAGCCCTTGAGGTAGGTTGGGCCATGTGACCAGCTATGCACAGTAAGGGTGAGTGAAAGTGTTCTCAGTCTCTCTGTATCTCCAAAGACGTGGAAAGAGACAATCTAAGGAGAGTAAGATGGTCAGGTTTAAGGGCTATATTCAAATTTCAGGTCCCACTACTTGACCAGAGAATGGATGAAAGATGAACTGAAATCAGGTTATTGCTTCATAATTATGAATCCAAGAAAGTAAAAAAAATAAATAAAAAGGGTATATATATGCAAGATAGTTTAAACAAACTACTCCTGTCATTAGTAAAAATGGACCAAACAGTGTCGTGGACTTTGGAAAAGTAGATTAGATTTTCTACTACTTGAAATGAAGTAGAAAGATGAAAAGAGTAGATTACTCACCACAGAAATCATTATTATATCCTCATTTAAGGAAATGTGGTGATTTATCAGCATTTGGTTTTCTGTTGATATACATGATATTAGTGTCTACTATGTTGTCAGCTATGTATTGTTTCTGCTCCTGCGGTCAGAATATTCTTGTTCAAAATCAAAATGAACTGACAACATTAAAATATTTTTTGCTTGTTATACATTTTCAGCATCATTTGTATCAACTATATGAAACCAAAGGTATAACATTATTTTCAGATCCAAATTTCACTTCATTTTACCTGTAATGCCAGAGGATCAAGATAAATGAGAAAAGAAAGACACATATTTACTAAATAGGGAAGATCAGCACTTTAGAGCTGGATATACTTTCTCTATTGCAATATATCAGCTCCCAAAGACACTTGAAAAAGCTACAAAACACGAGTCACATAAAAACAGCAATTATCTCTTCTCTGCATTTCACACAATTGCCTTTCTTAATCTGTACCATCTACTTACAAATGAGCTATTTACTTTTTCATACCTCTGCTGCCCAAACCCAATACTCTTTTACCTCCAATTATAATAGGAAGATAATTTGTTTTTAATTTTCAAAACAAAATTTTTCTGAAAGAAGAAACTTCATCCCTTAAGGAAATCAAAGCAACAAATACCCTCACAATGAATGTTTCTACCAGAAATCTGTTTACTATGAAAAAATAAAAGTTTAATGGCAATAGATGAACTTTTAAAACCAATGAGAAAAAACATGTATTCATAGGCATATGAATTTTTTTAATCAATGAAATACACAAGTGTAAAGACTAAACATCATTTTTGGTATTTTTAAATCTATTCCTAACCATATAAGAAGTCAGGTGGAGACAGTATCAGGAAAACCTGGGGAAATGAAACTGTGGTACAGGGTTATCCTGTGGTTTCTGTATTTATGCGAAGTGTTGAGAGAGATAATTCCACTGAAGATGTAATGAAAGGAAGTAGAAAATGTCATGATATTATTCAACAGAACTTTTAGGATACATAAGAAAACTTGACCCATAAAGTTCTAATGGGTATAAAATGGGTTACTATTTATGACTCCAGTGTCCATTTTTTCATGAAAACAGACTCTGATGTGTGTGTTAGAAGAGAGATTCTGATACAAAAACTATTAGCAACAATTTCACGATCAAAGCTTTATTTCAGTGGCTTCCTATGAGAAGAATTTTGCCTATATGAAATTCTGCTAAAAGATGGTACATGCTAATGGGTGTTTATCTTCAAGTACAGTGCTCAGATTTTCTTTCTGGAACTGGATATGTACTTTTACGATCTTTGGCCTCAAAAAATCTACACTGCATCTTTCAGCATTAGCTATAAACATTTAGAAAGTGTGTACATGGGTTTAGGTCTTTAGAGTTTAGGATTCTAAATTGCCACCCAAAATATCATTCTTTAATTTATATAAACTTAAGTTTTCTTTATGTCTTTATAATAAACTTATTACTGCACATCATTTTTTTTTTCTACTGATATGATTATACTCTGGAGACTTTTTCAAGCAGGTAAACTTTCTTGTTCTGAATAAAGAAGAATTGATTCTATCACAATCTGGTCTTTTGTGATCTTTTGTGTTCGCTCTATGAAATTCAAGCTATACCACAATTATGAGATTCAAATTTGACTCTATCATAATTTTAATATCAAAAGAAAAACATATAACTAAAAATTTAAAGATGATTTGATTATCTGAAGTTATTGATTCCCTACTGATATTTATTATGTGTGTAGCTTTGAGAATTTGTTGGGTGAAAATGAAGTAAATTCAAATCAAGAAGTATTAAATGATTATAGAAAGCATAAGAGTTACTCTGTGGGAATGCAATAATGAATAATAAATGATTTGTTATGGTTTTGCACATGTACAATTTTCTCCTACCAAAGTCATTTCCAATTTCATCACCCAGGTACCAAGGCAAGTGGTTTACATTCCTCAGATCCTCAGACAGAGATTACCAGGTTGGTAAGAAATATCACAGAAACAACAGCCATGTTACAAGATTGGGGAGTTGATGCTGGGTGACAAAGCACCTTTCCACACAGCCAAAATTTCCCACTATTGAGCTTCTGCACGCCCAGCACTAAGTAGCTGCCTCTGTAAGTTGGTGCGGTAAACCATACCAGGACGCAAGATGTGGCAATTACAACACAGGTAAGTCCAGAGACATGATCAATATTGTATACACAGAACAAATTACTTACCCTTGATCATCACCTGTATCCTGTAGTTTATCCTGTGAAGATATTGGAAGAGTTACAAAGAAACAATTGATTTTGGACTCAGATGAAAATTGTCTTCTATCCATGATACAAAAAGACATTAAATTACTTCACTAAGTTACTTCAAGTTTACATGAATTTAGTAATTGCTTTGGTAGCTATTTTATATCAAAAGGTAGACAAAAAGAAGGTGTTGAGGAATATTGAAATATATCAGGGAAGTCTGATTCTTTTAATACAGAAAAATGGCTCTGTAAGTCCAAATAATTATGAGACAGCACAGATCTTGTCAATATTTTTAAATAGTTTCTATTTAAGAAAACATTTACAAATATTACAGGAACTCTTGTGAAATGCTAAGCTTTTGTTCTTGCAGAGTTTTTTGTTTGTTTGCTTGTTTGTTTGTTTGTTTTGGCTGCACTACAGAGCATGCAGGATATTATTTCCTGGACCAGGGATCGAACCCGAGCCCCCTGAAGTGGAAGTGCGGAGTCTTAACTACTGGACCACCAGGAAAGTCCCCTTGCAGATTCTTAATAATACACGTTTAATAGTTTACTTACAGGATGTAGTTTTATTGATCCAAATGAAATATAAAATGGGACAAGCTCAAAATTGTCAAAAAGATGAGTTTATTCAGGAATAGCAGAGGAATTGCTATTTGGGACGTGCAAACAGTAGTAAACTACAGTACAGGCCAGTCTGTTGAGGGTTTGGGGTCAGCTGTATTTATGGGTAGGAATGTAAAGAGGGGAGAGTTCAGTTAGAATCTTTTAAAATCAAAAACCAACGGAGACCACTTTTGAAAATTCCCCATGCAGACAAAACCAGCCCTGCCATACAAACAAAGCTCAATTCAGTTTATTTTGTGAGACCAACCTGACCTGGGTCAATTTTTGTTCATCCCTCTAGAAACCATGAAAAAATTTCCTTAGGTTGATATGAGGCAACACCAGACCAACCCCCTATCATTTAAGAAATTCTAATATTATCAGTTTTCTATAAATCAGGCATTTATAGGAAGTCAGTTTCCCAGTCTTTAAGTTTTTGTCTTCCTGAAGGCACATGTGTGAAATTTTTCCATTTTATATCCCCTGATCCATTTTAGACGAAATTCTTTCACAATATTGATATTTCAGCAAACAAGAAAAATAAATGATAGCATGCCCCCAAAATGACAACAAATAAAATTATTTTATTAAGTGTTTTTAACTTATAGGACCATCTAATAAATATCACAATCATGTTGTTAAATAGAAATTTTTCAACAGATAGATTTTTTAAAATGTGCCCTGAATTATTTATATTCCAGAGTGATCAAGGATCTATCTTCACTCCTGCTAACATAGGTTCTTGAGTTTGTAACAGTGACTTGGAGGTAACTGATTACTCTCCATTTTGCTTCAAATTGGATTTCAATTTGTTTCCTAGTGGAAGGATAAATTTTAATTTCACTCAAGTGAAAAATGAGGATTGCCCACACTAACTTGGAGGCCGTTGAGTACTTCAAAATAAGTGATTTTGCTCCCTTAGTTAGAGATAGTAAATCAAGCACAGCTACTTAATTATTTTTAGTAACATGTTTTCCAGTAAAAATGTTAGTCACTTTATAGTCTTTTCACAGTATGCTTTTTGGCATAAACATTAAAAATCAATTAGTTTTTATTAAAAAGCAATCATAAGATAGTCTCTTTTCAAAATCAAATCGTTTGCAGCTTAGTTGGCCCAAAATATCTAAAATTGAAGTATTTTTCAAGTAGTTAGTGTTTTCTCAACATTTTTCATCTAAGTTTGAATTCTTAGTTAAGATAGTAAATATTTCCATTATATTTATACTACTCCAATGATTTGAATATTTATATTATTCTAGTAATTGTGTTTACAAACCTCAAGTTCAGTACTTACCTCAGGCCTAGTAATAAGAGCATCTCATAGGTCCTATCTTTTGTAAGTTGAGAATATTCCAAGACCTACATAAGCTTTCTTATTCTATATAAATATTAATAACATACAGATCAGGGAAAGGTAGTCTGTAAGTTCAGGAATGTTTCCTTTTGGAATTGTATTTAACTTTCAAGTGCAAATTTATCTAGCCTGGTAACACATGAAATGAAACATATTTTGTATATGATAGATGGAAAACATAAATCTCTGTGTAGAACTATATATTTCTTTGGAGTGTGACTAAATTATAGTGCAGTTTCTTATATTTCTGCTATTACTTATATTTAGGAAGACTTATTTTATTTCTATTGAAACATTTTAGATATAAGAAATAGAATAAAATTCTGTTGAACACTATGATAGCACATAAGCTTCAATAATAAGCCAAGTAACTTTCTTTAGAACCAGTTGCTATAACCTTAGATAGATCTACCATAGTTAAAACTGACCTGTCGGGGGCTTCCCTGGTAGCGCAGTGGTTGAGAGTCCGCCTGCCGATGCAGGGGACACGGGTTCGTGCCCTGGTCCGGGAAGATCCCACATGCCACGGAGCGGCTGGGCCCGTGAGTCATGGCCGCTGGGCCTGCATGTCCGGAGCCTGTGCTCTGCAATGGGAGAGACCACAACAGTGAGAGGCCCGCGTACCGCAAAAACAAAAAAAAAAAGCAAAACAAAAAACAAACAAACAAACAAAAAAAACCAAAAAAAAACCTGACCTGTCGGGCTTCCCTGGTGGCGCAGTGGTTGAGAGTCCGCCTGCCGATACAGGGGACACGGGTTCGTGCCCCGGTCCGGGAACATCCCACATGCCACGGAGCGGCTGGGCCTGTGAGCAATGGCCGCTGAGCCTGCGCGTCCAGAGCCTGTGCTCCGCAACGGGAGAGACCACAACAGTGAGAGGCCCATGTGCCGCAAAAAAAAAAAAAAAAAAAAAAAAGAACTGACCTGTCCCTCCGAATAATATAGACTAGAAAGAAGTCCTATAAAAAATCAGGGAAGATCAAAATGAAATAGAAGTTGTCTTATGCTCCCAGGAATAAGCATTGTCTCTCTTAAAAATTTCCCAGCAGACACTATTTAATTTGTTGAATTTTCCCAATATCTGTCCTTCAGATTCCAGTCCTTGGAATTTGATATCACCATTATCTCAGATTTATTCAGATGGAGAACTCATTTATGCATCCAGTCTCAGCCAGTGTTCAATCTGGAGAAATAAACTACACAGTCATTTGGAAAGAGAAAGTTTAAGGTAGATAATTATAAACTGTAGCAGAGCTTTGGAGTAATGACAGACTAGCTAGTAACAAGTAGTAAGAACTTGAAAATAATATAGCAATAGCAGATACAAGGAGCATGCATTGTCTTCAGAGCTGAGATACAGCATCCCATGAAGAGACTCCAGGGCTGAAACCCAGACTCTGCTGGCACTGCTGTGGCTCAAAGAATTGCAAGAAAGTCACTGTGGTTTTCCCTTGCTGGAAATCTCTGGAGCGTCTTCATGGGGAAGGGTCACACTGGAGGCACTTGACTACACCACCATCCGAGGGGATGCTGAGGGAAGCTCCTTCTTCCCTCTTGCGGGGGTTTCAGTATCTGCAAAACAGCTCCAGGTTATGGCTCAGAATTATAGCTCTTGAGGAACTAAGGGTCCTTGACTGTTTTATGGCTGAACTATTATTATTTTGTCTTGCTTGACTGCTTTCCTGGGATATGGTGCGGGGGGTGTCTGTCCCTGGGAGGGCCCCACAATGTCCTGCTCAGTTTCATATCTAGGGTTTTTACCTGTATTTAGGAGAAGGAATGGGGAGAAAAGTTTCTATTCAATTTTCCTTAGATCAAAAGCCTAGCTTTGCATTTAAAATTATTTTTATTTTCTCTAACCAGTGCTTTTCTGGCCTTTAAATGACTGTATTGAGACATTATTTTCCATTTTGTTAAAAAAAAAATTCTCTTCTGGCACCTACATTGTTTTCATTTTGCCTTCTTTTTCTTCTCTCTTCTTCCCTTTCCTTTTCTACTTTTCCCTCCCTCCCTTTGTTCACTTCCTCTTCTCTCTTCCCACCCTCCCTGTCCTTCCTTGCTTCCTTCCCTTTTCCTGTGACATAGTTATTCAGGAGCTTTTATGTTAAGAAGTAATTCAACGAGTTTATTTATGGCTATCTTTTCCAACGAGATCACCTTCATGTTTATATTGGTTTTGAAATATTAAAGTGACAAGTGAAAATATAATTGCGACAACTCAAAATATAATTTGTCTAAATACCTCAAGTTTTGGCAAAAAACATCAAGAGTTTTCATCATCAGAAATAATTTTATTATTTATTTTAAAGCAATTCAGTGTAACTGGTAGCAAAATGGTACATAGACAATAAACAGAACTAAATCCCATAGGGCTACAAGGACTAATGTTGACTTCATCTTTTATTTTCATATGCAAGTGTAAGTATTTAAAAAGGCAACTGTTTGTTAAAAGGCTTTTATAAGTATGTTTTTATTCTTTAAATAACAGAAAAGCTAATAAACTATCATTATTATAGCAAGCTAATATGAATTGTGTCAAATATTAAATTTGGACTGATGTTCATAATCAAAAATAATTATTGTAAAATTTATTAAACAAATTTTTTAGTATTATAGGAAATATAGTCAGGTCCTACCTTAAAATCCTAGTCTTGACAGCTGTCATAATGCAAAAGTACTCAACTTGAGATCTTGTGGGGAAATAGAAGATTCATAAAATCTTACATTTATTCCTAAACATAACTGTAATGGAGTAAAGAAAAGGCAACTCAAAGAAACATCATATTTAAATATCAATGTGCAAATATAAAACAAGTTCATTAAATTTATTATTATTCTCCATTACATGTATTTGTTCAATTCCGCCTTTAGTTTGAAATTTTACATGTGAATATGTGTTTGTCCAATATATTTCAGCTGTGTTTATAACATATACACATACATATGCATACAATCTTTGTTTTAAGATATGCTTCCAATTTTAAGTAACCTGTTATAAATTTTACTTCCCTGTATAGTTAAAGAAAATTAAATACAGGTTCTCCCTATTTTAGGGGAAATTCTTGATGTTCTTGTCATTATAAAATGAGAGTAATGTAAAATACTAAACAAATAGGCATTTCATATTCTCAAAGCCAAATTATACAATGGCTATAAAATCTATAAGTTCACATTTTATGTTTTATACTTTTATGTCCATAGATTTATTGGGGAAATATTAGGTTTTCTTTATTAGTTTTAATCCTTCTATTTTCCTTTCAATTTATCTGCCTCTTTGTGAAAAGAAATGATAACATGTCTCTTTCTAGTCTTATGTGTCCTATTTTCTGTTGAATTAAAATTTAATGTCAATTCAGAAATAAAAATATACAAAATTGGAAGAAAAATATCTTTAAATTTGTCAATGTCTCTTTCATAGGAATGACAGCGCCTTTCAACTACCTGGCAAACTGTGCTCTGTGGTTTTCAACCTGTTTCTGAAAAGGAATAATGCAATGCAGGTAAAAGCACTGGTGTCGCCAAAGGTCAGCGTTTCTTTATTTATAACTGTCAGATTATGTATGGTTTACTTTACATTTAAACAGCAAAACCTACTCTATTTTTTTTCTTTTTTTTGAGGTACACGGGCCTCTCACTGTTGTGGCCTCTCCCATTGCGGAGCACAGGCTCCAGACGCTCAGGCTCAGCAGCCATGGCCCACGGGCCCAGCCGCTCCGCAGCATGTCGGATCTTCCCAGACTGGGGCACGAACACGTGTCCCCTGCATCGGCAGGCGGACTCCCAACCACTGCGCCACCAGGGAGGCCCAAAACCTACTTATTTTTATTTTATGCTTTTTCCTTACAATGTTAAAACATAGCTCCTATAGATAACTTTCCAAAATTAGATCAAAATCTTTGATATACCAATTTTTGGTGTATTATTATTTCAATACTAAAGGCATAAAGGAGGACTTTTAATGTTTTGAAATTTCTTTGTACTCTATAAAAAGTATAATTTTGCTTCTTTTAATTTTAAAGTATCTTTCTAATGAAATATACTGTATAGATATATAAAAAATGTTAAAGCTCAAGAGTCTAATGAAAATCATTACTGAATATTTCAATTAATGCTCAATTCTTATATTAAAGTTGACAAATGCGTTTTAAGTATTCTCTATGTTAGGATTCTTTTAGGAGAACAATAAATATTTGCTTTAGTATACTGTTCTTGGCATACAACGTGTGTTAAACATAAAGTTAGGGAAAAGTTCATGTAGTCCATATTTCTTTTTGTTTGTTTTGGTTTCTTCAGAGTAATAAAACATGCTATGAACAGCTCAAATTCTAAAATGAGTATATCATGTGAAAAGTCAACAAAAAGGGTAAAATGACTTAAAGATTCATATTCTAAAGCAAACTATGATTCTACGCAAAAGTCAGCCACACAAGTTTGTCTGTTAGTCTGTGTAGAGGAGGCTGGACACTTGTGATGAGCTCATTTTTATAAAATGGCAAGTTTAAAGACTATAATAGGACACATTTAATTTTAAGTGGAGCAACAATCTTCTATGCCCATTGGGACGCACCAAATATAACTGGACTTCTAGTTTACTTTCATAAACCTTAATACTTTTTAAAAATTGGCTTTATACAGTTTGTATTATTGTCAAACAATGGAACATCAGGTTCAGATTTTTGCGTTTCAATTTAGGTTTTCAAAATCATTCCATTGATGTCTTTCAAATGTTAATGGGAGGAGTACTAACAAAGCAGTACTTTAAATTTCAAAATAATCTAAACTTCTAGGAGAATAGATTATTTTTAAATATGAGAGAATTGGATATACTCCAATCTAGTTTATTTCATGCCAGCAACACTCTTGTTCTTCTAAGATTTAGAGTTGTTTCAAGCAAGATCCTTGTAGGAGAAAAAAGTCTCTTATTTTCTTTTTTATCAAAGCTGAGTTTCCTCCCGAGAATCTTGGCCTGTGGTGTTGCAGATGCTGTTTTTTCGACTGGGTTCACCATTTGGTAGGTATGCCAGTGGATCGGGTCGGATTAAGTATCTAAGAAAAGAGAACAAGGCAAATAACTGTAATCAAAAAAACTAGTTCACATTGACACTTTAGATTGTTACTTTAAATTTATTCGTTCAGTGTTTAAGGTTATCGAAACTTGTCTCTATATAACGTTGGTGGAATGACTTGTTGTTTATTTGGAAAGGGCTTGTAATAATTCTACACCTAAGAAGATTATCAAGATGAATGTGGATGAATGAAGAATCATTATCTTTCAGTTAGGATCCATTTCACCACCTCCATCTTTTCAAAAGTTTATGTTTTATTTTAGTATTTTATTGATTTATTATTCTTTTCTTTGGCTATTTTTCTATCAAGGATACCTAAATCCTAGCCATGATTATATTACTCAACTGCTCTTAGTGTTATTTTTATCATTCATAAATAAATTTGACCTACATTATTCTATAGGCTTTTTAATTTAAATATTCTATGATTCTACAAAATTAATGATTTCATAAATGCTCTGGAGGATATTATGCCTAGATACTATTTTAATTATTGGGAAATTTATTAACCTAAAATTCAGGTTATGCTATAGTAAGAAATTGGACAAAGAAAATAATTCTCAATTCATTCTACTAGTAAATAGGAAAATGTTCACCTGCCAAACTCACACATTTCAATAATGTTAGAATTTGTTTCAAGAGAGATGTTTTACTTCAGACCGTCAAGTGACATGAGCGTCCATTTCTTGAGCATGTCTAGACTACTGGGCTAGGTCCTGGGAATACAGAAAACCATACACTTCTGACCCCTGCAGAGGATTAACAGAGTGTAATTTATGAAACAGATAGAAAGATTAAAAAGAAATTCCAAACACCACAGAAAGACAAAAAGAACAACAGTGAATGAGGGAATAGTTTATTGAGGAGGTTGGATTGATGGCTTTCCAGGCTTAAGTGGAGACAAACGGAGAGGAAATGGGACACAGAAAAGGATGCTCCCAACACGTTTAGAAAATGAGTTTGACTTTAGAGGACTGGTTAGACCAGGAGATGATGGTAGGTAAATTCAGGAAGAAACGTAGAAAGCAGCTAATAAAGGACTTTAAGTTTCAGGATAAGTAGTTTCTATTTCTGTTCCAAAGTCTTCCCACTGGAAGCCACTGAGGTTTTGGAAGGGAGAGAAGAAAAATAAATATACGTAATACAACATTCTAAAAGTCTTGTTCAGGTGCAAATGCAGTTAGTATTTCATAGTTTTATAATAATGTTCGGAGTTACAAAATAAATGGAGAAACTATTTTAAAAGTGGGGACTCTAATGAAGATTTGTACTTCTCCTCTTAAAAACCAAAGGAAAAATATTCATAAAATATGTCCCTTAAAAGAGCAATTTCAAGCACTGCAGTCTATTTTCTTGGATCAAATGAAAGTTGAGATTAGCGTCCTTGGATCTATTAACTGGATTTTGTTATCCAACCACCTGCTTTACAATTACTTTGAATATCAGTAGCATAGTAGATCAATGAAGAAAACTAATAGTGCACATTTAGCTTTTTAACGCCATATCACCTAGTGATTTATTGTTCTTCGAATCAAATTATTGTTGCATCTTCATTTAAAATGAACTTTTGAAAGTGATTTTTTAGAAAAACATAAAAGGTATGAGTATAATCCATTATCCCCTAAATTCATTGATGTAGCTGCAAAATTTCCTTTCCCTATTATAATCACTACTAAAAGTATGAGCCTAATAAAATAAATTACTTAAATGCATTTTTTTGAACTGCTTGTCATGGTAGCATATTTTCTTGCTCCAGTTATACTAAAATTTAATTATCTCAATGCAAAAAAAAACAGATCATGGCAGAAAAGAGTTCTTTTTTTTTATAGCAGTCAAGTTGATGTTTTAGCTTAAAACTAGTAAAAAATAATAGCATCCAAAAGGCAGAAAAGTCCATGCTTATTTTACCTGTATATATTGTAACATTATATATTTTATTTTTATGTTTCAGTTTTAAAAAGTTTCAGGAATTATTTTGAATTATAAAATCTCTCTGATGGAAGGATTTGTATTGATACATAGACTCGAAAGGTTAACACTATCTTCTCATGTCATCAAAAATAATCATGGAAAAGAATTATATTAGGCTCAAGAAACTTACAATTTGTTATGAAATAAAAATAAGGTAAACCCAACTTAAAAAAATATATATATATAGTTGATAATTTGAAAAAGAGACATATTAAAGTTGGGACTACAAGGGCAGATTTAATAAAAATTGCCTGATTTTATGGGTTAAAGGAAGAAAGACATGTGTAAATAGGGACACAAGAAAAATGGAGCAGTTTTGTTTTATTACAGTCATATACTAAGTGAAGTCTCCAGAATGGGGAGTTGAAAGCCAGGTGCATCACAAATAAGATATTTTCATCTAGTTTAAAGTGCTCCAAAAATTCAGCATCCCCATTGGATATAAATTTTGACAGCCACCTTAAGAACTCTAGCAGCTGGAATTATCATTCATCAGATTACCCCAAGTTCCTATACTCTAACCAGTATCATCAGATGGCAAAATAAAATTATTAAACTTACTAGTTGTATCTTAGGTGACTTATAAAAATCTTTTTACACTGATTTTGGGTCAAAGTTACTCCTACTGATGTATTTTGCTAAGAAGCTTTTGAAGCACATTCATCTTTTTGCCCTAAAACTGAGCAGTACTCAGCAGGCCAATATTCATTCTTCTACTTTTTCTTCTTTATGTATGGCTGTTTTTCAAAAAATTGTTCTCTTTTCAGTTTTATTCATTTAGAAGGTGAAAAGTAATTAGTTTCTATATAGAACTAGCTTCTTTCCAAGCTTGGTACTGTATCTCTATATGCTTTCTAGACATTTCCACTTAGCACATTGAACAATGTACCTAAACTCCAGCTCATCAACTCTCTTTTCTCTATACCCAACGACTGCTCTTTCCTGCTTGAAAAAGTGCCTCCCTATACTGACTTGTTTCAGTGAAGCAGTAATTTCTTTTGCAATCACATAGATTTGAAATCTGAAAGCCACGTGAGAGCCCTTATTTTCCAATTCCCAGACCAATGAACAAGTCTCATTCTTTGTCTCCATAAATTTACCTCCATAGGATCTTGTCTTTACAATCCATCATCCAGATGTTATGACCAATTCTTATCTCCATCCTGCCAATCAATTCTATTGCTTTTTACAGAGCTCTTTTAAAAAAATGGAACCCTCCAACCCAAGCCAAAATCTCCCATGAAACTGACAGCATCTAATTGCTGGCATATTACTAGCTTTAGTTCTAAATCACTTTCATGGATCCAGTTTATGCTCTGCATCACAGAACGTTCTCACTCTTCTTAGTCACTAACTTTATTACTTATTTCCAGGTTATAGATACAAACACATCCTGTGGCCCTAACACCCACCAAGACTTTTGAATCTTTGGCATTTGTTTTATGTCACCAATACAACCTGAAGTTAACTACCCTGTGTAAGCAGGCCTTGGTGCAGCACAGGCTTAGGACCATGAACCTCAAGCTCAGACTCTTATTAGGAATTTCTCACCTAGGCTTACACCTACAACTGTCAAAATACCTTTGCTAAAATCCTGCTACTTTCTTGCTCATATATCCAAGTGCTGCCCATTGCCTATAAGGTTGAATATCAATTCCTTATTTTGTCATCTAAGGTCCTTCCAAAGCCATGTTTAATATGTTGCCAATATTATGTTTAACTAATTAACAACAGAGATGTTAATAATACAAAGCTTTTACTCTGGTCAAACTGGGCTCTGTAGTATTGCCCGCTGGCACGCATTATGCGATGCCCAGGCAGTGCATTTTCTCAAGCCATCTCCCCGTTCTAGAACGTCCCCTCCTTTCTCTCCACCTGCACAAATTCCATCTACCCTGAGTGTCTAGTTCAAGTCCGTTGTCCTTTGTAATCCCTGTAGCTCACAATAATGAATCTCCTGAATTTTGAAAAGCACCATCTCACTTAATCAATGCTTAAGTCATGTGACAAACTCATATATATACTGCTATTAAAAGTTTATGCTTAAATTGTAGTTTTGTTAATTAGAATGTAAACACTTTGAAATCAGGGAAAATGCCTTATTTGTTTCTATAGAGCACATTTTTAAGGCAACACTAGTACAACTGAACATGCATAATACATAATTTTTGATGAATCAAATTACTACCATAGATCCTTTCCTAATAAGAGTTTTGACCAATTTTACCTTGGCTTTGAGAAAGTCTCAGGTATTTCATACTAGCTAGTGTGGGATATTTTAGGTTTTCCTTTGAGCTGATCTCTTCTTATTCCACATATTTTCTATTATTTGTCCAAATGTATATTTGCTCACAAAATATAAAATTCATGCTGCTTTTTCCTTCTTTTATAGCTCTGTCATCCTACAAGGCTTTTATATAGTATTACACACAGCAATATACAAAAAGCATTTCTTTATTGAACACAAAAATTAGACTTTGATTTCCTAAGCATTTGTATCACAAGAAAGATAAGGGGCTATTATGGTGGAAATAAAAATATAAAAGTAAATAAATCGGTGGTTGTCTGAAAATACATGCCTTATGTGAGATCAACTTACACAACATCATTCAGCTCTAGTCTGGTATCTGGAGATGGGTTTATCAGGATGTAGGAGAGGGTACTTTGATGATCGTTCATTTCATCTAGAAGATAAATAAATGTCAAGTTTGTTATACCACTTACAGAAAATTGCAGGAATTATTTTAGAGTGTCTTATCTTCAACCATAGAGCTGTCAACAATAACTTGCTCTAGTTTTGTCCACAGCAGGATTGTGTATATAACTTTGGCTATTTTCAAATTACTGCCACTGGAAATATCTGACAGGTGCTCATTTTTTGTTCCAATAGATGTTAAAAATAAAGTATCTAATTCTGTTCAGAACAACCACAGTTATAATCTACCTTGTAAGCTATTACACTGAAAAAGTATTTCTGTTAATGAAATAGCTAGACAGGATGTTTACTTAATTTATTATGATTTAATATTTATTAAAAAAATCGTGCTTATAAATGGTCATCCCAGACAGAAACATTCATGTGGGAATTCTGTGAAAAATCATCTAATGTCATCATGTTTAAAAAACACAACAGAAATGTACCTAAAAAGCATGAAGGCCCTAAATACGTTTGACTTCCTTACATGATATATCTGATATAAGACATGGTAATGTTCTTGCCAAATGCAAAGAATCCCATGGAACAGAATTTAATTGTAAGTTTTAAGGGAAGTGTACCATGGGATCCTTTGTTTTTTCTCTAAAACAATACATATTTTAAAAATAAAAAGCTGTGCCCTTTAAGTTTTGTCAATTCACTCTGAAAACATCATCAGACTTCAAGTATGGAGAACTGAACTGGCACTGAAAATGAAAAGAAAATAGCTTTGGAATTGAGATTTTTTAGCTGCTAAGGCTATGAGAAGGTGTAAATATAAAGCCATGTGGACACATACTCAATAAATATTCATCTTCCCAAGGGTAAAGTTTTTAGGCTGGGAGGGCACTGTTTCAAATCCTGCTCTAGAGCCATAGTACTCATCTAGCTACTACAGTTGCAGATAAGCTTGGTTCCTAAAAGTAGTACTAAATTTTGCAGTTTGATCCAAAATCTAAGAATATATTTCATACTAATAGAGATATATCAATATATATCAAGTATATATCAAGATATATACTCAAGTAACTGCTTAAAATTAAAGATCCTTTTTAGGCCAACATAGCTGATCCTGATAATTTCCTACACTGGAAAATATATATTATTTTCATAAAATAACATCTACCAGTAGGTTTAACTAGAAACCTGTCACTTGACTGTGAAAGACAGTAATTTTGGTTATGATCTTTCAAGTTGATATCCAGATATGCCTTATTCTTAATCTATAAATGAACATCCTTATCTTACAAGGCAGATAAACTGCAGTATAATCGAACCCCCCATAAATTTGCCAGTAAAGCTATTATAATCATAAGATTATCAAAAATTAATACTCAAATAAAGGAATATATTTGGTTGCATATCCCAGGGGCAGACACAAGGAACTGTATCCTGTCATGGGGATAAAGTTGCCAGGCAAAATAGAGAATGCCCTGTGAAATCTGAATTTCAAATTAAAAATTAACAATTTTTAGAAATATATATATATATATATATATATATATATATATATATATATATATATATATACCAAATATTATAGGTAACACGCTTATACTAAAAATCATTTGTTGTTTATCTGAAATTTAAATTTAACTGGGAATCTTGTATTTTTACTTGCTAAATCTGCCAATCATACTTTGGGGAGGGGGTGGATGGTTAATTCAATCAGCTGGAGCTTGGAATTCCAATGAATATATAACGATGAGCTTACTCCAAATAAGGTGCAATTTCAACTCAAAGCATATTGTACTGGCAGATTACCAGAATCATCTTTCTACATAAAAAGTAATTTTGACTTATATATTCTTTCTGAGAAATTTCCCCCTTGTGTGAATTTCCACAATAGCTAAACAAAAGAACAGAGGTTAACAGTGCATTCTGGAGACTAAAGCAGGATGCCCTGAAATGTGATAGGTCATTAGAGAATCTCGACCTATTTGGCTATGTATAACTTAACTTCTCATGTAAACAATGGCACTGTTGAAGTCTCTTATGTAAAGCAGTGAACATTATTGAACAGAGGCATTAGAGGGAAAACAATTTTAACAAATAACTTCTCAGTTAATATTGATACTCAACACTTCTCCTTGATTATTAACATGATGTTGTACTCATTTTTGTTTCTGGGATGAAGTCAAAATCTTATTGGTGACTTGGTATGCCTGTTACAAATGTAAAAACTGTCTAGATAACTGAGAACGTTACAGAACTAAATATAACTATCATGTCTGTTCAAGTAGATAGTTTGATTTTATCTTTCTGAAGATTTTTGTTTTTCCATGGACTCCAGGAATTGGAGCAAACATTTTGCTGATGTGCTCGATTCAATGATCCCAAAAGGTTTATATGGAAACATGGGTAATATCGCAGTCAGAATTCATCACTCCTGGTCTTTCCTCACCCACCCCTCACTGACCTCCTCAGTGTTAACAGAATTAAAATTAATTGCTGAGTTCAAAGCTGTTCTCTCTTTCCTTCTGATGCCTGCCTTGTTGTAGGAGTCACCCTTGTCTGCTTGTTCTCTGCCGTGCTGCTCTGTCTGGAAGTCCTACAGTTCACTCTCTTTCACTTTGTGACTTTAAGAATTAGACAGTGAGCTTTTAAAAGCGTATTGCAGTCATCTATCAAAATCACATTCAACAATCTAGTTTTATCAGCCCTAAGTCTGGTATTTTTGTCTCTACCAGTTATTCCCTACATATTTTTTAGTTATTTCTGAATTCTGGAGGGGGAAATATGGTAAGTTTCCTGTATTTTTAAGACCCTATCATAGTAATCACCGTTGGTGGTGGCAAAGACATGAATGGATTAAATCTCTTGGGACTTCCCTGGTGGTCCATTGGTTAAGACTCCACGCTTCCAAAGCAGGGGGCGCGGGTTTGATCCCTGGTCGGGGAACTAAGGTCTCACATGCCGTGCAGGCAGCCAAAAAAATATATATATATATATGCAGATTGACCCTCCATATCTGTGGGTTCCAAATCTTCAGATTCAATCAACTGAAGGTCAAAAGGCTCTTTACCACAAGTATAATAACATATATAGTGAAGAAAATAAATTTACTTAGGAAAATTTGGCTCATGAACCAGAATCGAGATTTTATCTCCTACACAGCAAAAATATCTACTAAGGAAGTCTACTGTGAGGATACTCAATGTGTCCTTAATAAGCAATCTCTGACCTTGGTAAAATAAAATGCACTATATCATTTAAAGTGTCTTATAAAAATTATTGTTCATCATTGACATACTTATCTTAATAAAACTATTCTTCTTTGAAAAGTTGAAATAAATGAAGTAGAATACTGAAAACTTTAAAAGAAGTTTGAGAGTCAAATTAAACAACTACTAGTAGTATTTACCAAGAAACTTCTTTTTCTGTATTAATTTGCATATGTAATTATTCAATCGAAATCTTCATATAGGAAATACTCTGCATAGATTGTTTCAGGTAAATGTATCATAACAGAAAGGATATAGATGTATATTCCTATTGTTCTTACATAATAATTGATTGAGTCCCTTTCCACACACATGAGTTTCATATTTTTGTTTTGTTTCAGTTTTTAAAACATCCTTTTGAAGTATTTTAAAAGCAGTTTTAAAAGAGGAGAATAAAATTTGATAAAATAAATTTAAATCTTACATGCATTTGTGTAGGTTTTGTTAAATAAGACTGCCAAAAACACACATTCATTGTGTATTGTTATCAGAGAAGCATTTCAAAGAATACAAAGGTATCAATGAAAAGCTCTGTTAAGAACAAAGACCCTGAAACCAGAGGGCTTGCATTGAAATCCTGGTTTCCCAATTATGCCGAGACCTTAGGCACATTACTTAATTTCTTAATCTTTCTCTGTTTAGTTTCCTCATCTGTAAAATGGGGTAGCAATAGTTTTTTGTCTTAAATCTTATTATTAGAATTAAATGATAAATGAATAATAAGTATAATTTAACATTAATATATCAGAATAAATATACAGTTCTTAGAATCAATTCTGATCCAGAATATCAAGTGCTGTATAAAGGTTTCCTATTATTATCAGAGCAGGCAAATTCAATCCATAACTTGTAAATAATAACTGTACCTATATTGTGATATGAAGGTGTTGGCATGCAAAGACACGGGAAGAAAAGTTTGCAGACAAAGAACCCCAAATGGGAAAGACTGAAATGGTTGAGTTTAAGTTGCAGAAAGCAGGTCCTTGAGAATGGACTAAACAAGGAGGAGTTAGTTGGAGACATGTCAAAAGGGCAAGCTGGGTCCAGACCCTGGAGAGCTTTAGAGACCTTGATCAGAAGTTTGAATTTTAGTCTAAAGGCACAGGAAGCCTTTGAAAAGTTGTAAGGATGGGAGGTTTGGAGGCATGATCTGATTTCATGTTGAGTATATCACTTTGGCTGCTCTGTGGGAAATGGATTTTGGGGGGGCTCAAATTTGCTCTCAGGGATAGTAGGCGAATAGTACAGAAGCCCAGGGGAGAGATGGTGGTGGCTTGGGAGCAATGGCAATGCAGGAAATTTAGGAGGAGGGAGGGAAAGATAGACGGAGAGCTTGAGAGAGCAAGAGAGCCATAGAGAGAGAAAGGGAGGGGAGGGGGGAGCAGAGTGAAGGAGGGAGGAAGGGAGGGAAGAAGAGATGGAGATGTTTTAGGATGGACACCACAGCATATCTGAATTCTGATGGAAAAGACAAGTAAAAGGGAAAAAATTGGTCTGTACCAGCGTGAGAGCATATTTTTTCTTCAGTGACACAAGAAATACCAGAGAAAATACTCTCCATTGCACAATGCTTATCTCCCCAACAGGGTCCAGTCCTAATAACTGGTAATAGCACATCCTAGAGATGATTTCCCTTTCCCCTCACCTGAATTTCCATCTATATTATGTGTTATCCACCTATGAAACTCATTAGTTTTTCAGTGCTGATTTAACTGGTTCATGTATTCCAGTTTAGTATCAAACTGTGTTTATGAGTACAACTATTTTGTTCATTTTACTGAACTTACCAGTGTATTTTCAGGGAAGAAAATGTGGCTAGAGGTATGGATAAAAGAATAAATATATTTAACCACCTCTACTTAAAATGATTTTCATTACCTTTCGATAATTTGGAAGTACTTTATGCTACACAAGATAAAAGCAAGAAGTATACTCTCTTAACCTCCCTACATATAAACATCCAGAAATCAAGATGAGATGAAACAATTAGCCAAACAAGAAGAATGATATAAAGCAAAGCTTCAGAAATCACTCATTTTCAACTGTCATGAGCCTCCCCATCACTTACTAGCTTCATACACAAAACTAGTTACTTTAGACTCAATTTTCCTTTAAAATGGAGTATTTGATATTTCTTAACATTTAAAAATCTATATTACTACCTTGTATAAATGGTAAAAGACTAAAATCCCCTTGCTATTTTTTTAATGTGATAGAGAATTCAAAAAAAGTGAATAATGTGTCTAAAAACATACTATTTCTTCAATGGTTCAGGTTCAGTTTTGTTTTTTTTAAATGCTTTCTCCACTGCCCCACCTCCCCTAAACAAGTATTGACCTTTAGAGCTATTATGTGTCCCTAGTGAATGGAAACTGCTCAATAAATGCTAGTTTCTTTGAAAATACTATTACAATACTTTACATTAAGTGATGTGGGCTGAAACAGTACAGATTGTCTGCAAAGTAAAAAACACAGGTACACTTTAAAAAATAGAACATTAATTACATTCAAAAATAATGGGTTCAATATATTTTCAGGTGAATATTTCTAAATTTAAAACTATGATCTAGCTGATAATCTGAAAAAGTAAAATAAATACACTTCTATACAGAAAGTCCAAAAGGTTTTGGAAAGACCTTATTTACTTTCATTTTAGTAGTTGGATACACTACTTTAAACTTAAAGGTACTTCACCTGAAATAGTATCTGAGATTGAAGAAAAATGTATTGAACATATTATCTGAAAAATTTAAGAATAAGTATATAGCATGTTTTTCAGTTTTGCAGCTAACCTGTAGTACCACCATATGACTTACCAGAGGCATTTTTATGATTAGTTGATAATCATAATTTATCACATGATATTCATTATTTTATTCTCCAATTTAGTCATTTAGTAATGTTAACTGGGCATGATTATAGTCACAAATAATTCTAAATCTGGGGACATCAATGAACAAGATAGGCAAAGTCTACAGATTTACCTTTAACAAGTTAACTGTAAACTTCCTATATGATTTTAAGTATATCATTTAAGTTATCTTTGGATAATCATCATTGTTCTGTTTATCTCATAGACTTATTGGTAAAACAAAATAAGAAATTTACTAATTCAAAATGCACATTCAATGAGTTTTGATATATGCATAGAATAGTGCAACCTCTACCATAATTACAACATAGAACATTTCTATAATGACAAAAAGATCCCTCTTACCCTTTTGCAGTCAATTCCCACCTTTCACCTCCAACCCCTAGAATCACTGATTTCTAGGAAAAATAACTCTGCTAAGATCTTACAGGGTGTTTCTGTGTGGCTTTTTTTTTTTTCCCCTTTGTGTAATGTTTTTGTCAGGCATCCAAGTTATTGTATGGACCTACTTTAATATTAATATAGCCACTCCAGTTTTCTATGGATTTGTGATTACATGAAATATAATTGTATGCTTTTACTTTTAATCTATTTCTTTGTTCACATTTTAAGTGGGCTTCTTTTAGGCAACACAGAGCTGGCTATTGCTTCTTTTAATCCCATCTGATGCCTTCTGCCTTTTAATTGAAATGTTTAGTCCATTTATATTTAATATAGATATAGTTGAGTTTAAATCTACCATCTTGCTAGCTGTGTTTCACTTGTCCCAGATGTTCGTTGCTCTTCTTTTCTTCTTTCCCTGCCTTCTTTGGATTAAATGAGTTTTTAAAAAGCTCTTCATAAGATCATTCCATTTTATTTGCACTATCAGTTATTAGTTATATCTCTTTGATTTAGTTGTGTTGTAGTTTCTCTAGATCATGGGTTGGCAAATGTTTTTTTTTTTTTCTGTAAAGAATGAAATAATAAACATTTTAGACTTTTCAGGCCATATGAGCTCTGTTTTACTTATTAAACATTTTAAACTGTAAAGTGAAAGCATCCATAAAAAATACAAAAACTAACAAGAATGGCTGCTTTTTTTTTTCTCCAAAAACTGGTGTGCTGCAGTTTGCTGTCCCCTGCTCTAGGGTCTAAAGTATACAGCTTTAACTTTTCAGTATCTACTCTTAAATAATTCACCACTTCACATGTAATATAACAAGCTTACTACATTATACTTCTATTTTTTCCTTGTTATCTGAGTTATTACTGCCATACTTCTTTGCTTCTATATATGCTATAAAACTTAAATGTTTGTTATAAACAGTAAATTATCTTTGAATAAAATTTTAAAAGTAGAAATGTATAGTTTACATTTACCCATATGCTTACTTATTTTGTTTAGATCTAACTTTCCACCTGGCATCATTTTCCTTCTATCTTAAGAACTTCTTTGAACAATATTTTTAGACTGCAGCACTGCTGTTGACAAATTTTCTCAACCTTTTTTCCTAAAACTGTCCTTACTTGCTTTTAGTTTAGAAAGATATTTTTACTATGTATAGAGTTTTAGGTAGACTATTTTTTCCAGTACTCTAAAGAGTTTCCCAACTGTGATTTGGTTTGAGAAGTTTCTGACAAGAAGTTCGCTACTATCCTTTTATTTGTCTCTCATTCAAAAAAAAAAAAAAATTACTTCTTCTTCCGGCTTCATTTTATTTTTTTTTCCAAAATGTTCTTCTGCTTACATGGAAACACAATAAGAGTTGAGTATACTGTGTTGTCTGGCTTCTTTTGAGGTGTTTTATCATTGGCTTTCAGCAACTTTTTATATTGTGTCTTGGCATTATTGTATTTGTTATATTTATATTGCTTGAGTTTCCCTGAGCTTCTTAGATCTTGAATAGAGTCCCCATCAAATTTGGAAAAAAATGTTGGTCATTATTTCTTCAAATATCCATTCTCTCCCTCCTTCTGGTACCAATTACATGATTATCTGATATTGCCCCACAAGTAACTAACACTATTTTTTTCTTTTCTTCTCTATTCTGCATTTTAGATAGTCTATTGCTATGGCTTTATGTTCATTGATATTTTCTTCTGCAGTAGCTATTTTTACGTGCATCCCATCCAGTATACATTTTATTTTGAATACTGCATTACAAATTCTAAACTCTAATAAGAGTTTCATATCTTCAATTTCTCTCTTTATCATTCTCCTGTTTCCCTCTACCATCTTAAACATATAGACAATATTGTAATAACTACTTAATATTTGTGTTTTCTGAATCTGTTTCTGTTGATTGATCTTCTTCTACTGGTACAGGTCATATTTTCTAATTTGGGGTCCACTTACATGACTTCCAGCCTGTAAAAAGCTTAACTCATTTGTTAACCTTTTCTCAGGTAACAAAGTTATAGGCTATTTTTTTCCAACATCTGCACACACTGATTTATATTTTTTCTAGTTATTTAAATTGAGAGCATAAACAGTCATCATAATTGGAAATGTCTTCTTACTGTTTCAATGCATTTAGAAAGCTCATTATTTGCTCTCATTGACTATTTATTCTCAACTCATAATAAAATGTTGGAATTAAAAAGTTCACTCAAACAATTAAATTTTTTTCTCAATGACAAAAAAATATTTTATTTTATTCAAATGGCCACATTTTTCTTACACTTATGCCAAAACACAGTACTTGAATTTCCAGTTGTAAAGATAAAATATATGTATATTTAAGTGCAATTAAGTTAACCATGGTGTTAAATTATGTAAAAATATTCATATCATTGAGAAATTAATGTTCTGGGAAGGATATGATACAACTCCATGAAACAAAACTTTATAGTTTTACTTTAGGGATATATGGAAAATTCATTGCAGAAACAATTTCATTTACCATAAAACATTATCAGCTCAGCAATTACTTCCTTTGAAAGCTTCATTACTTTATCTATTAAGAAAACCATTGAGTTTGTTTCTTTCTACTAACATTCTATATACAGAATGAGATTAACATAAAAACCATGGATTTATCCTTCTGTGTCTGCTTGCCACCTTGTGAGAATGGGTCAGTTCTGGAGACATTAAATCGTCCATTTTCTAGAACTCTATACTGGCAGTATATACTGATTGTACATGTCAACACTATTGTACTCATTTATATTGGGAGATGGAAAATGATATATTTCAAAAATCAATAAAAATCCAATGTCAGTTTCTTTTGAAATAATAAATTGTTATTGAAGTCATTACAGTGATCTCAGATACTTATATTATTCCTCCTAAATACTAAATGTTGTAAAACACGCTAGAAAAATACCTAGCTTTAATGCCTTTTCCCTCTTTGGTAACTTGTTTTAGGATAAATTTGTAAGTAATCTTTTACTAGAAAAAGGTACCTGACCTATTGTTTAGAGTTTGGGGAAATTTTTTATTAAAAGCCTATATGAAAATGGTCAATGATTAATAAAAGAGTCTAAAAATAGAAGTTGATGGTTTTACTATTACTATTACTGCTATTATTACTACTACTGCCATAACCATATATATCATACATTTGGGTGGGAATAACATTCCTTTCTTGTTATTTTTGTTTGCTTCTATCCCATAAGAAAGAGGATGATTAAGAATTAAGTCACCATATTAACTATAAGAAAAGTTCTTGGTTAACCCATCCATTATTTCAGGCAAATTATGAATTTACTTAACAAAGAAACTAAGGCTTCCTGATGGATGTAATGAAAGCCATGTCTAACTAGAAGTTACTCTTTGTCACTTAAAAGGATTTCATTTTTTTCTCCCTTGGCATTCCCTCATTTACTAACAGTATGAAACGTAAAACAAACCATGTCAAAATCAGCTAGAATCTGTAGCAGCGGTCACACCAGGAATACTTACTTGCCGATTTATAATATGAAAATATATTATATTTTATATAATACAAAATCTTATAATATAAATATTGAATATTAAAAATATGTATCATTCTAAGTGCTAATCATTAAGAATCTGCTAACAGTTTTTAAGAATCATTCTTAGTGAGTATGAAAGGCAAATAGATTGTTGAAGAATAATGCCAGTTATAAACAGAAAGAAAATAATAACTATATATTTGCAGCGCAGTTTATAGACTGAAAAATCATTTGTCACATGCATTCTATTATTTCATATCTCACCCTTTTGGAAGACCTGATTACCCTTATTTGATTGTTGAAGAACATGAAGTTCAGGGACACAGTGACTTACCCAAGGACACATGGCCAGTTAGTATATAATGCCATGATCTTTGAGGTAAATAAGTTTTTTAAAATTATATAGAAGATGTTTTCAAAAAAATTTCAATGAAAAGCAGGAAGAATTTGTAGATTCTCATGTTATTTAATTTCCCAAGACAGGCAGGTCCTCAAATTCTGTCTCCCAAACCCTTGGGGCCTGATGTGTACCAGAACTGAATTTTTTAGATTTAGAAAGTAATATTGGACACATAATGTATTTCATGTAATATGCTCAGTTGGGCCTGAAGCAACAGACAATTTCATATTTCTGTAGCAAACATATGAATATTCACAATAAATCTGATAAAGGATACAAAGAGTTTCAAGCAGTTTGGATCAGGTTCAGCATTTATACAAGTTTTAGTGTCAAACTTGCTTAAAAATTCAGTCTTCAGAAATTTTGGATTTTAAAATTGCAAGTGAGGGATTATATACCTGTTATCTCATTAATGTCTTTTGGGAGATAGGTATATGTTTATCTTAGTTAATACATGCAAAAGCATTTATAGTATTTCAACCTAACCTGTAGAGATAGGCATGTCAGGAAATATTGAAAATGTTATCCTCTGGTTTTTAAGAATTACCTTTCTTTTGGAATTGAATACTATAAAAAACAAGTGAGAGGTAATCCTTGCCTTCAGCAAGCATGTTTAATTATCAAATATTAATTTAACAACTTTTTAGAGTTTAAGCATTCTTTTCTGTGTTTCTTTATGATTTCCTATTATTTGAGATATAATTAAGTTTTTCTTTAAATAGTATAAAAATAACTTTTCTAATCTATCATTTATAAAGCAGCATTGTTCTACAAGTTTGATCATTTGAAGTAATTTTCATGCAAACACTTAGTTGAAAGCTAAATTCAGAAAGAGGACAGAGAAAGAGAATCCACGAAAGGATATTGCCATAGATAGAGCAGGGAAAATAAGAATCCTTTGTATGTGACAGTGTTCTCAGAAAAGGGGTAGAGAAGGAGAAATGTGTGGAGAGTAAATGTGAAGTAATAATGCACAGACATGGAATGTAATTAGTAGATAAAAGAAAGAACACAAGAGAAAAGGTGAAGACTAAAGGGTGTGTGTGTGTGTGTGTGCACGTGTGTGTTTCTGTTGGGATTATGGGAAGGAGACCTGATTTCCTTGGAAGAGGAACTAAGAGAAAGGAAATGGAGAAACATGAAAGATTAGGAAAGAGTGGGATTAGATCACAGAATCTGGATTTGAAGGAGCCAGGAAGAAGTACGATTAAAAGCATGGGAAAAGAATCTTTTCTTTTCATCTGGAGGAAACAAGTTAATTATAAAATTAATTCAGAAGAAGCATCCAAATATAGCTAGGCAAATATTGAAAAAGAAGAGTGCAGTGCTCCTAGCCCTACCAGATATCAAAGACTCTAATTAAAACAGTAGGTGTTTTTGTCAGAAGAGGCAGACAGACCATTGTAACACGACAGAAAGTATAGAAATAGACCCAACAGCAAGTACAAATTTAGGATCTGCTAAAACAGGATCTAAAAATCAATAGAATGGGCTGTGCATTTTAATAAGTGGTATTGTATAACTAAATATGAAAAAATATCCTAGATAATACAAAACTGTGTTCCCTTGCTCACCATATATACCAGGACAAATTCCAAACAGACGGGATATTTAGATGTAAAATGTGAAACCAAATAAGTAATGAAAAAAAAAAACATAATAGAATTTCTCTCTAAATTGGAAGAGAGAAAAGTGTTCCTATTACTTAAAATTGATCAGTAATAATGCAAATGATTTAAAAATTGGATTAGGGCTTCCCTGGTGGCACAGTGGCTGAGAATCTGTCTGCTAATGCAGGCGACACGGGTTCGAGCCCTGGTTTGGGAGGATCCCACATGTCGCGGAGCAACTAGGCCCGTGAGCCACAACTACTGAGCTTGCGCGTCTGGAGCATGTGCTCTGCAACAAGAGAGGCCTCGATAGTGAGAGGCCCGCGCACTGTGATGAAGAGTGGCCCCTGCTTGCCACAACTAGAGAAAGCCCTCACACAGAAACGAAGACCCAACACAGCAATAATTAATTAATAAACTCCTACCCCCAACATCTTCTTAAAAAAAAATTGGATTAAAATATAAAATAATAAAAGTAAAGGAAAAAGACTAAGCTGAGAAAGAAATATCTGCCATTAATATCCAAAGTTCTAATATATAAGCACCTCTAAAAATACTAAGAACAAAAAATAAATCTATAAAAATTAGCTAGATATAAATAATTCACTAAAAATGCCTCTTAACCACATGAAAGGATGCTTGACCTCATCAGAATAAGAAGGCATGCTGAGATACCACTTTAAAAAATCTATTAGATTGGCAAAACATGCAAAAGTCTAACAACATATTCTGTTGGCAAGGTTTTGAGAAAATGGTCTCTCATACTTTTCTGGCAGAAATGCAAAATCATACATATTTAAGGAGGAACATTTTTCCAGTAGCAAAATTATATATATATATATATATATATATACACATTTAATCTTTAATCCAGTAATCTCACTTTTAGATATCCACCCCAAAGACACACTGAGAAAAAACACAGAAAGATGTAGGCATATGCCTATTAATTGCAAGACTTTGTAATTAGAAAAGACAGAAAGGACTAGCTTAATAGACTATGATATATTTATACAATGGAGCATTAGGCAGCTGTAAAAAGAAATAAGTATTTCTATATTCTACTAAATCAGTGATCTCCAGGATGTACTGTTAAGTGAAAGGAGCAATGTGGGAAAAAAAGAAAGGAACATATCATGCTACCATATATATTTTTAAATTTATAATTAAAAATGGAAGGATAAACCATAAAGTTAAAAAAGGTTACTCACGGAGGAGAAGGAGATTGTGTGGCAGTGACAGGGACAGATGTTAAATTTCTTTGAATATAACTTGTATTAAATATTTCTCTTTGGACTGTGTACATAGTTTACATAACTAAAAAACAAAATTAAATTTTAGAAAAAGCAATTCTTAAACACTGAAAACAGAAATGAGTCTAAATTTATATCCAATTGATAGTATAACCACATCAAGAAGAACTTTTCCAAGACTTAGAATAGTTTTACTAAACATCCCTATTGGGCTAGTCTATAAAGTAAAGAATGCATAAAAATGCATTTTTAGCAATTATAGTGTTAATATTAGCATTATATTATATTCTGAGACTGTTTTATGTATATTATGAAAAATACAATATGATTTTTTATAACTCCATCATTTCTATTGTTATTGACAAGCAGTAATCTAGGTGTAGGAAAAAGAAAGTACAGATATAGGACAGAAAAAGTTAAATAAAATCCCTAAAGCCTGCATTTTAATTTTAAGTATCCATATGAACTGGTGAAATAGTTTACCTATCTATCCTCTAACTATCTATCTATCTATCATCTGTCTACCTAATCTTTTAGTTCTCGACTGAAAAACTCAGAAAAAGTGACAAACACAGTAAAAATGAACATCTCTGAAACTTGGTTATAATCTCGAAATACCATTTCCCTCTAAAAGAGACAGAATCCTTGGAGGGCTGGCTTATTTTAGGTGGGGAGCATTTAGTCCTACAGAGAGCAAGGGAAGTCGATCACAGACAGTTGATGTCATGACAAAAGGACACAGGAGGCTATTTAAAGAAGTTCCCACTGGCCAAATTTAGAACAACATGATGAATAATCTAATAACATACAGATTAAAACATATAAAATACATTTAAATCTAGGAGTTCATAATAATAACAAAAATGGTTAAAAAAAGAAAAGGCAGGGAATAAAATGGGCCAGTTTAGAGTGGAAATTCAGAGTCTAGGAAACCGCAGGACAGAGAGTGAGTTCCTTCAAGAAATAGATTGCAGTAGGAAAAATACAAAATGAGGGAAATTAAAAATGATGTAACAAACTTGTCACCCATCTCCATGCACAGACCTTCATTGATCCTAATTTAAATAAAGTCTAAAAAATTTATGACATGTGTGAGGTCACTGGAAATTTGAACAAGTGTACACTCGATGATATTAAAATTATTTTTAAGTGTGAAAATGGTAGGTGGCTATATTTTTTAAACTAATACTTAAATGATAGATCTACTATCTATATATTTCAGTATCTACTGAAATATATGAGGTCTGAAATTTATCTGAAATTAATATGAGACATGAAGGAAATTGGTGGGCATATACATGGAAGAAAATAGGCCATGAGTTGATAATTGTTGAAGCAGAAAAATGAGTATACTTTTCTTTCTACATTTATTCATGCTTGAAATTTTCTATATTAAATTTTTTTTTAATCAAGAATAAGACAGAAAGGTTAGTCTCGCGCAGAAAGGACACCTTTTCCTCTGAAGCTGCAAACAGTCTGGCTTATTTTTAAAACACTCACCATTCCACTCTTGCCATCATTCTCAACAGACGATTATACCTCTTACTATCACGTGAAATATTACTCACCTTCCTGTCAAAATAACTACGTGTTTATGCAGTTTAAAACAGCCATCTTTTCCTCACTTCCAAATATCTAAGCAAGGGCTCCAACTGTGATCTCTTTCTTATATTTTCTTTCAACTTCTCCACTGGTGGCTTAATCTTATTTAAACATGCTCTCACCTCTCTGACCTTAAAAAAAAAAAGAAAGAAAGAAAAATAGTCCCTCTTCCCTCTCCACTTTCTCAACCAGATTCTTTCAGAATTCTCACCTCTCCTTCACAATGAAATTTCTTAAAAAACATCCACTGAGTCAGGTAATAGTTGTCTTTCAAAAGACATTTGCCTTGTCTTCTTAAATATTAGATTCAGGCCACTGAAAATGAAACATACTTGCTTGCCAATGGGACATAGTGGAAATGGTGTATGCAACTACCTGGTAATATCTTTTAATTGAGGAGACAACCCTTTCTTCTCTGGTCTCTGCCTCCTTCCTCCTGGATGGAATTTCAACATGCGTCTTGTACCATGATATGACTTTGGCAATGGAAACAATAGATCATGGAGCAATAAGACAGTAGACTAAATTTTCAATATCTTGAGGTCCCTAATATATGAAATCCACTATATCTAGATCTTAATTCATCCTAAAGCTACTTAAATCTGGCTTTCACACATGCTATCCAACTGATACTATCCTCACCAAGGTCAACAATGACATATCACTATACTTTCTGCACTATTATTCCCTCCCATTTCTCTACTGAAAAATTTCAATGTTTTTTTCATATCATAAAACACATAGGACATACAACTTTATATTACATTGGGGTAGCAGACAAACCTGCTTATGACTAGAAGTGACCAGCTTCTGACCAAACCAGGCCACACCTGGCTTTGAAAAGTATAAAGAATCAATGTAACAATAAAACATGTAACCAACTGATAGCATATTATTGTACTATGACACATCTTTTGGGTAATTCAGTTCTAGACACTTCAGCCTCTTGTTTTATAAAGAAAATACGTCTTCCCTTAACATTCCAGGAATGTATTTTCTAGAGTTCTCTTGTAGTCCTTCACCTGGGGTTATTCCATCTACTTCTATGACCTTACTCAAAATCTATAGGCTGATGACTCCCAAGTCTATATACACATCTCATTTGTTCTCCTTGAGCACCAGACAGCAGAAATCTAGCTTCTTATGGATCATTATCCATTTGAAGTCTTCCAGGCACTCAAATTAAATGTATTATCTTCACCCCAAAGTATTCCTCTTCTTCTAAGCTCAGTGAATGTCACCACCATGCACTTACTTGCTCCAGCTAGAGCCCTCAAAAGTCATCTTTTGACTCCCTTTTCTCTCCTTTCTGTCTCATATCCAATAGGTCAAAAGAAATCTATTCATTCTCTTGAATCAGGTGACACCTACTCAAGAAAAATCAGATTATGACTCGTGGTTAAATCAATCATCATGCATTGTGTATAAAGCACTTAAAAATATTTCAAATCTGTAAAGCGCTACAAAATATTGACACTAATGTAGGAAAAATAAGTGGTGCAGTGGATACACAAAAATATATGGAGTCAAAAGTCACAAGTTAAAGGACTGATTTGAGTGTATACTAGGTTGGGAGACCCAAGTAAATCGTTTATATTTGAGACCCTGTTTTCTCTTCTGTGAGCACTCCATTTGTTCATGTAATCAGCATGCGGCTACTGGGTTCCTATGTGTCAGGTAATTGGTTTAGGGATACAAAGATTAAAGAATGAGTAAGACACTTCCTTTTTCCCAAAAAAAGAAAAAAGAAAGGCAAATATGTAAAACAATAATTGTCTCATAGCATGTATTCTGCTTGAAGACAGCATTGCCCCCAAGGGTGCAAAATGTGTTGGTTTGTTTGTTTTTTGAGGTGGGCAAAAAAAAAATTACTTTTTTTATGTATAAAGCACAGACACACACAGTACTTAGACAGATACACGGTAGATCTGTGGGATTAGCTGAGTGCCAGTTCTGGGCTAAGCACATTATTAGTCATTATACCATTTGTCCTTCACAACAAAACCTACAACATAGGTATTATTATTTCTATTTCACAAATCAGAAAATGGCCTTGAGAAGTTAAATAATACAACAAATCTACTGGCTGACACTAGAATATGAATTCCATAAATGCAGAGGTCTCATCTGAATAGGTCATTGGTCTATTCTGAGTACCTGGAACAGTGCTTGACACTAAGAAGGCAACCTAATAATATCTGTTGAATGGATGAATTATTGTGAGTTAGGGATAAATGGAGAAGTTCAGAGGCCAATGATGCATTAGATTCCAAATCCTGTTTTCATAATCGCTATGTTATTGGAGGGTCCCAATACAGGACTTAGAATGGATTGATGGATCTATGGGTAGATAGATGGTTAGAATAGATGGAGAGAGAAAGAAGGAAAGAAAAGAGAAAAAACGGTGGACAGTATCTGTTCTTCCTTCCTGTAAGAATTAGCATGAGAATTAAATTAATAAACTTACCTAAAAAAAACAAAAAGAGAATGGCTAAATGCAAGGTAACTGATAGAAGTTTTATTAGCAATAACATAATATGCTTCCCTGATGATTCTCCCATGCAGTCAGTTCATTCATCTTGTGTCTCTCAGAGTCAAACTCTTATTTGCCACACTGCCTTCAGGACCAGCCTGGGGTTATAATGTTCATGAAACACAGCTGGAACTTGGATAGATAATCACTTACTAGAACTTTTAAAAAAAGAAAAAAAATACCTGTATAATAACTAGAAAAAGTACATGTAATTATAGGACTGTAAGAAGTACAATCATACTTCATGTCATTAAATTGGCAAAGAGCTCCTAATATAGTTTTTAAATTAAGATTTTTTCTTTTAATTTGCCTCAGTATAAGACCTTTTGTGCTTATATTAAAATTATTCGTCATGAATGAGCCTGTACTACATTTTAAGTAAGTGAAATATAATTATGAATTTCAAGTACCTATGGAATCCTGACTTCAACATATTTCAAGTTTATATCCTCGAGCAAGATTTTTTACCTCCTGAACTTCAACTGCTTGAAGGGCAAAATGGGACACACATCTAATCAGTGTTTATAAGGAGTAATAAGAAAATATACATAAAGCACCTAACACAATTCCTGGCATAGATTAGGTACTCAGTAAATATGCTTCCTTTTCTTGTTCAAAGAAACACAGGCAACTTCTTTTAAACTCCATCCAATTCAATGATTAAAATTTCTCCCTATGTACAGTGTTTCAAGTTGAGACTTTAAAAATAATGATGAGATGGGGGCAAATACAGCATTTATTCTATGTTATCCTTAAAACCTACATGATACTGACATCTTAGCTCCTGATTTACCCGTTATGTGTATATATATATATATATATATATATATATATATATATATATGTGTGTATATATATATATATATATATATATATATATATAACAAACTAAAACACCTTATTTATTATTTGATTTTCTCATATGTTGACTAAATTTCCTTTAAATAAAATTCTTATAGTGATAAATGACATACTTTAAAATTGTCTTTGCATTATTTATTTAAGCTGTGCTATATGCAATATATCTATATTACAATCACATATCAACATAAGAGCATAACAATCATTGGGACATATCTGCACTGTATGAGGTCAAGCAGTATTTGAGCTTCATATTAAAGCTTTTGAAGATTCTTTGTTTCTGGATCACAACAAACTGAACAAATTTTATAGAAACATTTTGGTTCATCTGTGGCTCGTCCATTTAGTTACTTGCCAATGCCACAAGTTTATTTTATCCCAGGCCCTAAAATAAAATGTGGTTTGTGTGTGTGTGTGTTTGTGTGTAAAACAGACTTTGAAGCCAGACAGAACTGGATAAATCTGAGTCAGGCTAGTAACAAACTAACTAGCAAGTTACTTGACTTAGTTTCCTTATATCTAAAATGGAAGATGTTTTGTGAAAATTAAAATTAAGATAATTCTTGTAATGGGTTCAGCACAGTGTCTAGAGACCTGAGCAAATACTTAAAAATTTCAGCGCTCTCTTTTTAATATCATTGTTATAATTGTCTCTAGGAGATTAGACGTGTTAGTAGTCCCTTCAAACTGACCTGTGAAACAAAAATGTGATTCTTAAGTTACTAAATTAGAGCCAAACGTGTTACAACTAACTGCAAGAAATCACAAGTCCACATCATACAATACTTGTAAAGAGCATACCATATCCCACTGTAGAAAGACCCAAGTGTTTCATTCTATTTTTCACAAGTTCAGCAAGCTCTTGTCTTTCTGACCTCCTGTAGAGGTTCAGGCGCTGCTGGGTTATTTTCTCAGCTGTTTTACCGGAGTGTTTGGGACCTTTTCTGCTCAGTCTTCGGGCCCACTGCATGCTCTTCCTCCTTAGCAGGGGATGGTCGGACTGGTCACTGGATGTTGAGTTGCGGTGGTTACTTCGGTGGTGACCTTGCTCTTTGGCATCTTTGGTGTCTTCCCACTCTTCCACACTGATGGATATTTGAGACTTTAAAAGAAATGCATATTGGTAATTAGACATTTTAGGAATCATGTAGCCTGGAGTTATATTCTTATTTTTTGCTAATATCTTAATATAATTATATATCTCATGAGAGTTTTCACAGAAAGAGCAAAATCATAATCATTGATACTAATTTTCTGTTTCTAAAAAATTAGAAAATATGTTTTTTTAACTTATATTTGAACCAGATAAAATATCCTTGCATCCTCCAATATGTTTCTTTATAAAAAGAATTTAATTTTTCAGAAAGGTAGAAGGTGTCAGATTGATAAAATATATGAGACATTCTTTTCCACACTTCCCATGCACACAGACACACACACACACAGCTGACTATTCAACTTCTCTCAATTTTTTATAGAACAGTTATTCATGTCACAGGTTATTGAGCATCTGTGGAACAAAGTGGTATTTTAAAATAAATCAATTCACCCAGCAGTTTGAAAGTGTTTGTAATCTGGATTAGTGGCTCCCTTAAGAATAGTTTTACAGCCTTAATAATAGACTTAAACTGTGCTAGCTGATTTATGTCTGAAGACATTCTGAACTGTTGCTATAGAAAACAGAGGAAAATGAAATCACTGGAGATGTGTTGGTTGAACCTTATATGAAAGAATTCCTAAAAAATGTTTTCCATTAAAATAGGATAAATTATAATAATATTCAAAAAATCATCTAAATTTAAATCTACAAGCACCATGGCTAGTAACTCTGGGTCCCCTGGAAATTTCTTTTTATCAGTAAAAATCCACAGAAAGATGTTTC